>NC_088933.1:38910000-39247500 GCF_038396675.1 Hydra vulgaris
TCAGTTCTTGTACCTCAAAGCTGATAAATAACACAATATTAAAAAAAGTTTTGGAAACTTTAATGTGCTACAGATCAATGCCAACAACTTTAATTTTATGCATATAATATAATTTTAATAACATAATTTTCACATGGTTATTATGTTATATGCTTATTAAATTGTAATTTGAGTTTAAAATACTTCAATTACTTTAAGAGTTTGTATTAAAACCTAAATCTGCACAATATTTATATAAATATTTTCTGGGTTTTATTATTTTAGCTTTTAATATTGCAAGAACCAAAAAGTAAAAAGTTTTGTGTATGCAGAAATAGTTATATGTAGAAATAGTTTATTGATTGCATTTTAGACAGTTTTAATCACATTTGTACTTGAGATTTTATTTTTACTGATTTTATAAATGGAAAAATATAAAAAAGTTTTTTTTTGATTATAATGTTACATGTTTAACCCTCCATTTTAATATTTTTAGATAAGTAAAAAGTTTCAGGAAATGTTGTGTGGAAGAGTTTTAAATGAAGATTGTAATAAAATGTCATATTGTAGAATCGTAGGAAGAATAAGACTAAAAGATACTGATATTTAAGTTTTAATTCAAAGTATAGGATACACTTTTGAACCAAATGAGGAGATATGTTTTCACCATGAAAAAGCCTATATTTCTAGTTATGAAGCACTAAGATATGGATAGCAAAAAGCTAAAAAAAAATTGCAACGAGTATGACAAACCTAGTAGATTCAGCATTGGGTATAGACCCAAAAGATATAGTATCGGAAAAAGAGCAAAAATGTATAAACTGTAATGATTTAGACAAACTGTTTGATACAATAAAAAATAAAATAAGAAATATAACACTAACTCCTGATAGTCCATCAATTGAAAAAACTTGCAAAACATTTTCAGTTTCAGAACATCTTGTTGAGAAAGCTCAAAAGTTGAAAAATGAAAAAGGAATACTTGCTAAACCTAAGGCTAAAATAGGACAGTCTTTGGAAGATATTGTTAAACAAAAAGTCATTGAAATTTATGAATCTGAAGAGTTCACAAGACAATGCCCAGGAAAAAGACTTCGTTTCTGTGCGTATAAATAATGTAAAAGTTCATAAACAAAAACATTTAATATCAATTTGATTAAAGGAACTTTATATTGAGTTTAGGAAGTTATAACCTAAACACAAAGTTGGATTCAACAAGTTCTGTGAACTAAGACCGAAGTGGTGCATCACAGTTGACAGTAGTGGAAGTCACTCAGTTTGCGTATGTTCTTATCATCAAAATGGTAAGTTGATATGTACTGCTTTACCTAAGGGGCATTTAATATATTACAAAGGTTTGATGAAAGTATGTGTTTGTAATATAGATAGTCAAAGCTGTATCTTTCATCTATATTCCAACTTCCCCGGTAAAGTAAATTTGAAGACTTACTTGGAAATGTATTTGAAAATAATGATTTTGATTTTGACGATCAGATCACATACAAACAAAAGGTGTCAACTGACAAAACTGCACTTGTAACAGTCCAAACAAGCATTATTGAGTTAATTGAAACTCTAAGTGAAACTTTGTATGATCTTTGTCACCACCACTTTATCAAAGAAGCACAACCCTCCTACTTATCAGAGACAAAAAGAACATTAGATCAACACACTTGTTGTATTCTTATGAAATGCTGTACAAGGGTTTTACTGGCAAGCCAATCAAGCTACCTTTTTTTACATCCATTTTTTGTTTATTACAAAGTTGAAAAAATCAACTCAAATGTGAATGTCATTATAAAATTTCTGACCACCGTCGCCATGACCAAACAACAGTTTATTGTTTTCTCACACAGTTTATTGTTTTCTCACAGCTTCTCCCTATGATCAAAATCAAACTACCCACAATCAATAAAGTAAAATACTTCAGTGATAGTGCTGTGTCATAGTACAAAAATTAAAAATGTCTGTTAAACTTAATGTACCATCTTGAAGATCACAATATAAAGGCTGAGAATCATTTCTTTGCTACATCCCATGGCAAGAGTCCATGTGGTGGAATAAGAGGAACTATAAAAAAAGAAACAGCAAAAGCGAGTATACGAGCAGCAAACCAGGTTCTCATACCAAATGAACTGCTTACATCGGCTAAAAAAAACATAAAGGTGTTAACATATTTTATATTTCAAGTGTTGATATCAATAACCATGAAACTAACCATAATCCTAAAGAAATGATGTGAAGAGACGAGCACAGTCCCAGGCACAAGAAGCTATCAAATTTTTGTACCAGGTAGAGTGAAACTATTTTTACGGAGAATCTCTAGCGATACTGTCTATGATGCCCATTTGCTGAGTAATATTAACCTGGCAAAAAAAGATTCCTAAAAATTTCAACCTGGTAAACACATTACATGCTTTTACAATGATGAATGGTACATAGGGCTTGTGTTTGAGATCTGTAATGAAAACTGTTGAAAAGATGTTAATGTAAAAATTATGCATAGAAACAAATTAAATTTAAAATGGACTAATGATGCACGATCAAGTCAGTGTTGAGTTCCATTTGACAAACTAATTTGTCAAATAAGTGCTCCATCCATTAAGGGTAGAAGTGCTTGTGACAACAAACTTGCTAATAATGATGACAGTATTATGAGTTATGTAAATCAAAGATAAAGAAATTAGTGTACTTGTGTATATATATTTATTTTTGTGTATAGAAATTAGTATACTATTGTATATATACTTCTTTCAGCATTTTTTTTTTTTTTTTTGAAATATAGCTTGCGCTATTAGGTATCCTTTTAAACTCAAAAAACATTGCACTCAAAATACTAAAATTATGTCATAAGATAGAGTTTAGGTCTTTAAATCTTTTTTGGTGATTGTCTATATATAGAACCACGCCAAATATTTCATAATTTATTTCAATTATTTACGCTATTTTTTATGCCTGCAAAGTGTATGTAATTTATAATATTTTTCAAAAAAAGTGATATTTTAATAGGCTGCTGCAAGTGTTAAACTAATTTTTAACACATAGTTTTAATTTTTTCCACAGGTGGTTGCTCTAAGTACACAAAAGTAGAAAAAAATTGGTATTGCCTGTCTATAGGTATTGAACTGCAGCACATAAAAGTTTCCGAAAATTTTCCTAATATTGCATTTTATAGCAACTTTAGGGTACAATAACTCAGCAATTCCTCAAAGCCAATCAAAAGCACCTACAAAATTGGATTATTTGGGTTTAAAACTATTAAACTATTAACTGTGAAGTAAAATCTTGTGCATTAATTAACTTCCCTAAGAAAGAGAAGTTAATTAATGCACAAGATTTTACTTCACAGATAAATATAAGCATGTAAAAGCAACGTTTATAAATAATACACTATTATTTGTTATAATACAATTATTTTTATTTGTTTATATTTAACTAATGTGAAGTTCTCGTCTAAAGTAAATTAATTTATGCACACACTATTGTGTTTTTACATTACTATAATTAATAAATTACATATTCATTATGTTTTAAATAGTAAAGTAAAAATATAATAAATTTTTGAATTAATAGTGCATAAATCCTTTTATTTAAATTTTATCATTTTATTTAAATCACAGTGATAAATTTCTATCTGAAAGATGTGAGAAAAAATGTTTTACATCTTTCAGATAGATCGGACAAAGAAGAAGTAAGCTTTTTTTAAATTATGATTTATAAGTTATAATATATTTATTGCTACCTTGTTCTATATAAATGTTACCAACATTCAGGTTACATTTATATATGTGCATTAATTTTTTTATTTTAACTTTATCGTTTTATTTAAATTACTACATTATCAGCAGGCAGGTTTGACTGGTAATATAACTGATGTTGTACATCATGCAGAAAGCTCAGACAAAAAAGTAAGTCTTTTTTTTTAATTACATTTTATAAGTAATTTACATTTTATATTAGTTAAATTTTAAATTACATTTTATATTTGTTGCTGCCTTGTTCTATATAAATGTTTCTAACATGCAGGTTACATTTATATATGTATTAGTTTGTGCATAAATCTTTTTATTTTATTAACTTTATCTTTATCATAAATCTTTTTATTTTTATTAACTTTATCATTTTATTTAAATTACATTATAGGCAGGAATGTAAATGACTAGAAATATAAATGATGTTGTACATCATGCAGAAAGCTTGGGCGGAAAAGAGGTAATGGTCTTATAATTATTATTTATAAATAATGATATATTCATTGCTACTATTTCCTATATAAATGTTGCCCTACATTTGGCAACATTTATATAGAACATTCAAAAAGTTGTGTGTTGATACGTAATTATAAAGTAAGTTATAATGGAAATAATTATAAGTATAAATAAATTAGTAAATAAAGAAAATTAGTTAGTATGTATGTATTAATTGTATGATGTATTGTCTAGATCGGTGAAAGGGACAATGATACAAATTGTGGTCAAAACAATAATGAATATCAAAATGTGAATGGTAATTTGTTTGACGATTACCTGGTTCTGCAATTATAGTTGGCAGTTGCAATCGCACTTTTAAATGGTTTTGATGTTTTTTTGGATTGAATATGTTGTATTGATGGTTCTTTTTAATTTGGATTCAACAAGATTTAAATTTTATTTTGTTTATTAATTTTATTCCGCTAAAGCGACCCATAGATTAAAAGAACTCAATAATATTAGCGAGTTGCGTGATAAAATTTGCTTTATATGGATTAATATGACAATTGAAATAACATTAGATCAAAAAAACTTGAAAACAAAACATGCTATTTTACCAGGTAAAATCCATGAGTTTTCCTTGGAAAGGTGTTTCAAATGCCCATGGAAATTCCATGATTTTTCCATGGATGGAAATAGAATTTCTATGGAAATTTTCCGTAAGGGACATCCTAAAAAAAAAGAAGATACACAGTTGACTCTCGATATCTCGACTACTCGATATCTCGAACTATTGTGTATCCCGGACTTTATTTCCGATCCCTTGCGATATCTCGAGCTCTTTAGGGTCAACTGTATTGATAAAATATTCAACTTATTCTTAATCAAATAAAAACAATCGTTGGAAAAAAGTAGTTTTACGATGACGGCTTAATTGAGCATCAATAATTAAAACCAATTTGCATTTCTTTTAATCCGTGGTTATCAAAGCAAAATAATATCGTATAGCAACACAAAGATTTTACCAGCTTTAAAAACAACAATTATATCCACCCCTGATATATATGTATATATCTATATATATTTTATTATTATTATTCAGTGATCAAATACAAATACAATAATCTATTTAGAATTTGATGAAGAGGTGCTACACCAGGCCCCTCTATGTTGACGAACATGGAGATACAGACGCTACAGACGAAGCAGCAATACTTTATTATGTTGTTTTTGAAAGCGTTGATGGATTGAGTGTTCACTGCTTTTTGCGAAAGTGCATTCCATGGGTCAACAATTCTATTAGATAAAAAGTTGTATCGCTTCTCGCAGTTTTTTACCATCTGACGTTCTAGTTTATGGTTATGGCCTCTTAGAATATACTTTCTTTACTTTTTGAAAATTTTTGCGGGACGACAAAACTGACAAGCTCGAGTTTACGAGTGATTTTGAATTGCTCGATAAGATCTGCTCTTTTGCGGCGTTCTTCAAGAGTTGTTAAACCGAGCCGTTGGATTCGATCTTAATAGAACAGGTGTTTAATAGTCAATATTGTTTTTGTTGCTCGATGTTGGAGTTGCTCGAGAATGGCAATGTCTGATTTTAAATGCGGCTACCAGGCTTGTACAGCAAACTCAAGATAGGGGCGAACGTAAGTGAGATACAGAGTGCGCCATAAATAAAAACTGCGACTGTGAAATGTTTTTTTGATTCGCCCTTGCATTCTATTTGCTACTGATGCAGCTGACTCTATTTGCGGTCTGACGTTAAGGTGATTCGAGACCATCACACCAAGGCCTCTTTCGACTGCGGTTTTTTCGAGAGAACGATGGGTGCCATCGACGTTGCCATTGAGTATTTGTACGTTGACTTGTTAAATCCGCGCCCAACATGCATTACTTTGCATTTCTCAACGTTGAAATACAAGAGCCAAATATGTGACAATTCTACTGCTCTGTCAACGTCATCTTGGAGAGTGATGTTGTCCGACTCTTTGTTAATTATTCCTATTATTTTGCTGTCGTCGGCAAACAGTTTCATATGATGAGTAATTCTATCCGGCAGGTCGTTTACAAAGATTACAAATACCAATGGGCCTAAGACCGAGCTTTGAGGCACTCCACTAGTGACTGCTTTCCATTCAGAAGTAATGCCGTTTATAACCACTCGTTGACATCGATTGCTTAGCCAAGCTGCGATCTAGTCAACAAGAGCGCCTTGAATACCGTACGCTCTCAGCTTATAAAGAAGGCGTTTATGTGGTACTTTGTCGAACGCCTTTGCAAAGTCTGTGCAAATGACATCTACTGCGTGTCTGCAGTGAGTTGCTTCCGTTATAATGTCCCAAGTTTCTAAAAGGTTTGATACGCATCCCTTACGATGAACAAAGCCATGCTGGTTTGGAGAAATTAGACCATTAGCAACGCAGTGTTCCATTATTCTTTTTTGTAAAATACTTTCCATAATTTTGCAAGGTATGGAAGTGAACGAGTCTGGCCGGTAGTTAGATGCTTTTAGCCTACTCCCCTTCTTGAAAAAAGGTGTTACATTCAACTTTTTCCACAATTCATGAAACTACATCAATTGCAAACGAGCACTTAAAGATAAGTGAAAGAGGCTTGGTAAAGGCAGCTGAATGTTTACTAAGGACCCGTGGATGTAAGCCATCGTAGCCGGTTGATTTTCTTTCATCAAGGTTGTTTAGGCATTTTTGTACTATATTGACAGAGAAACTTGCTGGATCGATGACACAAACTGCTTCAGTACGACTTTCAAAGCCTGGCATTGAACCTTCGGGCTCTAAAACAAAGACAGATTGAAAATAGTTATTTAACGATGCGCATATATTGCCGGTATCGGTTGTGATGTTGCTATTGACTGTTTCAAGCGATGTAATGTTTTTACTGACGCTCTGCTTGCTTCTTAAATATGCATGTAAGCGTTTAGGGTTGCTTTCGGAATCCCTGATGAGTAGCTCTTCGTACTTCTGCCTACCAGCTTTGACCATTTTTTAACTTTTTTGCAGGCAGTGCGATGCGATATTTTGAGAAATTTGTGCATATCTCGACCTGCATTAATGTACTTGGCCCAAGAAGTGCGTTTAGCTTTGACCACCTCAATAAGTTCTGGTGTTACCCATTGCTCATGTTTTTCTGTAAAGGGAGTGGTAGTTGACAGAATGTGTAGGTTAGTGGCTTCATTGTACACGTTTGCTAAAAGCTGGTAACCATCGTTTGCATTTAGTCCAGTGAATACTATTTCCCATTCAACAGCTGCAATATGTGCTGATATTGCTGCGTAGTTTGCTCGACTCCAAATGAGTCGAGGTTTTAGCGGCAAAGTAGGCGAGTTGTTGAGGCATGCAACAGCATATTTACCTTCGATGAAGCAGTGTGCTTGGCCCATTGGAGTGTCACCAAGAGAATCGCCTTGTTTAATGAAGATTACACGGTCTGGTTCATTTGTTATAATAAGATCGAGTGTGCTAGTAGGCTTGACGTGTCGACTACTACGGTAGGTTGGGAATGTGATAAGCTGAGTTATATATGATATATATATATATATATATATATATATATATATATATATATATATATATATATATATATATATATATATACATATATATAAATATATACATATATATATATCAGGGGCGGATACAGCATTTTTTGGTGTTTGAGCTAACTTCCTGACATGGAGCAAACGCCAAACATTATTATGTTTATTCTTATGTCGAATAAAGATGCTTTGCAAAAAACTGCGATGATTGGAGCCTGGGAACAAAAAAGCCCTAAAATTTTGGCCACATTCACCACAAACATGTGAGCAGCAAGTTTACAAAATATATTATTTACTATTCTTAACTAAAGTTATATTCATCGATAAATTTAAAGTTTCATACAATTATCTTTTAACATTCAAAAGTTATGACCATATTAACCCCCTCAAATTAAAGGGGATTAAGGTGGTCCACCACTCATAAAAGCTTATTTTTATAAAAAAAAATTTTTTTTTTCAAGTTTATTTTATTCCTTCATCACTTGTGTCGTCACGTGAATAGTCTCTTCATCACGTAAATAGTCTGAAAATTTGGATTGAGAACAAACTCTATAAATAAAGATATTACCTGTTATATTTAGGTACTTAAAAAACATATTCTTAGAAACGCCCATAGCAACCACATTTTGAGTTATTTTTAGGTTATTAACTAGTCAAAATATATTTTTATTGGTAATAATTGATGTGAATATATAACCTCGTTATATATTCACATCAATTAGTTCCAATAAAAAATTTATTTTGTATATTTTTTATTGGTCTATATTCACATCACCTTTTTAATAAAATCCTATGACATTGCTTGTTGCGACTAAAAAACTGTGTGAGCATTTTATAAATTTTTTTTTGTTATATAACTTAAATTTTAAAAAATGTTGATTGAAATAATTTTTTAACTTTTATATTTGGTTGTGAAAAAAAATGGAAATGTAAATATTAATATCATTTTATCTGCGCGTATATATGTGGCTGGATAGCTCAGTTGGTTAGAGCGTCAAACAAAAAATTAAAACCCGGGCTGTTGAACAATACAAGTTCAAATTCTGCCACCGCCAACTCAGTGCTTGAGTAGTACTTCGGTACGCAAAAACGTTGGTCAATAACGGACGCTACTTTGGATTAGTCTTAATGATTATTTGCGGCTGTTCTTATGCTAAGCCTGAAAATTCAAATAAAAAAAATAAAGTATGTATATATATATATATATATATATATATATATATATATATATATATATATATATATATATATATATTATATATATATATATATATATGTAATGTAGTTTGATGTATTACATCATATTACAGTATTACATATTCAAAGACTAGTACTGTTTTTGATTTTCATAAACGATCTGCCAAATCAAATATAAAACTCTATCAAGCTTTACATTAATGACAGTAAAATAGGAAGCATAAAAAATCCTAATGATTTAATAAGCCTTCAAAATGATATAAATAATTTAGTCATGGACATCTTTTAGGCTCATAAAATTAAAGTATGAAAAATGCAAGGTTATGCGTATAGAAAAAAAAAATCTAAATACTACTTTTTTAATATCTTATATTGATTGCAAGTGTAATTTTGTATTATGACCTTGAGTGTGACTTGAAAATTATGAATCAATCGGATCTAAAATGGTAATCACAGATTAACTCTGTTACTAGTAAACCATACCCAATATTCATTATCGTAAAAAGAACAGTTAAATACATAACGGGTGGTTACTAAAAATCCGGACAAACTTTCATGGGCAATTACTCCCATAGTTTTAATGGTAGAGATTAAATAAAACAATCATTAAAAAGAGTTTTTAGTTATTTATTTATTTTAATTAAGTTTGTCTTCAACCAGTCTGTTTCTTCGGATTCGGCCAATTCTAACACGAGTTGACCAAAAAAGTGAAAATACAAGGTTAAGGTCAATATTTATAGAGAATTAAATAAGCTTTAAATTGTCAATTAACTTATAGAGAATTAAATAAGCTTTAAAATGGATATAATCATGAAAAAAAAAGATTTAGCTTGTGGCATTTAAAATTCAGTTAAAGTTAGTCCGGATTTTTAGTAACCACCCGTTAAACGTAAACATAGTAAAAAAATACAACGTTCTTATGACCACATTAAATTTGCAGTATTTATATAATTATAGTAAGACATATATAAAACTGAGATCTATATAAAAACAACCAAACTAGCACCTACAATTAAAAAATTGTAATAAAGCTAGGTTAGATAATATGAAATTAACAACAGTAGAAGAACATGGATTACATGGAGATCTTATTCGAAACTATAAAAATCATTAAAACCGTTATAAAATAAACTGCATTACAAATCATCATCAAAATACATCAAAAAAAGGCCCACAGTTACAACAACACAGTTACAACAACGCAGTTGCAACAACACAAACTCAAACCAACAAAACTTATTTCCAGAAATAGATCCAAATATTTTTTTTTCTTTTCGATAAATAAATTAAAATAACAAGTAGAAAAATCTCAAATTTGCAGAAATTAATTACTAAAACAAAAACAAAAAAAATGAGCATTTTTACAATTTTTTTTATTATTAGTATTTGCCGTATATTAAAACTTACAATGAAATAAATAGTGTTAATAAATAAGAGAGCTGGAGCAAGCAGAAGACATAAACTGTCTTATCATCGAGCCCCATTTACTTTGAAAAAATCGTCAGTTTTTATAAAAAAAAGAAAAGTAGCTAAGTACATATAAGAATTTTACACATGTTAGTTACAATATAAATATTAATATAATATAAATATTAGTGTTGAAATATAACGCAATATATCAAAGATTAACAACAATATAAGAGTATTAAAGTTTTTTAACAAAAAAATTAAATAAAAATAAAACTGCAACAAAAGAGAAGTAGTGTCAATAACTATTTTTTTAGATAATTTATATTATTTATGTATTTATTTTAAAAGAGATATTTTAAATCATAGTCATTTTGTAATAAGAGACTCTCAGATTCTTTCCTGTATTATTCCAAAGAGATGTTTTAAATATTTTTTTTTTTGTAATAAATTTTGATAAGTGTTTCCATAGAAACGATCCACGGTATTGGATTTGGTAAGAACTTAGTTTTAAATTAGTTTTTGGTACAATTAAGAAACCCTTAATGCTTGACATGAAAATGATGAATATTTATGAAATAAATATTTATCAACACCTAATTTTTATGTATAAGTTTACAAATAACCTAACTCCAGTAAATTTTAATTGTAAGTTTAAAAAAAATATAAATGAAAAGTATTTCCTTAGAACAAACCAATCAAATTTCTTTAAATTGCCTAAGAAACTAAACAAGTTTACAGAGTGTTCAATAGAATTTCGCGGACCAAAAATATGGAACTATTTTAAAAAAAAGAAGCTAAAAAAAAAAATATGGTAAAATCATTAAACTCATTTAAGTTGCTAGCAAAAAAACACATTTTTAATTCGGAGAAATTACAAGAACTCCGTTAAGTTTTATCAAAATAGTTATACTTTTTTATTCTTTGAAAAATTAATTGTATATATCTTTTGTAGTTATTTATGCAATGGTGTATATATTTTAAATCCTTGAGTATTTAAATTTGAAGTTTTTACATCATACTTTTATCTGCAGTTTATTTGAACATTTTGACGACATTTTATTTTTTCAAGGGGCTCTATGAAAAGATTGTGGTGGTATTGTATCACCCATATCTTCTTTGAGTCCCGGTCTGTTTTTTAAACTGTCTTATTTGTTTATATATTTTATTACGTGATAATCTTATGTAACTTATTTTATTAAACAGCAAAATATATTCTAAAAAAAAAAAAAAAAAAGTTGTTAATTGAAAATTTAGTCGGATACTTGTGCGAGATTTTACTAAAGTAAGACTGAAATACAATAGGAGAAAGCCCATGTTTTATTTTAAACATGAATTGTAGAACTTGGTGTATATTAAGTTTATGGATATTTAGGACATCAAGCTTCCTTAAAAGAGGTTTGCAATGAAAAGTTCTGTGTGCACCAAATACAATCCTGCATGCGTATTTTTGCTTACTATAAAGTTTTTTTAATTTACTATAATTAGTATTACCCCATACAGAATATATTACAGAAAGAGATAAAACTATGAATAAACGAAAAGCATATTTTTTTCAAGGAAGCAGTGTTAAGATGTGGTTTAGTTTAAATAATATGGAAATATTTATTGAGATTTTATTTTCTATGTATTTTATATGTGGTTTCCATGACAAATTTTTATCTAGTATTACTCCTAAAAAATTAACGATTGATTCCCTTTTAATAAATGTTTTATTGATTAAAAGATTAGGTAATTTTAGAGGAACATCATCACCTTTTCTAGGTTTAGAGAATAAAATAAATTTAGTTTTTTCTACATTTAACGAAAGCCTATTACTTGTAAACCACTCGTTTATTTTTAATAGTTCTTCATTAAATATATTAGAGAGAACTTTTATGTTTTTGTTGGAATAAAAAAAGATTGGAGTCGTCTGCAAACAATATAACATTAAAAATATTTGATGCTAAGTATAAATCATTTATATACAATAAAAATAATAATGGTCCTAAAATTGAACCTTGGGGCACACCGCATGAAATGTGTTTTTCTTTTTCAGTTTTTGTATAAATAATACATTGTGACCTGTTTGCCAGGTAATCTTCAAATCAAAGTAAGTTTCTATTTTTTACTCCATTTCACAGCTGTTTACATCAATTGTTATGGTTATACTTTTAATATTGTTAGGAAGAGAAAGGTTCACTGAAGTTTGTGCAGATAAAATAGTATTAATATTTTCGTCTCCTTTTTTTTCATTAACAAATATAAAAATTATTTCAGTCAACATTAATTTAAGTTATATAACAAAAAAAAAATTATAAAATACTCCCACAGTTTTATAGTCGCAACAGGCAATCTCATAGGCTTTTATTATAAGATAAACTATTTTTTACTAGATATACTAATTTTATTATAAGCTAAACTATTATCAGTAAAACCTATATAAAACATTTGTTAAAAGGGGTTAATTTGTTTCGGTGGGATTTTGAAATAATTAAGTCCCATTTCGCCATATTTTAAAATACTTTAATTCCCAGGGTTAATTTGTTTCAAAATAGATTTACCGGGGAGTTAAAATGTTTTAACTGGAGTTAATTTTTTAAGGAGTTAATTCTTTTCGTTACACCGGTGTCGAACTTCGGACCTTTTAGTTCTGAGCCAGAACTCTAACCACGCCACCGCTGCGTGCTTGTTTATATTGGTTTCTCGAACTTTCTATTTTTCTATCTTTCTATCAATGTTTATTATTTTACGGCATCGAGGCTATAAAAGACCCACATTATTGGAGCATTGATTTATGGCGCCACTTATGGCTTTATTTATGGCTTTTTTCAGACCTGTCTGCAATGTTGAATTCTGTTCAGAAACTTCCGCTAACTTAATTCAACAATTTTGATAATGTTTAAATTGAGTAAATTGCCTAGTCACAGGGATAGAGCATTATTCGAATTTTTTTTTCAGCCGTGTCTTGACATATTTTATCTAATAACAAGTTTCCCCGTCGTCCTCGTAAGAGTTTCACATTTTCACGCCGGACAGGGAAAATCAGCGTCCGTTGAAAATTTCATAAATTTTTATTCAAAACCAGCAGAACAAAATGTTCTTTGAAGTTTCCAAAGAGTTAGCAACTTTGACAGTTTCACCTTGTGGTAAAAAGTGTAAATCTCCACGACAATTTATGCCGATAGTACCTCAAACCATAATTACTAGACATTGTTTAACAGAAGATCCAACGTATCTTGACGGAAGCATAAATTTAGTAGCTGGCAAGCATTAACTTTGTGTGCTACAAACGGCTGAACTTAAGCATATTTTTGAGAACATGATGCGTTGCTACATTTCAATATATTTTAATTTCTATGCTCTTTGTAAATTTCAGACAATAACAAATACTGTGTAGAAACTTTTTTTGCCTTAATGCACAAAGTACAACCAAAGATAAAAGTTTTTGGCAACGGCGTCATTATCTGTTATTATCAAGATCGCCACTATTAAGGCGATCATATTCACTCGACGAGGTTGTTGAGTAAAAATGTAGAGCCTGAAATCTGTATTTTATTAACAGGCAAACAGCATAAAGTTTTAGAAAAAAAGTTTATGCAGAAAAGACATAAATTTAATAAATTTAAAATTATGTCTTTTCTGTGCGATTCGTTCGTCCCAGCAATAAATTGTCTTTAATAAAATAATATATTTATTGTGACAATATATGAAAATATATTTATCAGTTATTTCAATAAATAAGTAGATGAAAAAATAGTTTCAAAATTTCAATTCATCTATAAAGTTCAGACGGATTTCTCATGAATAAGAAACAAAAATTAATTCAATTCAAACGTTTGTGATTTACTGGGTTGAACACCAAATATGTTTAAAGGCTGACCTTGCAGAGCGTTGAGTTCAGTGGTAGAAATAGCATGGTATAATGGTTCAGACTCAAATCTTTCTTTTTCAAGAGACCATCAATTATTGGAAGTTTGTGTAATGCTATCGCAATAAATTGTTTCGTTTTTCGTGTACATTCTTATTCCGACACAGTTTCTTTAATGTTATAGGTATGTACGTAAATGCAACGTTTTGTTTTATCTGTTAATTTTTCTACATTGATTATATGCATACGCTTGTAAAATGTTCTGATGGTAACATCAGTAAAATTTTCTTTCTAAAACTTTGTTTGTATTTGTTAAAGTATTTTATTTACAACGAGAACGAAAGTAAACTTTTATTTGAATGTTTTTCAACGACTACGTTCGAAATTCGTTTACTAACTATTATTTTACAAGCATTCTAATTTCGAATGTTTGTAAAAACTTTCATTAGAATCCTTGTAAATCGAAATGTTAAGCTTGTTTATTTTTCCTTGTTTATGTTTGTTTCACTTTATCTGCCCAGGGCTCTAAGCCATGTCTTTGTTTGCTTATGTCTTGATCCGGCTCAATATACAATGTACTTTTAGACCTACCTTTTGATGAGAATAAAAAAGTTGAGGCTACAAATTAACAATGGTACAACTTTTTTTAATTCAAAATAAAACTTTTAAATCCTTTTAGAACACTTCTGCAAACATTTTTGAATTAACTTGCATTTCAACTACATTAGTACTTAGTGCGTCACAAATTTGTCAATAATGACAAAAAAATATTCAGTCAAAATTGTCAGGTTTGCTTAAAGTTTCAACTTCGTCTTTAGCGTCATTTAATCGTTTAAAAGCATTTCTTTTTTTTTCTATTAAAATAGTCTTTTCCTACATCAAACCAAAGTGCATTCATTCATAAATTCAGTAAAAACCATTCGTCAAAATAGTTTCTTAAATTTTTACAAAACCAACGAGTGAAAGTAACATTCTGCTTGCTCTATGCGAATCTAAATCAACTTTTTGTAAAAATTTGCTAACTGCATTAAACCTAACAAACTACTTGATGCTAAAATGAATGCCAACTCAAGCTTAGTGACCTTATTTAATGAACACAAAGCTTCGTGAAAAATGTCAGCATTTTTTTTTCTGTATTGACAGATATTAGAGATAATACTGTATAAATCCCACCAAAAATTTCAATTAAACTTTTTGAAGCATCTGACCTACATGACGATTGTGTATTTAATAAGTACTTGAGTTTAGCATGTTTTTCTTTCAATAAATCCAATCTGTGAGTAAAAGCTATAAAAAACAAACTCTAAAGAATACCAAATAGTTAAAAGAGTCACTAACACTTCTTACCAAGCTTTAACCTGTTTCTCCGCGCAGCGGGCTTGTTTAATAAGACTTTTATTTTCGGAGTTTACTGTTGAAAAAAAAAGAAAAGCGATTAGTCTCATTAAAAGTAGTGGTCTAGGCTCCAGAGTCCAGGCCCCCCTAAGCTCCAGAGCCAGAGAAAAAAAGTTTAATGAACTTCAAAGACTGAAGTAAGCTCTGGAGCCTTGGGGAAATGAGTTTAATAATAAAAGAAAAAAGTTTAATTATTGTCCAAGACAAGGAATATAAAAAGCACTCAGTATATTTATTTATATTTAGTTCATTTACATTCAACAAGCTTCCAGCAATTTTATTCTGTTCGTTTAAATATACTTGTAATCCAGAGTATCTACCAGGCATAATATTTGCATTATGATATATCGTATATATTATCGCATGCCTGTTCACAATAATTGCCTTTATCAAATTCATGATATTCCATTAGAAGATAATTCCGTGAACTTTGGAAAGTCAGACAAGAAAACTTAGGTCATTTAAAAAAACTAATAATGGCGAAAAATATTTACGCTTTATAGGTTTAAGGACGGGGGTAATAAATTTTTTAAAAACCAAATATCAACCATTTTCAACAAATTAACAACCATTTTACCAAATTTAAGATACGTCAAATATATTTTGTTAACCCGTATTTTTATCTTTTAAACTAAAAAAAGATTATTAATGCTTTTTCTGATTGCAGATTTTTAAAAATAATAAATTCATTTATTTCTTTTTCTTATTCATAATTAGTGGCAAAATTCAGTCAGATTAACTTCAAACTTAATTTGTTAAATTCAACCATTTTGTTTTGCTTTTTATATACTTATATGTTTTGGTGTACTCTTATATTGCAACATGGTATCCAGTTTTTAATAAATGGAGGATATGTTGTTTAATTTTCAATGCAATGACCACGATGTTTCATTGCTTCGAAAAATTTTTACCATTACCAAAAAAGGTCACAACCATTTGAGGTTTTCTTACCCCCTAGTTTAGTAAACGTGTGCATTTTATGTCTTCATGATATCACACATAAGTTTTCACCCTATGATGATTGTTCTATGAAAATTAATCAATGGGATAATAAGGGAAAGTAACAGAGGCTGGCTTAAATATAGAAAAAATCATAAATGAAAAGGTAATTTATTCAAATAACTATCATTGTATTTGTAAAACATGCTATACAAATGTAAAAAGAACATTAGCAATTAAGAATATTAATTGAATATTAATAAGAATATTAGCAAAAATACAAAAAAATATAAATGCCAACTCAAGAGGTTGTGAAATTCTTAAAGAAAACTCGCAAAAAAAAATTGATATCTACACCAACAGCAGAAGAAACGGATAGTAGAATATTTTCGAACAAACAACTGAAGCTTGATCAAGATAGTTTAGAGATTTTTTATATTTTTGTTTTGTATTATTATATTTTTCATCATTAAAATCATCATCTGTTTTGAAATGCAATTGATCATATGGTTTATCAAGATAACTTTTATACATTTTGGAATGCAATTGACCATATGATCTATCAAGATAACTTTTATATATTTTCTCCTAGTTCTTTGTGAAAGTACCAATAAATTGATCTTACATCGTCTTAGTTGTAGAAAAGACTAAAGTTCTTTTAGCTGAATACGTATTCAAAAGAATATCTTGAACAACTGGGTAGAAAATATTCTCTGGGTCTCATGCGTCCATATGTATTAGGCTGTATTTAATATTTCTTCTTTCTGGTATAGATGATATTATGACCAAATCATGCAGGCAAAGATTATCAATAATAAAGTCAGCAGTGCTTTTAGTTGCAGTTGCTGTCAATGCCAATACAGGAATTAATTTAGTGACAAGTACAATTCTGTGAGTCTATTATAGTGAGACTAAAATGCATCTGAATGTACTTGAATGAGATAAATGTATCTTGTGTACTTGAACTTCCTCTATAACAATCACAAACAAATAAGGTATGAATAAAATCATGTAAATCACAAGATTTTGCTTATATAATGCTATAGGTAATGCATTTATCTTTATTTTCAATAAGCAAAATTTTTTAATTCTAAAATAATTTTATGTATTACATAAAGGTCTTATTTTATGTATTACATAAAGGTCTTAACTTTAATGTAATACATAAAATAATTTTATGTATTACATTAAAGTTGTAAATATCAATGTTTACTTTACGTAGCAAACTTATTCATATAACAAAATCACTTACCATTTTTTCACACAATGGCTTTCATCAACTGCAATTGCAACAAGTTTCTGATTAAAATCAGAGTCATTGACAATTGATCTATAAGTTATTACAATGGCATCAGGTAAACAAAATGTTACATTTGCTTCGTTGTAATTTATCTTAGAAAAAAACAGTATATAATTAAAAAAAAAAAAAACACTGCATAATTCAAAAAAAAGTTTACTTAAGGCATGTCTAAATTCAATATCAGAATAATATAATATTTCATAATAAATACTTAACGTATTTAGAATTAAAAATAAAATATCATAATAAATGCTAAATGCATTTAGCATTAAAAATTTCTAAATAAATAATTAATTATTTTGCATTCTATAAAAATACTTTACATGTTTTCTACAGAAAATTAAAAGCAAAATTTCAAAATTTATGAACAATATTTCAGAAAAAAATGTATAACTTCTCAGGGTACCCTGAGAAGTCTAATTTTTGAGGAGTCTAGTTTTTGCTGGGTACCCGGGTAATTGCCCAGGAAAAACAAGACTTTTTCTAGAGAAATGAAAAACTTTATTTGTAGACTAAAATAATGTATAATAATGACAATTATTACCTCTGTCTGATCATCTTCAATATTTTTTCTTTTCTTGATTATGCTTCATAGAAGCTTCTTTGATTCTCTCTTACTAAGAATGTTTTCTTGATCTTTTATACTCAAAAGCAAAGAAACAACTAAAATTGCACATCTAAAGTCGAAATACTATCAGGTGCTGTTCCTTTCCTTAATAAGTTTAAAGTGAATGTAAAAAAGGATAAATATTGGAACAAAATACATTTTTTATTACCTGTTGGTTGGCAAATAAAACAATCTATGCCATTGCTTAGAGCTATTAAAGCCTCTTTTTATCAATCTTTCAAAGATTTAATACAAAATAAGTCACTAGCTATTTTTAAAGCATACTCTAAATTATCTTTTTCGCTTGTCATATTGCTTCTGAATAGCACTGATAATTTAATTAACTAAATTTTGGCGCATTTTTAAATTAAAACCCACGAAACTTTACAATATTTTATTAAGATTAAAGAAAAGCCCCAGGAACATATTTGTCCCGTTAGATAATAAATTGCATTAGCGCAAAAACCTAAGTTTTCTCGTCTGACTTCCCAAAGTTCACAGAAAAAAAAATGAATACGAAATATTGTCTAAGTATTCCAGTAGATCTAAAATGTAAATGTTTAAGAATTGACTTTTGTAAGTGTTAATTTGTAGAAGAAAAAAAAAGTCGTTCGTACACGTATTCATACATCATTTACAGACAGAGAAATAAGTATCCGAACTAAACATTTTATTGTAAAAAATAAACTTTTTAAGATAATTTCAGGAAAAAAATACGTTTTCGATAAATACTGTTATAATCATTCTAAAGGCAAATTTTATCACGACTTTAAATAGCAAAAAATAAATCTACGTTAAATAACTTGCTTTGCTAGCACTTAACGACTCTCTAATACCATGTTCATACTAGAGACGTTTGGTGGAACATTATTCTGGAAGAAATGTTCATGGAATAAAATTTTCCACAAAATATTTCTTGTAACGTTCACACGTAAAATAAGTTAGGCAGTGCATAAAACAAAAATCGCTAACAAATGTTGATATTATGTAAATAGAATTAAAACGTTATAATTTAGCAATAACACGTAATAAAGTTATACTTTTAAACTAAAGTTAAATTTTCAATAACTGTATTCGAGTTATGGTCTGGGGAAATTTTCAATAACTGTATTAGTGTTATGGTCTGGGGATTGATGACTTTGAACGGAACATAAAAACTGGAGTTTATTGAACTCTGAGGCTTATGTTAAAGTTCTCAATAAAAATCTTCTGGCCTCAACTAAAAAACTGCGATTGGGAAAGCAAGTCAACTTCCAACAAGTCAACGAACCTAAGCATACGTCAAAAAAAGCAAAAGAATTTTTATTGTTTTTTATTTTTATTTTTATAGCAGATTGATTTGGACACTTGAATGGTTGGCTCATAGTTTTGGCAAAACTATGAGCCAACCATTCAAGTGTCCAAATCAATCTGCTATAAAACCTTGGAAGAGGTAATAAGATCAGACCCACGAATTAGAGAATGTTCAACTTACCTTTGTCAAAGATTTTCCAATTGTTAAAGATTTTCCAAAAGTCTCTAGAGCCTAACTTCTGAGATAAGATAAAAAATTTCGTATACTGGGAATAATGGGGCTTAGCATCAAACAGAACCTTTTTATCTTGATTTCTTGTAATAATAAAAAGGCATTTGTTCTCAAGAGAGTTGTTCTTTTAAAAAAAAAATGAAACAAAATAATTACAAGTAGGTATAGCAGCTGCACAGAAGAATACCATGGTGAAGAGTGAGACTTGACTTAAAGCTGATAAGAAGAAATAAAAACTTCCATACCTGCCTAGGTTCTATACCCACAGCGGCGTTGTTCGTTAAGGTTTGTCTTTTGGAGTTAGAGAGTTGAGAGAAAGTTATTCCCACAACTAAGTAGCCTCCTCGTCTGTGGTAGCCTCTGCAGCTTTGGGTGAATTAACATTAAAATCTACTTTGTTTCAAACTCTTATATTTCTCCTTTATTCATTTTTATAATAATTATACTTTTATATTAATTATTATACATCGCTTGATAGATTACCAATAAAAATAAATTACAAAAGCTCTTTAGGGCATATATTCGCAATCAGAATTGTATCCAATGTCAGTAGTTTTACACATTCCCAACCACTATTTCAAATATTAGTTAAATATACTAAATATTTGCCAAATAAATATTTATCAGCATCAAATGTTGATGTTCATAACTAATAAAAATGTTGTTTCTAAAATTTTAGTCCGTTATTAAAAACAAATCAAAACAAATACTTAACCAGATATTCAAATGACTCTTATGTACAGCCCAATAGTTACTTTGCGGCAAGTGAATTTTCTTAATTAGAGGATTAAAGAGGGTGAATAAAAAAAAGCAGCTGCTTTTACTCAGCGTTTTTGGAGTAAGGGTTGTTCATAAAGTATGTACGCTTTTATTTTGGCCCCCTTACACCCCCTCCTTTCCCCGCATTTTGCTATACACTTTTTTGAGTAAACCCTCCACCTCCCTAAATGTTTTTTTTTTGGTTTACAATTGTTAGTTGTTGTGGAGCTTTATATAACCAATAATAAGAATAATAATATAAACTTACAATGGTAGAAAGTATATCAAATATAAACAAGGTAACAATGATAATATTTATCTTATCATTGTTTTAATATAAACATTTAACAATGATAAGATAAAAAAAAAAATTAATTTTTTACAAAATTGCAAGATAAATAATCAGTGTATGAAGAAAGATCAAGAGGATCTTCTCATCAGAATTTTATACAAGAGTAAACCAACATATAAATTAAAAAGAACAATAAACAAAATAAGTAGGAGTAAACTTCTCTAAACGTAAATTGTATAAACAATAAAAAAGTTCTACCAATAAATGCATCTATACTTCTAACCTACCTACCCAATATTTTATAATACTTTTTTTAATTTAGTGTCTCCTTACTTTTATAATTGACCCACCGCCCCACTATGCGTTGCTCTAATATAAAATGAGGAAATAGGCTTTAAATAAGAAAGCATTCAACATATTGAACTAATTTTTTCACAAGACTTCGAATTTTTGTTTATATTTCAATATTTAAAAGAAAAATATCCAATTTTTGTAAAAAAAGTTTACTGTACTTTTTTTGGTTCATCCGGACGAATTTCTGCCTAATCCGGTAAATTACATATGTCCGGATATTTTTTTTCAAAAAACAGCAGGCACCGATATTTTATAGAATTTTACAAATTCATAAACAATATCATTAAATATAAACTTATTAAAATTATAAACAAATCTGCTACCATCTAATTCTTTGTTCTTTAGTTTCTTACAAAGTTTCTCAATGTTCTTATAGATGTTTTTAATAACTTGTGGTTATGGTTATGTCTATAACCATAACCACAAGTTATTAAAAACATCTATAAGATGTTTTTAAAGTATTTTTAAAAATTCAACACAGAACAGCTTATCAGTATAACATTTTAGTTCATGATATAGATCTTTCTAGATTAGCTAATTACTAGTTAAAATTAATTAAATAATGTCTTAAATATTTTTTTAAAACAAAAAACAACAAACTTTAAATTGTTATTTTAAAAAGTTAACAAAAACAGTCCAACAAAAATAGTCAAAACTATTAACAATAGCATAACAATTGAAAAAACACTCAATAAGGGTACATATCAAATGTCACAAACAAATAATTAACTGTATCCATAGTGCTTTCTGCCAAAAAAGTTAGACATGCATGACTAACTCATGCAGTTTTGTCTTCTTTGTTTCTGGCTTCAATAGCACTCACAAACATAAAATTTGTATTAGGTATTTTAAGTATCCTCAGACAAAGAACCTGATTGGAGGATACTTAAAATATCTAATAAAAGAAGCGCCATGAACTATATGTACAGATTGTGACGTAGGTATAGTTTTTTTTAAATGTTATTAGTAATGATCGCAAATAGATATTCAAATTTCTAATTGGAAACCTATAACCGCTCTTGTAGTCGTGCTGTTCATATCAATGAGTAAGTCTCGAAATAACTTATTTATTCTGATTTTGGTGCTCTTTATGGTACACTATAACTAATAAAGAAATGCATTACAGGAACCGTTCCAGAGAAATTAAAAATTGCAAAAATTGTACCAATATATAAAACTGGAGAACTATACTTACTAAACAATTATAGGCCAATCTCAATTCTTCCTGTATTCTCAAAACTCCTCAAACGAATAATTTATAATAAATTATACATATATATAACAAATAACAACAACTTAAATACAAAACAATTCGGCTTTCAAAAGCAACATGCAACCGAACATGCGATCGTAGATCTTGTAAATAGCGTCAATTACTCATTTGTTAATAAAGAATTCGTTCTAGGAATCTTTATAGATCTATCGAAAGCATTCAATACTCTTGGTTATGTTATCCTACTCAAAAAATTGGAAAAATATGACGTAAAAAATGTTACATTACTCGGGTTTAAAAACTTTTTGCTAAACAGACAGCAATGTGTTAATACTGATGAAACTATCTGTTCAAAAGGCTTAAGATTATATGTGGCGTTCCCCAAGGTTCCATTCTAGCTTCCTTATTGTTCTTAAATATACATTAATGATCTTCCGAAAGTCTTAAACAAACTTGATATCATAATGTTTGCAGATGATACTAATTTATTTTATTCATCTCAGTCTATTAAAGAACTCTTTGAAACAACGAATATTGAACTTGAAAAACTTAATTTCTGGCTAAAATCTAATAAATTATCTTTAAACACAGAAAAAATCAAATACATTTTATTCCATCCCAACCAAAAAAGAGAAAAATATAATATCATTGCTGAAAATAGAAAACAAAATATTGAAAGAACCTTAACAACTAAACTTCTAGGTTTACTAATTGACGAAAATATTTCATGGAAAGCACACATTGACTATTTTTTTTTTTTTTTTTTTTTTTTTAATATATATTTGCCGTATATTAAAATTTACAATGAAATAAATCGTGTTAATAAATAAGAGAGCTGGAGCAAGCAGAAGACATAAACTGTCTTATCATCGAGCCCCATTTACATTGAAAAAAAAATCGTCAGCTTATATATAAAAAAAGAAAAGTAGCAAAGTACATAATAAGCATTTTACACGTTAGTTACAATATAAATATAAGTGTTGAAATATAATGCAATATATCAAAAATTAACAAAAGTTAAATATAAATAAAACAGCAACAAAAGAGAAGTAGTGTCAATAACTATTTTTTAGATAATTTATATTATTTATTTTAAAAGAGATATTTTAAATCAAGGTCATTTTGCAGTAAGAGACTCTTAGATTCTTTCCTGAATTGTTCCAAAGAGATGTTTTGAATATTATTTTTTTTTTGTAATAAATTTAAAAAAATGTTTCCACAGAAACGGTCCACGATATTGAATTTGGTAAGAACCTAGTTTTAAATTAGTTTTTGGTACAATGAAGTTGTTAATTGAAAATTTAGTAGGATACTTGTGCGAGATTTCACTAAAGTAAGACTGAAACACAATAGGAGAAAGCCCACGTTTTATTTTAAACATGAATTGTAGAACCTGGTGCATATTAAGTTTATAGATACTTAGGGCACCAAGCTTCCTTAAAAGAGGTTCGCAATGAAAAGTTCTGTGTGCACCAAATACAATCCTGCATGCGTGTTTTTGCTTACTATAAAGTTTTTTTAATTTACTATAATTAGTACTACCCCATACAATATTACAGTATGAGGTAAAACTATGAATAAATGAAAAGTATATTTTTTTTGAAGGAAGCAGTGTTAAGATATGGTTTAGTTTTATATAATATGGAAATATTTATTGAGATTTTATTTTCTATGTATTTTATATGTGGTTTCCATGACAAATTTTCATCTAGTATTACTCCTAAAAAATTAACGATTGGTTCCCTTTTAATAAATGTTTTATTGATTATAAGATTAGGTAATTTTAGAGGAACATCATCACCTTTACTAGGTTTGGAGAATAAGATAAATTTAGTTTTTTCTACATTTAACGAAAGCCTATTACTTGTAAATCACTCGTTTATTTTTAATAGTTCTTCATTAAATATATTAAAGAGAACTTTTATGTTTTTGTCGGAATAAAAAAGATTGCAGTCGTCTGCAAACAATATAACATTTAAAATATTTGATGCTAAGTACAAATCATTTATATGCAATAAAAATAATAATGGTCCTAAGATTGAACCTTGGGGCACACCACAAGTTATGTGTTTTTCTTTTTCAGTTTTTTTATAAATAATACATTGTGACCTGTTTGCTAGATAATCTTCAAACCAAAGTAAGTTTTTATTTCTTACTCCATAGAGTTCCAGTTTTTTTATAAGTATCTTATGGTTAACAGTGTCAAAGGCTTTTGACAGATCAATAAAAACTCCTAAGGTAAAATAGTCATTAATGAATGCATTTGTTACATGATTAATCAGTTCAATTACCGCTTGGTTAGTTGAATTATCTTTTTTAAACCCAAATTGTTTACTGTACAGCAAACTGTTTGACATCAAATAGTTATAAAGTCTGTTATACATAATTCTTTCCAATAATTTTGAGAAGCAAGGTAAGACGGAAATTGGTCTGTAGTTGGAAATATTAGTTTCGTCACCAGATTTAAAAATTGGAGTGATTACGGCAACTTTAAGTTTTTTTGGCACAACACCTAGTTTTAATGAAAGGTTAAAAATATGAAATAATGACGGTTCAATGATATCGTAAACTGATTTAACAACATTTACACTAATTTTGTCAATGCCGGCACTTTTATTACTTTTAAGACTATTAAAAGCATTTCTTAACTCGCTTAGATTTAAATTAGATTCTTCCATAATAGTATTACACGGTTTGATATAAGATTCAAACTCTATGGTACTTGGTGGAATTTTACTCGCCAAGTTTGGCCCTACTTCAAGAAAAAATGAGTTAAGTTTTTCAGCTATTTTTTTTTTATCGTAAGTCATTTCCCGGTCAATTAAAAGCTTTTGGGGGAGATTATTTGTTACACATTTATTTTTACCAATTACTTGTTTAATTATATTCCACGTTTTTTTAGTGTCGCCGTTGGTTTTTTCTTGCAACTTTGCATAATAAATTTTTTTAGAATGTTTTTTTGTTTTTTCAAATAAGTTTTTATATTTTTTGTAGTTTATTTCATTTTTATATGTTTTATGCCTTAAATATTTAACATATAGTTTTTGTTTTTTTTTAGACGATTTTATTAGACCCTTGGTCATCCAGGGATTTAGAAGAGACTTGCATTTTATAACTATTTTTTTAATAGGAAATGCTATGTCATACTGTTTACAGAATTGTGTTAAAAATAGTTCATATGCATTATTGACTTCATGGGATTGTAAAATAAGATTCAAATCGAGATTTTCTGATAAAAGATTAAATACTAAAATAACCAAAAACATTGGCGTGCTATACAAAGCTAGACCAATGTTATCCCAAGAAAATCTAAAACATCTTTATTTCTCATTTATACAGACCTATTATACATATGGTAATATAGTACGGGCAAGTACCAATAAATCCAATTTGAAATCACTTTATCGACGTCAAAAACATGCCTTTAGAATTGTCTATAAAAACGATAAATTAACTCATGCTGAACCTTTGTTAAAACTCCTTAATGCACTAAACGTCTATAGAATAAACATTTATCAAAACTTATTGTTTATGCTGAAATATAAACGCGGGCTTGTCCCATCACATTTCTCAAATGATTTCTTTAAAAGCAATAGAAATAGATATGACACTCGAGAAGTAGGAAACTTTAGTATACCGTTTAGAAAAACAAAACTATCGCGTTTCACAATTTCATATCGCGATCTCTTTAATAAACTGATATCCAGAAATGCCATAATTACAAAATTAGATAACCTAAATTGTTTGAAAATCTTACTAAAAAAATTCGTTTTAAATATAAACAATTATATGAACTTACACTAAACTAATACTGAAACTAGAATCAAAATTAACATTAAAACGAAAATCCCAAAAAAGTTCAATAACAAATATCAATATAAAAAATATGTAAATCAAAAATAATTTTATTTATGCCTAATCATATATTTATGTACAAAATCTAGCATTTATCAATTATTTATTATCTTACATTTTATTACATTATATGTGAATCCAATATAAAATGAACTACCGTTATATTTTGTGAAACTAAAAACATGTAAAACGAAAATCCAAAAAATATTACGAATCCAAGCGGTTTCTTGATGACAAGACCATCTGGTCTTCTGCAAGTCTCCCGCGTTCTTTTAATATTAACGATACCCTGCAGTTATATTTTTTTGTATTCTAAAAGTTGTGAGATTTTTTTTTTTTTCTCTTACCATTAAATATTTTAAAACATAGTAAATTTGTATCAGTTATGTAGAATCACAACATTTTAAAGATAAAAAAAAAAAAAAATTATTTCAACCATTAAACACGCTATCTTTGATTGATCATAAAATGAGTCAAATACGTTCAAGAAGATAAACAGAAATGCCAAATGATACAATATATGTATTAAAACTACAATTCGAATTCGTAGTAATATAAATCGCCTAAAATTAAATGGCAAAACATAAAAAATTTTTTTTAAAAAAGTTAGAAAAATGCTTGACCGTCTAAAATATTGTTCAGGGTGACAACTTAAAATTAAAAAATTTTAGTAAAAGCGCATTTTTTGATTAAGAATCCTAATATTTTTATGTAAATCAATATGTTTAAACATATTGATATAATAAACCAAACGTTTGGTTCATTGAATAGTAGTTTTTTATATAAAAATTGAACAAAAGTAATTTTGACTTTTGGCACACCATGGCTCACTGTGCAACAGAAAGAACTATGATTGGTTGGAAGCTATCTTATGTGTTGGAAGCTTTTTTTTTATAAAAAATCAGTTTGGATTTAGCTACTGCGCTTTAATTTTGGCTAGAAAAAAAAAAAAAAAAAAAGGAATAATAATAATTTAACCAAACAAGTTTAAAAAAAAAAAAATATTAAGCCAGGTCGGTAAGCAACTCTGACCGGAAATTTTTTTATTTTTTTTTATTTTTATTTTTATTTTGCCGTTTAATACTATTTACAATGAGAAAAATCGTTTACATATATAATAAATGGCCGGAGCAAGAAGAAGACAGACTGTCTTATCACCGAGCCCCGTTAACATTGAAGCCGTCAGTTAATATTACAATTTAAAAACTTTAAACATAAAAGTATATATATATATATATATATACACACACACACATATACATATACATATGTATATATACATATATATATATATATATATATATATATATATATATACATATATACACATATACATATACATATATACATATATATATTTCTACAAAGATATTATAAAACTTATAATAAGATATTAAAATAGCATAAGTTTTCAATAACAACATATTTAAATGAAAAATAAAAGTCAGAAGATCCAAAAAAAAAAAAAAATAAATAAGTTATGACTTTTTCACAAAAAAAAACAAACAAAAAAAGTAGATGAAAACCTATTCAGTTTATATATTTTTTTATTATTTTATAATCAAATTTTTTTATTATTTTATAATCAAATTTTAAAATAAATATTTCAAATTTTAAAATAAATATTTTAGATCGAAATTTTTTCCTAATAAGAAACGTTTACATACTATTTTGAATTGTTCAAAAGATATGTTTTGAAGAATGTTATTTTTATTAATTTTTTGAAAAAATTCATTCCATAGAAATGCTCCACGATATTGAATTTGGAATGAACTGAGTTTGAAATAGAATCTTGGAACTACAAAATTATCATTTGAAAAATTTGTGGGGTACTTATGAGAAATTTTAGTAAAGTAAGAGTGAAATATATTAGGCGACAAACCATGTTTAGATTTAAACATGAACAGCATTACTTGATATATGTTAAGTTTATAGACATTGAGTGCATTAAGTTCCATTAAGAAAGGCTCTCCATGAGCAGTTCTCTTAATGCCAAAAATAATTTTGCATGCAATTTTTTGTTTACTATAAATTTTTTTAAGCTTTCCATAGTTGCTACTTCCCCATGCAATATTGCAATAGGATAGATAACTATGTATAAATGAAAAATATATAATTTTTAAAGACTTGATATTAAGAAATGGTTTAACTCTATATAGAACAGAAATATTTTTGGAAATTTTATTTTCAATAGATTTAATATGAGATTTCCATGATATATTTTCATCTAATATTATTCCCAGGAAGTTTACATTTGATTCTCTTTTAATAACCGAATTATTCATAAAGAGATTGGGTAATTTTAGAGGGAGGTGATCACTCTTACTAGGTTTATGAAACAACAAAAATTTAGTTTTCAGTACATTTAATGAAAGTTTATTACAAATAATCCAATCATTAACTTTTATTAGTTCTTCATTAAATATTTTAAAAAGATCTTTTATATTTTTATTTGAGTAAAAAAGATTAGAGTCGTCAGCAAACAAAATAAGATTTAAAGTCTTTGAAGCTAAATATAAATCGTTAATGTACAACAAAAATAATAGTGGTCCTAGGATGGATCCCTGGGGAACACCACAAGTTATAACTTTGTTTCCTGTTTCATTTTCTTTATACACTATGTATTGTTTCCTGTTTGACAGGTAATTTTTAAACCAGAGTAGGTTATTGTTTAATACTCCATAGAGTTCTAGTTTTTCTATAAGTATGTCATGGTCAACTGTGTCAAATGCTTTTGACAGATCAATAAAAACTCCTAGTGTATAACAATCATTATTGAACCCATCGGATATATAATTTATTAAATCGATTACTGCATGATCCGTTGAATGATTTTTTTTGAATCCAAATTGTTTATTATACAGTATTTTGTTTTTGGTTAAATATTTATTAAGCCTATTATACATAATACGTTCTAACAATTTTGAAAAGCATGGTAAGACAGAAATAGGTCTATAATTTGACATAATTGTGTTATCGCCAGTTTTAAAAATAGGTGATATTTTAGCAATTTTTAATTTCTCCGGTACAACACCGGATTGTATTGAAAGGTTAAAAATATGAAACAAAGATGGTTCTATGATATCGAAGATTGCTTTAACTACGTTCACGCTAATTTGATCAATCCCAGCGGATTTATTATTTTTCAGACTATTGTACGCATTACGCACCTCAGTTATATTTAAACTAACTTCTTTCATAGATATATTGGTTGGTTTTATATAGGATTTAAAATTTGTGGTGTTTTTTGGGATTTTACTTGCTAAATTTGGGCCAACTTCAAGGAAATAGTCGTTGAGCTTTTCAACGATGGTTTCTTTATTACTGATCATTTCCCCATCAATTATGAGTTTTTGTGGCAAATTATTGTTAGAACATCTTTTTTTACCAATTATCTGGTTAATCACATTCCAAGTTTTTTGAGTGTTTCCTTGTGTTTTTTTTAGCATCTTAGCATAATAAATTCTTTTAGAGTGTTTCTTTGTTTTTTCAAATAAACTTTTATAATTTTTGTAATTTATTTCATTTGTGAATGATTTATGTTTTAGATATTTTTCATAAAGTTTTTGTTTTCTCTTAGATGATTTAAGTAAACCTTTGGTCATCCAAGGGCTTAAAAGTGATTTTGAATTTAAAACTATTTTTTTTAGTGGAAATGCCAAATCGTAATATTTACAAAACTGCGCCAAAAAAAGATCATACGCCTTATTTGCCTCTTGTGATTGTAATATAAGGTCCCAATCAATTTTTTCTGATAAGAGATTTCGAAAGTGCAACAGGGAGTTTTCATTGATCTGTCGCATTTGGATTGTAGATTTTAAAGCAGAATGATTATCAGTTATATTATTTGTAATTAAGAATATTGTATTTTATTATATTGTATTGTATTGTAATTATCAGTTATATTATTTGTAATTAAGAATATTGGGAAATGATCTGTTATGTCAGTTTTGATTATACCAGATTCTAGGAGGCAATTATGAATATTATTAGTAAATATATTATCAAGTAATGTTGATGAAGTGTTAGTTATTCTGGTTGATTTGCTTATTGTTGGAATTATATCATGTTGAATTAAGGTATTTAAAAAGTATTGAACATTTACATTTGAAGAATGATTTAACAAGTTTATATTGTAGTCACCAGTTAAGTAAACGTGTTTCTTTGTTACGTTGGTGTTGCTTAAAAAATTTTTTAAATAAGATTTAAATATTTTAAAATTCCCACCTGGCTTTCTATAAATAGAATTAATGATAATATTTTTGGTTGCTTTATTTGTTATTTCGATGCACAACGACTCATAATCTGTATCATTAACATTGACGTCATTACGCAATATAAAGTTAATAGATTTGTGAATAAAGATACTTACACCGCCACCAACGTGGGTTTTACGAGGTTGGTGAATTGATACGTAGTTATTTAATTCATAATTGCAATTTTTTTCATTGCTTTTTAACCACGTTTCCGTGAGACTAATTATTTTAAAATCGTGGTTTAGATCATGCAATAATAGTTTTAGATTATCAAAGTTTTTATTAATACTTCGAATGTTTAGATTTAAAATTGAAAAATTATTTATTTTTTTACTAAAAAATTGAGTAGATTCACGGACTGAATAGTATTCACTTACAATGTTTTTTTCATTGAAATAGTCATCAAAGCTGCTATTTTCCTTATTAAAGTTAAATAAAAAGTTGTCATCCATTTTGAAAAGAAAAAATAATAAAATAATTTCGTAATCACGAAAATAAGATATTAAAAAATTAAAATACTAGGATATTAAATTATTACTTTTCCTTGAAGCCCAATCGCGTATGATCAGCTTATCATACGAGATGGTTGCAAACTTTCCTGCCGCTCGTTCGATTTTCATCTGTTCCCGTAGATTCTTCCTAATTTGCACTGTCTCAGCGCAAAAATCTTCATTGATATAGATATTTTTACCTTTAAGATTAGTGGTCTTTTTAAGAATATCGATTTTATCCTTAAAGTCCAGAAGTTTTATTATTATTGTTCTTGGTTTAACTGAGTTTTTTTGGCCAGTTCTGTGTGCCCTTTCTATTTTAATGCCTTTTAGACCTAAATAATTTTCAAAAATTTTATTTACCTTCATTTCGCTGTCTTCCCAGCTTTCCCCATCGTTTTCTTTAACTCCGTCAATTCTCAGATTGTTCCGCCGAGATCGATCTTCCATTTCTCTTAGTTTGCCTCTAATTTTAATAAATGCTGATTCGTTACTTTGAATTGCGCTTGTTGTTATACACTTCTCTTGTGAATTAACGACAGACCTAATTTTTTCATCTATTAAGTGTTCGTGAAAACTTAGACTCACTTTAATATCTTCAACCTCTTTTTTTATTGTTTTGATCTGTTTACAATTTTCTTTAATATTTGATTCAACATTATCTAATCGCTCGTATAATATTTTTGTGCTACTACTTATAATGTTTAACACATTCTTTTCTTGTTGTTTTATCATGCTTTCAGTTTCTTTTTTAAACTCCTTAAACATTTTTTTCATCATTTTCTCTATTTGATCGATTGTAACTGCCATAATAAATATATCGAGTATATATATATAATAATAAAATAATAATATTATATATTTTATAATAAAATAATATCTAATACGAAATAACTTTTTGGCTTTATCAATGCAGCAGAGAAGTTTTTTTTATAATATATTAGTAACATTTTAATAACATTTAGTAAAATAGTTTTAAGTAGTTTAAAAAATTGTTCATTGTGGCATAAATATTGATTTTTTTAAACTCATAGTGAAATGATATTTTGGTACTTCATTTTTATGACTGAATATATTCTCTAGCCCGCCGGATTTAATTACTTTGGATCAGATAAGTTTTTTTTAGTAGTTATGAGGAGTGGGATATTCGCAACAATAATATCTCAAAAACAAAAATAATTAAATTAAAAAACATTGCGATTTTAATGCACTAATAATTGGTATCGTAAAAACGTTATACGATGCAAAGATTTATGACATTGCTGCTATATAACTCAGGATACAAAAGACAATGTGAACGTTACTAATTTACAACTAACCTTAAACCAAGACAGGTTAGCTTTTGCCTCAAATAAAATGAAAGTTTTTATTGGTAACTACATTAATACCTCGTACAAATAAAAATGAAGTTGAATATTTCGTTCTAGTTAGGTTGATGGAGTTTTTAACAAGTGCCGAAACAATATTTGACTTTATTAGGATAATTTAACACTATTTTTTAAAATTAGTTGATTTATGCGCTTTAACACTCACGGTATTAAATGTCGTTAATATTCATACTTACTTGCCTAATAAATAGAGGGGGAAGGGGTACGTTTTTTAGTTTCCCCTTTTCCCGACGGGGTTTGTTAGGACTCCCCGTTTATTAATTTTAAAGAAATGTAAAATAGTTTTGCAATTTATCTGCTTTATAAATCTTTTTTTTATTTCTCATAGGTTCTTTCATTTTTTTTGGTATAGCACAATAAAACCAAAATTAAAAAAAAAAATTGCCAAAAAACACGCTACCGGAGTAATAGCCGATGTAGGTTATTTTACACTTTTACAAGAACTATTTATAAAGCTAAATTTTTATTTCTTGCTGAGCAATTATTGTCTCTTGATTTTTGTATTAAAAGTTAATGAAAAATTTTTTATTAATAATTATTCAAATTAAATTAGCACAGATACCAGATTTTTAAATGATACATATAAATTTGGCCAAAAGTTTTTTTTTGGGGCAACTGATTTTCTCTATTAGAGGACCAAAAATATGAAAAAAAAAACTCATTAGTTCGACTTTATTCGAGGTCAGGGGAGCGAACATTCGGGGTATTTTGTTTCCCAGACTCCAATCAAAGCAATTTTTTGCAAAACATTTCTATTTGATATTAGCATGAACATGCTTAAGTTTGTACAATGGTCGAAAGTCATTGTGTAAACTCTAATCTCATATTTAAAACGTAAAAAAATCTCGCCTTCGCCACTGATTGAATTCACTACAGCGTAAGAAAGCATACTAGATTCCGTTAAAAATCAAATGATTCAAATGTTTAATTTAAATCTAATGATATAAATGTTTAATCTTTCTAAAGAATATTAAAAAAAGAATTAAATTAATTTTATAAGATCATTTCGGTCAATTTGGTTAAATTATAAACTTAGAGGTTAAACTAACAAACAAAATTAACTCAAGAGCCAATGACTTTATGTACAAAAATAATCTCTAAAAATATCACACACATAACACGGTCGTTTAGATGTGGGAAGTTATTATACGCAAGCGCAGTGTCAAATACAAACATTACAATTTTAAAGATAGTGACGGGCTTTAGATATAGAAACTTTGTCTGTGTAGCAACAACAACTTTAAAGTATTTTATAACTTAGTAGTTATTATTATAACTTATATATATATAACTTAGTAGTTATTATTTGTATATTTTTGATAGAATGAAATAATTATAAAGATAATTGAATTGTTGATTCAAAAATGATAAAAACGAGATAAAGATGTTTTCGTAAATAAAAAACTGGGATTTATCTAACTCTTACGAGCGCTTTTTATTTATACCTCTTTTTATAAAAATCTGAGCGTGACAATATATAACTTTTTACTTTTTTATTTAAATTAGTCTTATCTTGGTTTGAAATTATTTTTCACCAGAGTTCACCTAACACTACTTTTGTTTTAATTTATAGATGTATGATACACTTATATTCATGTATATAGCTGAAAAAAGTATATAAAATTACGTGTGAATGATTATAATGCATATAATAGGCTACAAAGTTCATAAGTTACTTATAAACTATTTAATATAAAATATTTATATACAAATTGTATATAAACTCTTTATATTAGTTAAAGTTATTAAATACAAACAAAATCACATAGTTTATATACGCAAAGCATAGTTCATATACAAGCAAAGGAATACAGCACGAAACTCCAAATGCTCTGCTAATGCAAATGCAATAAAGTTATTAAAAGAATTATGTGAATCTCTTAAATTAAAAATGTTTGACTTAACCCTTTTCACTCAAAAATCTATTTGTTCAGGTACTTTCTAAATAAACAAAATAAAAAAAAAAAAAAAAAATAAAAAAAATATATTCAACCAGAAATAAAAGTTTAAAAACCTATTTGATCAGGTGCTTCCTAAATACAAAATACTGTTAAAAAAAAGAAAAGAAAGTATATTCAATGATTAATGAAAGTTTAAAAATGACAAGTATAATCCACAACAAGAATTTTGTCATACATTTTAATAACTTTGAGTTTACGATATAAAGTACCATATTAGTAGCAATTTTTTAATTATAGTTTTTGAATTATAAGTACAATCTCTCTAATTCGAATTTTATGGGGGAAAATAAAAGTTCGATTTAGAGTGATTTTCAAATTATAGAAAGTTGACTTTTTTTCAAATATTCTTTTCAAAATAACGAGTAGCAATCAAACAAATGGTAATTCTTAGGCCTAAAAGCAATTTATATTATGTGTTTTAAACTTTTAAACTTGAAAAAAAAAGTCAGTAGTTGTAGATTGCCTTTCGTGAGCTAGTAAATTCATGTCAACAAAACGATTTATATCTTTAAGAGCCTTTGTCAAAATATCTTCAAGTTAGTTTGTTTTTTCTTAAATTAGTCTAGCCATTCTTCCAAAGCTTGAAATTTTTTGAAGCATAACTCTATCGCAAAATATAAAGTTTTTTATTTTGCCAGCGAGCCACTAATGGTACATTATCAGTTCTCATTTGTTTGAACCATTTAAGTACATCTTTGTTTACTAGGTTTAATACATTCATATTTTCACCCGTTTACAATTTTCACACGTTTAGTTAAATTTTCCTGACAAAAAGCGTCAAAGATTTTATCTTTATACTTACTTTTTCCAGGTTGAAAGAGTGTTTGGTGGAATGTCAAAAATTTTCGAAACCTCTTTATTTGTTTTTTCTTTCTTCAATTTCATTAGAGTTTTTTTATTTCCGCTATAAATTGTTTTTTATGTCTCTTAGATGCCATGATTTTTTTTAAACAGTGAAAGATAATTTACACTAATTTAATTAAGTTGAAACATCTGGTATAGTATGTAAACTTATTCTTATAAATTTCTTTATATTAAATTACAATATTTCTAGGGGTTATATATACCCTCGTTATTCAAGTAATATAAAAAACCTTGTCCTTTGAGTCCTTGGAAATACAGTTTCACCAGTGTTCTCCAAATGAAGGCGGTTTGAATAAAGACGACGGTAATTACGTCACATCGTCGTTTTGGAAACCTTATTTTTCTTATTTAAGACGCAAGAACACATTACATTGAAGTTTTATTATTTGTTTGTTTTTTTAAACGGTTTTTTATATTACTTGAATAACTGGTGAAACTGTATTTCCAAGGACTCTCTCACTTTTCTCTTAAAAAACCTCTACTTTAACCGTGTTGTTTTTATTCTAGCCAAAGGCACCATGGCAATTTTAGAATGTCCCGCTACGGCCGAATTTTTCCATTTTCCCTAAAAAGTATGTTTTTGATGTTGGCGAATGCGAGTTTAAATCTTGAGTTTTGTTTCACCTACATAAAACTTTCAACGCGAACATTCCAGTTTGTAGACTCATGGGTAAGAGTTGTTGGGAAGTCGAGGCTTGCTTTTTTGAGTTATTAATTGTTGAAGGTTTTTTGGTGATTTAAAAACTGGAGTATAGCCTGCATTTTTAAATATATTTTTTAATTGATTACTTAATTTTGGTACACATGGTAGAGAAATATAATTAGGCTCTAGTGTTTTGATGTTGTTGATTATTTTGCTTGTTTTTTATTTTTTTGACAATATTTTGAAGTATTTTTTTATCATAACCATTTTCTATTACACTAATTTACGCTAATTTTTTTTTTAAAACACTCACAACATTCGAAATTTGAAAAAAGATTTTGACAGTTTAATGAGCTTTTTACATGTCAGAAGTTAAAAAAGTTCGATTTACAGAGAATCTTACTGGCGGGTCTAAAAAATCCATTCGAATTGTGGAGGTTTCGGAATTATAGAGATTCGAATTATAGAAAGTTAAACGTAAGAGTTTTTTAAGCGCATTTTACTGTGACTTTGCATTTAATCGAATTATGGAGGTTTTCGAATTAAGGAGATTCGAATTAGAGAGATTGTACTGTATTAAAAGTTCAATAAGTCTAGCATAAACACCAAATAATCTTAAAAATGTATGAGTGATTAAAAAAGAAAATGTCTTTACAACAAATACATAAAATAAAAAATAAATTTCTCTATTTTACTATCTTTGCAACATTGAGAAAAAAGCTTTTGAATGTAAAATATCATGTAAAATTACAAGAGACGAGAAAAGAGAAAGAAAGAGACAAAAAGAGGTAAATGTAACTGTAGACGAGAAGAGGTTAAGGTAACTGAGATAAATATAAACTGAAGTGATAGATTCAGAACGGGCTAGTTAACCATCTGCTGAAAAACGATCACATTATTGTATACATTTTGAAGATTGCAAAGAACTTGTCCAAGTAAACTACGTTGGGCCAACGTAAGAACAACATGATGTGTTGCTTGGGAAATTTCAAAATTTAACTGAAATAGTTTGAGTTAAATAGCATTTTAGTCCAATAATTTTTTCACTAACAAACTAACTGGTTCGTCGCCTTAGTACCCCTTAAGTATACTGTTCCATAGTTTCACACTAATAATGGTTATCAAACTGACTACTATTGCACTATCGTACTATAAAATCATTTTAACAATGATAAAAAGTAAATTTTTTTTTTTGAAAGTTAAATACTTTATTAAAAATTTTTTAATTTAACGGCATCATCAAGTTACATCATTGAACAACATCGTTGTCGGCTGAGGCATTTTTCATTTTCTTCAACTCTTGAAGCACATGAGCTGCAATTTTTCTTTTTTTCTTTCTTCGTTTCTAAAAATAAACTTAAAAAACAAAACAAGGATAATACAATTTAAATACAATAGTAATACCTGTATATTTATTTGGTAAATTAAGCTATCTATGTTTTGCATGTTATAGACATTGTTAAAAATAGAGAATAAAATCTTTTTTTAAATACTTGAATAATAAAGACAAGAGTCAAATAAGTCAAAGCAGTCAGGTTGTTGTGAACAAGCATAAAAAACAACAACAAAAGTTTTGGAAACAGTTAAAAACTATATTTGTCAAATTTTTCAATTTTAAGTTTTTAACATTGATTTTCTTAAAGCAGAAAGTCGAAGTACTTAAAAAAAGACAAAGCATGATGAAAGTATGTTTAAAGAAGAATTTAAAGCAAAAGCTCAATCGAAAATTATCCAAAAGTTTTTGTGTTATATATTAGAAATTCTTTATCATAAAAAAACGATATGTTTATATAATAAAAATTCAATGTGCAATTCTTCAAAACTGCTACACTGCGTTATCTACTAGTTTCAATTGAAAACATAATATCATTACATCTTTAATAATCATCTAAATGAATCCATACCAACATGACTTTAGAAAAATGAATCCAGAAACATAGTCATACTTCTAATTTATACTAATTTTAATTTTAAAATTGTTGTATACATTACCCCACCCAATAATGCACCATTCCGTCTTAAAACTAATTGAACCTAACTATCTGGTAATTTTTCTTACAGATAAAACATTTTCTATGTGTTTGAACTCGTTTTAATAGTTTAAGGTTTTCGATAAAAATATCTCTTTAAATGTATGCGCCATTTTGAATAAAAAATATACTTAAAAACTTGCCTAGTAAGCTGATAATTAAAATTTAGAGAGCTGTTTTAACCACCTATAACATACAGAAAAAAAAAGCTTCTACCTAAAGTCTTTCTTCTGAAAAACTGATAAATGTTGATTAGACCCACATTAACCTTAGACCAACATTACTCCACCCTACTCTATAATTATTTTATTAATAATTTTTATTTTAATAAGTTATTGAGATTATCAATAGTAATATATTGTAAATATAATTAAAAGTTTCTTTCCAGTCAAACGTCCATGATCATCATAATATTATTACATTAAAACAATTATAAATAGCTACAAGTTTTATCTAACATACAGGGGTTAAAAAAAGTACCAAATATTGGCGTCCATTGGACCGTCTTTAGATCTGTCTGATGGGGCAACCAAACTTAATTTTTTTCCGACAAATAGATGATTAGTTGCTCCCTTTAGCGGATCTCGAAATGGTCCGAGGAGCGCTTTGACCCCTGAACATATTATATTACAACATATTATTAAATAGTTAAACTTTAATAGGCACTTTTAAATTTTAAGTTTATTTCATATTAAACTTTATCTTTTAAAAAAACTTTAAAAGTACCTTGATAGAGTTTGCATCTTTGATTGGAATTGAATCTTTTGCTTTCTTCTTCTTTTTTTTCATAGCAAGCGGATTAACTCCTTTTGCTTTTCTGCGTTTAGGTCGAGGTTCTTTTTCTTCTTCAACATTCTGAAGTTTTTTTAACTGCTGAAGTCGCTCTTTTTCGACGCTTGATGTCATAGTTTTAACTGAGTCAATCTATTTAACATTTTTAGTATATAAAAATATGCGTAGATAAACATTTTTACATAATGTGTTACTTAAAGTATATTGCATGTAAGCAATGTATTGCTTAAAGTATATTGCTTAAAGCTGCTTACACGCAAAATATATAAATTAGTATTAGTAAAAGTACGCATGCCCATAAAAGTTTAATAAATAATAAAATAAATCTATAGTACAAGAAAAAATTAAATTTTTGAAAGTTTTTGGGTTATCAAGTTAAAAAAAGAACTTAAATGATAATTTTTTAAATGTTTGTAAAATGGATGGTGTATCCTTAGAGAGATTCTAAGATTAGTCACATATTTATGGTAAACATTTAGATAAGTTGTGCTATTTTCTCAGTTGGCTGCTTAAACTGATTATCTAGAATCTTTGATGACCTTATAAATAAATAATTTCTCTTGGTCACTCTTTAATTTTCTTGGTCTTGCTCACTCTTTAATTTAGAAACACTTTTATAAATATTTTAAATACATAAGTAAAAATATTCCATAAATAAATAACTAAAATAACAAATGATTTGTAAATTAAAAAATATATATATATATATTAACCTGATCTCCTCTATCTAAAGTACCTTTAGATGGTTTCTCCAACACAAGTGAATTGTAGTGAATGTAAAGTAATGGCACACCTGGTAATGATTGCAGTAGTATAATTGCAAAAGTAAATTACACAAAAGAAAAGTTTCATGCTAATTTCTTTTCATGAAAACTTTGAAGTGACAATTACAAATATGCCACAAAAAAAAAAAATTAAAATATTAAAAAAAAAATCTATAAATTTAAAGAAAATAAGTCACACAATAAAGTTGGAAGGAAAAAAAAGGTAGTAATCCAGTTAGGTAAATAAGCTTTTAAGGAAAGCCAATATATGCACATTTTTAAGTAGATTTATATTATTAACAATTTTATATCTCTTTGTATGCAGTATTAAGTGTCTTATATTGTTGTTGGAAAAATTTTATACACAATTATTTCATTGTTGTTGGAAAAATTTTATATAAAATTATTTCGTTGGTATATAAGGGAAATGCATTAAAAAGTCCAAAAACATAATTTTGAGATAATGAACAAATAAGTTTTTGCGCAATATTTAAAATAATAAGTATTTGTGTAGTAGTTGAAATAAAATATCTTAATAATTCATTAATAATTGATTTATTAAATTTGTGTGGTATATCAAGCGATAGAGAATTTAAAATACTAAATAGTGGTATAAATAACTCCATACTGCCAGAAATGGACTTGCATTTCCCTTGTATACCGACGATTTGTATAAATAAAAAAAATTACCAACTAGAAATTATAACTTTAAAACTCTTGAACCTGAATGCAAGAAGTTTCTTATGTAAAAACAAGTTGATTGTTTTTCTTATTTTACATTCAATTTTTATCAAAACTTTATTTAGATTTATTTTCGTTCCTAAAATATTATCTTTTGTTTTAACTACTATTTATTAGTATAATATTTATTAATATAATAATAATATAAATAATATTTAATAAAGCACTAACTACGAAAAACAACGAAATATAATTTCTCATAATCCCACAGCTACAATTGCAACCACAACCACAATCAAGACGTTAGTTTTTACTCATGGCATAACAAAAAATGTTTCAGATGTGTTAAAACATTTTTTGAATATTTATTTTCCCAGATGAGTATTTGAGTCAAGGAGGCTATTATTTATATTTACTACTAAATTATATTTACTAAACTTAAAAAAAATATAATGCTATAATAAATAAATCTTTTACTTCTGGAACGCAAACCTTGACAAACTAGTCTGTTGCATAAAAAAAGAAATAGAGTTTGGTAATACTTGGAATGTGGTCAAATATTCTTTAACTTTGAATAGAGACAAATGATCAGACAATGTTAAGACAAACAAAAAATTGAATAAAGATTGACCGAAAATTTTTTTTAAAATAAACTATTACCAGGAATTTTTTTCAACTGATCGCAAAGTTCTTTATCTTGAGTGGACACAAAAAAATGATGAGGATTATCTTCACCTAAAAATAAATGTATATCTATATTTAAAATAAATTAAAATTCTTTATGGTATAGAAAATAAAAATTAAAACATCAATTTTAACAAATTTTTATTTCAAAACATTCCATAATAATATAAAGCATGTACATGAAATAAGTGTGACAGAAGAAAAACAACTAAAAAAAAGATACTCATCGACTTTTATTTAAAACTAAGTATTAATTTTAATCCAATAATATAAGAAGATAAAATAATTCAACAAAATTAATTTATACCTGTGGGCATCTAATAAATTTTCAAACTATTGTTTTGGTGGTACCCATAAGCTTGCGCACAGAATAACATTCAAAACTATTTGATTCTTTTTAAATGTCTTTTTTAAATCTTTAACGTTTCCGCATATTTTTTTTTCATTTTTTGATTCATAATTACCTACTACTTTGCAATAATTTTAAATTCTGGGCAGTTCGAAAGACTTGCTATTTTAGACATAACTTTCATGCCATTTTGTTTATACCATCTCATAGCCAGTTATAATGACTTGATAAATCAGGCCAGAATACGTCTACTACCATGTGATTTAGTAAGAGGTAAAGACACTTTTGTAAACAGTCTTAAACATACATTTTACCAGAAAGTGTAGAATCAGAAATAAAAGGTGTTGATATTTTGTCATACTTGCAAATAACTTGCCAAATCAAGGCACTTTTAGCAAACTTATCATGTTTTGTGTATTTAAATTTCTTATCTGCTTTTCCTCTATATTTGTGCATTATAATAGACAGCACCAGAAATTAGCTGATTATTGTACTTCATATAAGTTCCATCATCTTCAATAACTCAAAAATTTTTAGAAATATACTTGTCATACAACTTTTTTCAGGGGTTCTTCCACTTTTATTTTTGAATTTCAGAATGATTAGGCACATTTTGTGATTTGAAAGCTTGAAAAACATGTTTAATTCAAACTTTTACAACAAAACTATGAGAAAATCTTTTTGTGCGTTCCCTAAGTGAGAGGTTTATTAGTGAGAGGTTATTCATAAAACTGTTAACCAGTTTTCTAACTAGTTAACAGTTATCTATCTTAAAAAAACTCCTTTACTCTATTACCAGACTTGCATTAGATCGATTTTGTTTGGGAAAATTGTTAAATAACATGACTGACAGTGTAGCGATGTATTTGCAACTTTTTTGCAACTGTATTGTAGTTTTTATTTGGATTTTCCCAATATTTGTGCAAAATATTTTTCTAATGTCTTCTTATTGTCATTTTTAAATCTTATTTTAAGGTAAATCGAAAAACCAAAACATTTTTTTGAAATTGTTACATATTGCCAACAAAATACAAATACAAACACAATTAAAAATATATTAATAAAGCCACTGAAAAAAAAAAGATGTGTTTACTCTTTCACATTGATTTTGTGTACACGCTTTAACAACTTTTTTGAGTTGTTGATTTTTCTGAATCAAAACAGTTTCAAAAAATTTTTCATTTAAATATGATTAATTTAACACAACAGTATTTAATTTAATTCTATTGAAAATATAAAAACAAATATTTCAATAAATGTCTAATATCACAATATGATCTGTCCTCAGTAATAATATTACAAAACAAAGTAACCATGTTGATATAAAAAATTTTTTCAAGAATTTAAAAAATTGATAAAATCATACCGATTATACTTAATATACATGCTTGAGCGCTTACAGGTTTTCTGTGGTTACATTTTCGAAGTTTAAACTGTTTACAAACTAACACTGCTCCATAAAGTTGTGGCCCAAGAGATTTTCCTTCTTCAAGAATACAATTTGTAGTGTCGTTGATGCTAGTTAAAGATTATATATTTGTCATTATAAAAAAAAGTTATGTATGTACAAAAAGCTTCCCATCACTCACACATACACACACACACAAAGGAATATTAAATATGGATATTGTAAACCTCTCCTTTTACTACAAATTTTCTTAATTGTGAGAAAATTCAAAAAACTGCAAAAGCTGAACAATAATATAAATAATATACTAAAAATATTTCTATAATAACGATTTGATCTAATTTTACTTAAAACTATTTATAACTACTAATAGTAATACTAATGATAATAATATAATAATTATTTCTATCTAATTATTATAACTATAATTAAATTAAAAAAAGTTTTTGATAGTTTAAATCGATTGATCATGAAAAATTTTCTCTCTCTGTATAAAAATCTCTGTATATATATATATATATATATATATATATATATATATATATATATATATATATATATATATATATATATATATATATATAAAATATATATATTTGGGTACAAGCATTTTATTGCTTGTACCCAAATGCCACACGTGTACAGCAACCTTTGTAAAATATGAAGAGATATGGTTGCAGAGATAAAACTACAACCATAGACTTTTAATATCTCAGATATAAAAATCTATAGTATTATTAGCTAATACTATTTTATAGCATTACTATTTTCAATTCATTTAAATAAAGTATTGACACTCAAATAAAAGGATGTTTTAGGAGAACAAAAATGTGAACTGTTTATATACAGCAACTTTAACAGACGTTATAGACTTTGTTGTTACTCCAGGCTTAATCAATAATCAGCCAATACTAAATTTTGGGAATGAAATAAATGAAACTAGAGTACAAGGTAACATTTTTATAATTTTGTCATGAAGTCATAAAAGGATATGCGAATTTTAGGTTTATTATCAATACAAAGAGTTCTCTCTCAGAGCCTGATCCTATCAACTCTACTAACTTGGATAATAATTTTTTTTTTTAAATGTCAATTCACCTCCTCAGGGCCATGAAGGCCACTACAGTCATGGAGGATACTTGAATTGTGGTTAAAACCCTCTCTTAATTCTATAACTCTGAATCATGAACCTTAACGAACGTGGCCGCTGCGCAAAGAAGCAAGTTGAGCGTGGTACTACCAGGGATGTGGTGGGGAACAAACTCAGAACTTCTTGCTTATGAGGTGAGTACTCTACCACTACACTACTACCGCATTTTGTCGCATAACTTATCAGGTCATTTAACAAAACAACAAATATATTTAGAAATAATTCATTTATGAACTTTATATATTTTTGATTAATACTTTATAGGTTTTGAACTAGATATGGATGAAGTTCCTGATTATTTCAAGTGATAATTATTTAGGTCAAAATAAAGTATCAATGTCGGTATTGAAAGAAATACCGTATTGAAAGAAATTCCTGTAGCAAATAAACCTGTAAACAAAACAAAGAAATGTCTAGTATATGCTCTATCTACACAAGTGCAAAACGCTTACAAATAAAGATAATAAATCTGCAGAGGATAAAAATTGTTTTTCTTATGTGTGCTAATATATAACAATATATATGAAGAGGAAAAGAGATCAAAGCTGTGGCTGAATTGTGATTTATGTGATCATGCTGTGCACTTCAACTGTGTTCTGAAGAGCATTGAAAAACATACAAATATAAAAAAAAATCATTAAAAGAAATAACTTTCCTTTTGCATGCCTAAAATTAAATAAACAACTTGTTTTAATTCTCATCAATTTTGTTTGTTTGTGTCATTCAATTTTCATAAAAATTGTGATTTTTGTTGGTAAAATACAATTTTTGGTACATGCATTCATTTAATATAGTTTACATTTTTGTAGCTATTGTATAAAAAAAGAAATATTAAAAAACTTATTTTTTTAATAATTAGGTTCTTTAGATCTGAATTAAAATTGGTGTCAATAATTGAGTCGCATGTGCCAATAATTTGGGACGACAAACCAATCAACTTCTAATGTTATTATAAGCTAGACTTTTTGTAATAATGCGGAATAACTTCCTTTAGGTGTATCACAAGCTTTTCTCCAAAAAGTGCCAAATTTCAGATGGTTTCATTCACTGGAACAACTTATGTACACAAATTAGTATTAAAAAATAGCATTAGGGTGCCAATAACTGCAACACTATCACACTACCACTGCTAAACCACTAGCAAATACTATAAAACTGACATAAAATAATAATGTAACAGTATAATAAGAATGTATGTATATAGTACTTAATAATAGTACAATATAAAATATATAAACAAAAAAGATACACAATAAGGAATCTCCCTCAATGTAGTTGGATACTTGTTCTTTTATATTAATTTTGTAGGTCAAAGCAAACTGACAGAAAGTCAAATCAACTAAAATTTAAAAACATTTTAAAAATTAATAACTTTAAACGTATTATTATTTACAAATATATATATATATATATATATATATATATATATATATATATATATATATATATATATATATATATATATACACACATGCGTATATAATATATATAATACACTCCGACCTCATTCTTTTTGAGGTCGGCAAAATCTATTTGATACAAAGGTCTAACCATAAAACATAGAAATGAGGTCCGCAAATTTTGGTGACCTCAAACACTTTCAGGTCGGCAGATAGTTAGCAACCCTAACTCTGAGGGTTGTGTATATATAATATTTATATATATATACACATATAATATATAAATAATATCTATCTATCTTTATATATATATATATATATATATATATATATATATATATATATATATATATATATATATATATATATATATATATATATATATATATATATTATTCACCCCTCCAAGGCTGAGAAGGCCACTACAGTAGAGGAGGCTACTTTTTTGTGGTTACAACCCTCTATTAACTCTATAACTCCAAAACACAAACCTCAACGAACAAGGCCGCTGCGCGGAGAAACAAGTTGAGCGTGGTACTACTAGGGACGTGGTGGGGATCAAACTCGGAACTTCTTGCTTATGAGGCAAGCGCTCTTTTACTACACCACTACCACATATACACATATAAAATATATAATATATATTTTGTATTAACTTTATGAAAATAAATTATGATCACGAATATGTTATCGGTAACTGATAAATAACAAAAAAAAACTCTTTATTGTTTAAAAACATTATTAAAAAGAGTTCACAAATTAAATAAGAAAAAACTTATTAACAGTTAATAAAATAATCAAAAACCAACTGTAAAATTATAAGAAAATAAACAAACATTATTTTACGTTTCATGAAAATAATATTTTTTTCAAAATAAAATTTAGTTCATATTTGAAAAAAATAATAAAAATGATTTATTAAATAAGAACTTAGATTTTATTTGTAACTTTTGTTCTTGTGAGAAAAAAACTAACTGTTTGTATGATTTTTAACGCTTAAATAAAATAACTTTAATTACAATGCGGTACTTGAAAAGACGCTAGTGACGCAATATAACTTCTAACGATGCAAAATATATTTGCTGAGTTGAGTTACTTAGAAATGCCTTACGCGTTTTCGCTACGCAGCGAAATCTCGTAACAAGGCCTGAGATATTTATATAATGTTTAAATAATATTTATATATTACATATTCATAATATATATATATAATATATGTATGTATATCAGGGATGCAGAGTTCCTATTTTAGCCCAGAGTCTTGGGAACCATAAAAATTTTGGGACTCTGGGACTCTTTTTTTTATTTTTTATATAAGTTAATAATGTGCTTCAAGAAGAAATGGTCTTGTCACAAAGCACTGCAAAAGAGCATTAAACCGAAAAGTTCACCTCCTTCCTAACCAGTTTGGTTTATTTGGCCAGATTGAGTATCTGTTCAGAATTTCCTACAGTGCAGATATTTTTTAAATCACATTTTAAAATTGCGTATGGACAAATGCCAATAGGCAAAACATCACACCATAAATGCTTACTAAGATAATAAAATTTTAAAAAGTGCAAGAAACTATTTTATATAGTTACATAGTTGCATTGTTTTTTAACTTGCGAGAACCCAAACTATGTGGCATGCCAAAAATAATGCGCATAATTCAATATTTGCTGATTTTAACTAACTTTGTATATACCTTTAATGAAATCTTCTATTTTTCTAGATGCAACACGCAAAAAGAAGCTCCTAAAGAATTTTATGTGCAACCATATTTTTGGGGATCTGGGAAGAGTTGAGAGATGACTTGCATATGGTACACAATCTCACTATTTGTTTTCACTGTGAAAATATCACTGCAGGTGAATTTCTTTTCGATTGGAATTTAATAAAATGCAAACTACACAGAAAAGAAAATGACTTATCCAAAGATTTCCAAAAAGGAATGATTAATAGAGAAAGCGCACTACACAAAAGTTTGCTGTTTCTTGCAGCAGTTTACGTGAATATTAGACATAACTGTATGCTGACAGCGACTGAACACAAGGTTTGTTTATTTAATAAAACTTTTTTCAATAATAAAACTAATTACAAGCTGATTCAACTGGCCAATATAAATACGAATAATGAACTCAACAAAACTATAAAAGTAATATCGAACAATTTTTTCATGTAAAAAAAAACAATAGAAAATGAAGAAAACTAGAAAAATGATAACAAATGATATAGAAAATGAGATAAAAAATGAAGAGAATTCTTTACCAGTTGCAAAGCGACAATCAAATTTATTTATGCTATGTGAACAAGAAATAGAAGGGAATTCTTCAGAAGAACAAATACAGATACAACTAGATATAATTGAAAAGAATTCTTCGGAAGAACAAATACAGATACAACTAGATATAATTGAAGGGAATTCTTCGGAAGAACAAATACAGATACAAATAGATATAATTGAAGGGAATTCTTCGGAAGAACAAATACAGATACAACTTGAAATAGAGTTTAGAGCAGCTCTAAAAACAATTCAGGAAATCAATGTTAAAAGACAACTTCTCCAACCTAAATGAGTTTTTTAGGAGTTTTTTATGGCACCTATAAAGTATATATGTGTGTGTATATATATCCCACCCTGTAAATTTTGGGTCATAATACCAAAAACATTTTCCATCAAAACCTTTTGAACCCTAGAAAGTACATGTTAAGCAAATCTCAAAATGTCTAATTTTAAAATCTAGAATTAAAATCTTGAAGAGATATTTACTTTTTAAAAATCACATTATAAGTCCTACGAAAACATGTTTTTTAAATAAGTATTTTATATAAAAAATTTTCCAAATCACAAAAATTTATTTCAAACAAAATAGGAACAGATTTAAAAATGTTATTCTTTAAATATAAAATAAAATTTTAATGTTCTAAAGTTCATAAAAGCCAAATCAAAAGAATTTTTAATATTTATATTGATCACACCTTGAAAATTTGGGGTCATAATACCAACAAAACATTCCATCAAAATCCTTTTGACTGATAATTCTTGACATGTTTAGATGCAAAAATATGGTAAAATTATAATCCAAAGAAGATATTAGAGTTTTATGGCCAGCAGGGACCATTATTTCTTAATTTTTTTAAAAAATATTATATTTTCTATCATTAAATGATTGTAAAGAGGAAGCTAAATATATGGAATTTGTTTTAAAGATTAAAATTCACTCATAATTTATTGAGCTCATCTCTTGGCTTAACACATCTCTAGCGCTTATTTGTCCATAAACCATAAACAAAAATTGGAAACTGTAAAACGGAAAACCAAATTTTAAAAATGCCCACATTTGCAAAAGATCACAATGAGTGCAGGAAATCTGTCTGCTTTATTTGTACGAAAAAAGCAGACTGTGAAATAACAGAGTCCTACAGGAAAAAGATTTTGGAAGCTTTTTCAAAAAATATCAACTTTGACGATAACAGAGTTTCAATAGGAATTTGCATGGCTTGTCATTTCAAGATAAATCAATCAGCCGACAAGGAATCAGGGCAAAATCTGCCAAAACTTTTCTATTTTGAATCCATTTAAGTTACAACTTTGAAAAACAAGTACTTGTAACTGCTTAATTTGCCAAATTGCAAAAACAAAAGGCAAAAAAAAACATTGCAAAAACAAGAAGAAGCAAGCAATCATCAAGCACAAACAACAGAGAAACATTGTAAAAGTTGCCTTTCAGTAGTTGCCCACAGTCTACCTCATCATTGTACTCAAGGAACTTGCTACCAAAACCTCAGAGCATTAGCAATGGCAGATCCTAATAGAGCTGAGCAGATAACGTCATCAATGATTTCCTCTATAGACTTATCACCAAGAGGAACAATTCCAATTAGTCAACTCCATGGCCCAAGATTGGCTGTGAGAAAAGGTAAAACACAAAAACAATTTTCAGAATAATTGTAAAATCACATTACTCAATGGTTAACAAAGTTTTAGGTTCCTCATCAGCATCTCAGCAACTCTTTCAAACACCTTTAAGCACTCAAAAAATGGTTGTTATTCAACAAAATACAGGACTTTCAAACATAGGCATGAGGAAACTTGGATCTGCTCTCAATCAAATTGAAATTCTACTTGACTGGTTGAGGCAATTTTTCAACAAAAGCTTGCAGACTATAGGAATATTTTACAAGAAAATTTTACAGTGAGCACCATTAAGTTGTCTAAAACTGACAAGCGTCATATTATTCATTACCATGGCTTACATCAACTAAAAGAAGTTGTTGGCATATCAAGATGCCTTGATCAGGGATCCATCCTTAAGCTTGGAATAGATGGCGGTGGCTTATTTTTAAAAGTAAGTTTGACCTTGCTTGACATAAAGCTAGATGAATCTGAGCCTCACAGTGCTATTCAAAAGTCTGTGTGTTGTGTTCTCAAAAAGGCTTCAAAAGCACTGGTGTTAAAAAGCAATTGATTGTGGCAGTTGCACAAAATACTGCAGAAACATATAGAATGTTAAATTTTTTTTTGATCTAATCCAAGTAGAAAAAGCTTGCTCACTTAGCCCCTTGATTGTCTAATGTGATCTCAAACTGGCAAATATCATGTGTGGAATTCAATCACATGCCAGCAAGTACCCATGTTATTGGTATGAAGTTGAGTTAACAAAACTCTATGAGTGTGGTCAGATGAAAACCTTTGGAAAAATCAGAAAACATTTTCAGGACTTCCTCAACAGCAGAGGAAACACAAAGAGTGCCAAATCATTCCAAAATGCTGTGCATCCTCCACTCCTTCTTTTTGAAGACCAAACAAGTGTTTTGGAAGTGATTCCACCAATGGAATTGCATTTGCTCATTGGTGTTGTCAACCATATTGTAAAAAATCTTGCTCAGATGTGGCCAACGACAGTTGATTGGCTTGCTTCACTTCATATTTCTCTTTTGCCTTACCATGGGAGAAGGGGGGGGGGGCACTACAATGGTAATGACTGCATGAAGCTGTTGAGGAAAGTAGATGGATTGAAAAATTTAGCTGAGTCTGAGAATGCAAAACAATATTGGATTTTTGCAACTGTTTGGTATTGTTCAAGGATGTTGTTTCTGCTTGCTTTGGCTGTGTCTTGGATCTAGAATATGAGTTGAAATTCAAGACAAGTTGTAATTTGTAATTTTTGTAATTTGGAGAACTTTTTATATAAAATACTTATTTAAAAAAAAAAGTTTTTCTTGGACTTATAATGAGGTTTTTAAAAAGAGAATATTCTCTTCAAGATTTTCTAGATTTTAAAATTCTTTTAGATTTTAAATTTTCTAGATTTTAAAATTTAAAACTCTTCAAGATTTTCTAGATTTTAAAATTAGGCATTTTAAGATTGGCTTAACGTGTACTTTCTACCCAAAATTTACAGGGCGTGATACATAGATACATACATACATACATACATACATACATACATATATATATATATATATATATATATATATATATATATATATATATATATATATATGGGTAATTCCACGGCGGAAAATGAAAAAGGAGTAAAATTTTATTCTTTTTTTAGTCAACTTTTAGCAAATGAATATTATGTAGGCACCTGATAGTTTATTTAAAATATACCTTTAATATTAAAATTTATTTATTTAAGTCATTTTTATGCCTCCAAAAGTTATGGTTTTTCTCATTGTTGCATGATAAAAAAGGTATCATTGTAAAATGTTATTTTAACCATGAATTAAATTAGCGTGAAAATGGAGCTAACATGTTCAAATTGTTGTTGGTCAGATTTCATACTTTATAAAATATATAAATTTTAAGAAAATAACGAATGAACTTTTGCAATTTTCATGTAACGTAAGTTAACAAAAACATGATAAAGTTTAGTTTTTTCTAAAATTTAGTTAAAAAACTTAAGTTTTTTAATAATACATGCAAAAGAATATTAAGTGTTACATTTTTGCATTTATAGTTTTGAATAGCAATGCTTAGATAAAGCACATTTTTATTTTAAACTTGTGTAACCTAAATTAAAACTACATGCATTTACTAAAGTTCTGGCGCTTTTTTGTTAACAAAATGTATTATGTCATTAAGTAATTATTATTTCATTAACAAGGTTTTAACTACTTTTTATATTTAGGAGAATTTAGAAAAAAATCTATTTTATTTAATGTTAATTAAAATTATTTATATTATTGCTTTTTTATTTGTTTATGTTTCTTATTTTAGTTGACATAAATATACATAAATAAATAAAAATAAGAATTATATAAATATTTGTTTTTAGACATTAAATAAAGGATTTATTTGCTATTCTCCTAATATAAAAAAATCAGTTAGAATCTTTTTTATTTTTCTTTCAGTAAAACAAATCGTTTGTAAATGCAATTATGGGTCATCCATAAAGCACGTCGCCCTATATTCGCTAAATTTTAACCCCTTTCCTCCTGTCACATAGATCACATATACCCGAACCCCTCTCCCTCCTGTCACATAGATCACATATACCTGACCCCCTCTCCCTCCTAAACTACGATAGCAGTTTTTTCAGTAAAAATATATTAAAAGATTTAAATGAAAATATTTTGCAGCATTTTAAAAAGTCAACCTAATAAAAATAAGGCAATACACATAAACATAAGGAATTTAAGTAAAAACTTCGACCAACCAAAGATTTTCTTATTAAAATGACTCAAATGTGTATTAATAAAGTTGTAATACTAATTTTTTTAAATTGCTCTGGGTCTTGCGTAAAAACTATTTTCGATTTGATCACTTTGATAAATGTTATGAAAAATCACTCAGGAAAAGCGCCATCAGTTTTTTAAAATTTCCTTTGTTAATCAATTTTAATGAATGAGTTCAATACTTTTGCAATTCTTTTGTTACATAACTCTAACTCTTAATAATAGATATAAAAAATCCAAATCAAGTTTATTTTCTATAGCCGGTCACCTCTGACAAAATTTTATATGTTTTTTAAATTGACATCTTGTGAAGGTTTCTAATACAAACTGCTTTACTGATTCGCAGAAATCTGACCTAAAAGTTAAAGCAACTTTTTTACCTTGTTTTCAGTGTAATGTAAGTTAAGTGGCATTTTAAGTAGTAAGTTCGCCCTCTTTTAGCCAGACCCAAAACTTTTTATTTTTTTTATTTTTTAAACTAACAAAAAAAAGCGCAATAACTTTATCAAATATTTGCCTATTTAAAAAATTTTAAATAGGCAAATATTTGATAAAGTTATTGCGCATGTAACATAAGTTAAAAATGGAATTGCCCCTATATATATATATATATATATATATATATATATATATATATATATATATATATATATATATATATATATATATATATATATATATATATATATATATATTCATAGGATAAAATTCATAAGATAAAATTTCAATGGGACCCTATCACTTTTCCAGTATTTTTTCAGATAAAAAATTCTAGATAACAAAAACCACATGTTTAATTTAAGAAGAAAAAAAAAAAATTCCTGAGCCATAGTCCATGATTTTTGAGCTTGAAGTCTGGAGTCCTGAAAAATCGATGGAACTCCGCACCCCTGATGCAAAAAAAATATATATATATACATACATATATAGCCCTCAGAATAAAAATAAGGTCGGCAAAATTTTGCCGACCTTAATCTGTTAGAGGTTGGCATCAGGTCAGCAAAAAATATTTGGTACAACAGTTTTACTATAAAATATAGGAACAAGGTTGACAATTTTTTGCCAACCTAAAACATTTCTAGGTTGGCATAATTCCAAGGGCTGTATATATATATATATATATATATATATATATATATATATATATATATATATATATATATATATATATATATATATATATATATATATATTATGCTTGCTAACCTAGTAACGAGAGTATAAAACCATGTTTGCATCATGAATTCGGTAGGAAAAAAAAAACACATCGTTTGTAATCAAAATAAATAATTATAAATTGACTTTTTTCATAATTAAATTAAACTAAAAATGTTTCTATTTAATAGTTTTTAAAAATAATTTTTGAACTTCTTATGTCATAATATAATAATCTAATAGTTCAAGCAATTTTCAATGGTGACATTATTTAAGAATTTATAAAAAACTAAATATAATTTAAAAACAACAAAATTAAATCAAGAAATGCTAAATTAATGCTATTTAATCAAGAGTGTAATTTTATTAGGTTAAAAACAATTTTTTTTTACAAAAAAAAAAAAAAAAAATATCCTTGCATACAACCAGAGTAAAATTTTTTGTGGGATACTGGTCTAAGATAAAAACTGAGGTTCTCTTGTGTACATACAGTGCTATAAGAGACTCATTTATACATAACTATCAATAAGACATCTATACAACACATGTATGTATAATATACATTTATCTTCCTAACAACACAGGCATTAAAAAACACAGTTATATATATAAAAAAAACAGTTATAGAAAAAACAGTTATAAAACAAATAATTCTACAACATCTCTAGTACTTCTTATACCTCCCAATCACAATGACTAATAATAATTTCCACTGTCATGCCTTATAACATTTTATCATGATTAATTTTAGTATTTTACTCCTTAGCAACATTTTATTTTTTACTGGACTTATCTGTACTTTTGGTCTTTTGTCACTCTGCATCCTCTTTTGAATTTATTATGCTTCTCTAAGGCATTCATTACTTATTGCAGCTCTACAAAAATGCATTGCACTTGCAAAAATGTGTAATGCATTTGCAAAAAACCTTTTTACAAATTACATCCGAAAATTTGCAGACAGGCTAAATAAAATTGAAATTTACTATTATTTCAGCGCTTACTTCAGTAAATCCAATATATTACAAACTAAATAATAGATTTTCCTGTTTACTGTTATGTTTTGAAAGAATAATGATAATTATTTCCCTCTATTGATATACTATAACTATAAAATGCTTTTTTAAAAACACTTTGGTATTTAATTCTGTTTGCTGATGAAGCTGCAGTTTGCACTTCATCGCTAACTTTTAGGTCATGTGAAACAATTACTCCATTATCTTTTTTAGATTTTGTTACAATAAGATTGCCATTTGCCATCATAATCTGACATTGTATAAACTTGTGTAGATCTGGTTATCATGATATTTTCCAGCATGGATAACCTTACATTTTTGAATGTTGAAGGGCATGAGAAAAAATTGTGACTATTCAATGTTTTTTTTATTAAAGTATTTTTGTAAGGTGACATATTCATAAGGTGTTTAATAACTGCAATGGTCTTGATGTCATCACCACAAAGTTTTATTAGTTGTGTAATAATGCCAGGCAGATTGTTGATGAAGAGTACAAGTACTGATCCCTGAGGAACCCCACCATGATTTAGAACTCAGATTTAAATGGTCATGCTATACCTTCTTAAAAAATGTGCATAGCAAATTTGACTACTTTAACTACATTTTTACATGTTTCTTTATGCTGCAATTCGATCTCACAGTGAGTAGATCAATCTGACTGGATGTATCTAGTTTATATTTTGCATTTGGCTTTGACAGCTATGATGACTTCTGGTGTGATCCACAACTTTCATGTTAAATGAAACGTCAGTAGTTGAAATATTCTTCTTTACTGCTACATTATACTTGTTGATGAATAATTTATATATCTTGTTAAATGATTTACCTTTAAACATGCTATCATAGTTTAATAGTTCAATATCACTTAATTTAGATTCAAAAATTCATCTGCTCCAAATATATTGCAGCTTAGAAGTTGTGGGTAGTTCTCTGATTTTTCCGATAGCAAAAAATCTTACAATAAAGCAATGAGGTTGACTTTTTGATGCATAATGAAATGGATCAACTACTTGCAGTTTAAAAATCCTGTCTAGCTCGTTTGTGATTACTAGGACAGGAGTGTTTTTTAGAGCACATTTCCAACTTTTGATAAGTTGGAAAAGTATATACTTGGCATAGATGGCTTTCTTCTAGGCATGCTGGACATTTTTTATCCACGACAATGGATAAAAAATTATGGTAAAAATTGAATATTACCACATGTTAAAAATAAAATATTACCATATTTAATTTTTAACATGTGGTTAAACATCTTTTCTTGCACTCTTCTTAAGTTTTTGAAGGAAGTTTTCTTCATAAGGAACTTCATATCATGGACAATAATGGACAGTGTAATCATAATTACTAATGCGATAGTGGTGTAGTGGTAGAGCACTTGTTTTATAAGCGAGAGTTCCGAGTTTAATTCTTACTATGTCCCTGATAGTACTGTGCTCAACTTGTTTCACTGCGCAGCAGCCTTGTTTGCCAAGGTTAATGTTTTGGAATTATAGAGTTGAGAGAGGGTTGTAACCATAATTAAGTAGCCTCCTTGAATTTAGTGGCTTTCTTGGCGTTGGGCAGGTGAATTAAAATTAAAAAAAAATTGTCTGATTATTTTTTTTTAAATAAAAAAAAACTTTACTTTAAATTTACTTTGAATAAATTAAAAAATTATACATATTAGTAAAAAATTTATATATATAGTGGGGTGTAAAAAAAACAAACCATTAACGCTTTTTCTTGATTTAAAGTATAAAATGAGTGGTAATGACAAATCTATGCAAAATTATTCGATGCTTGACTTGAGTGGAAACAGAATTCAACTGGACATCACTAAACACAAACATGATCTGGGAGTACTTCTATCAGACAATCTTAAAGCAGCATAAGCCAGCAGTAAACTTGGTAGACTAAAGAAAATATTTAGAAGTCATGGACTCTTTTTGTGGAAGTACTCAACAAAACCTATATAAGACCCCAGTTAGAATTTGCTATCTGGGCTTGGTCACTACACATGGCAAAAGTGATTGCTATTCTAGAGCAAATACAGCATAAAGCCACTAAAACAATCACAGAAATAAAGCACTTGCCATATGAAGAAAGACTCCAACAACAAGAATATTATTACTATTTAGTTACAATTTGACACATGAACATATTACATAGTTTAGGACTACTTCATAACATTATTTTAGTATTAAGCTCTCAAGTCACTAGGTATTATCCATTTGGTTTGGACCCCTGAGGACTACCTTTTGCGCAGTAGATTCTATTAACTTGTTAAAAAAGTGTAACAGTGTTTATTGATTTAAATGGGACAAAGTTAGGATAATTGGCCTATTAGTAGTATGTCTTCTTAAATGTTGCAACATAAGAAGACTTGACACGGATGTAGAGGTGGATTTTACTTGCTTGTTTTGAGGATGATACCTGGACAGGGTTTCTAGGAACGAGCATTAAAAAAATTTGAAACGTCACATACCAGAGTATTGAATCCTTGTTAGGGTCAATACTATATCCATTTCCTGACGAGACTCTGGTATTTTACTACATAATTTACAATTTTTAAGCGTTCAAATTAAACTAACTTTAGAATAAAAGAATTGCACTGCAGCGTAGAGATTAATTAAAGCTAAATAAACCATATGAATTAAACTCAATCTAAAACGAATATTTCCAATAAACGATGCTAATTGAATTTAATTATATATAAGCTAAATATAAAACGAACAGCTGCACCACACTGTTTAAACGTAATTTAAATATAAGCAAAAACTAAAACAAATAACTTCAACTAAATTTAAACAAAATGCTGAAAGAATAACTATACTAAAAAGCGTACATTAATTTACATAAAACTGAATATAAAACGAGCGACTTAAATAAACCATATGAATTAAACTAAGTAGAAGCTAAATATGAAAGGAATTATCTTACTAATAACCACATAAATTAAGCTAAGTTAAAAACTACACCATATACTTATACTTAAATATACAAAAGTTAGTTATAATATAAATATAAAATGAAGAATCACATTAAATCATATTAGCTAAATAGAAATTAAACAAAAACACAAACAACTCTATCTAACCATATCAATACTAACATCTTGAACCATATCATGAGCCATTTCAGCTGAACTAAATACAAAACGAATCATGCTACTAATAAGGTTATTAGTAGCATGATTCGTTTTGTATTTAGTTCAGCTGATATGGCTCATGATATGGTTCAAGATGTTAGTATTGATATGGTTCCATATAAACAAAAATTAAAACTAAAACAAATATTTATATTTTATAAACTAAAACAAATATTTATATATACTAAAACATACAAAAGTTAGATATAATATAAATATAAAACAAAGAATCGCATTAAATCATGTAAACCTAAATGGAAATTAAACCTAACACAAACAACTCTATTTGACTATAGAAATTAAACAACTTTAAAAAGAATATAGCTAAAAGAACTGGACTGCATGGTAGAAATAAATTAAAACTAAAAAAAAGTTAAGCATAAAAAACAAATATTTTCACTAAACCATTTGAATTAAACTCAATGTGAAATGAATATTCCCAATAAACCACGTTAATTAAATTTAATTATACATAAGCTAAATATAAAACAAACAGCAGCACCACTTTGTATAAACATAAATTAAGTATAAACAAAAACTAAAACGAATAATTTCAATAAACCGTATATAATTCAAGTAAATATAAACTAAAAGCAAAACAAATAACAAATAACTGGAATAAAATAAACTTATATAAAAAGAATATCTATAATATACCATATTAACTTAAACTAAATATATTAACTCCCATATATTAACTTAAACTAAATATATTAACTTCCATATATTAACTTAAACTAAATATATTAACTTCCATATATTAACTTAAACTAAATATATTAACTTCCATATATTAACTTAAACTAAATATATTAACTTCCATATATTAACTTAAACTAAATATATTAACTCCCATATATTAACTTAAACTAAATATATTAACTTCCATATATTAACTTAAACTAAATATATTAACTTCCATATATTAACTTAAACTAAATATATTAACTTCCATATATTAACTTAAACTAAATATATTAACTTCCATATATTAACTTAAACTAAATATATTAACTTCCATATATTAACTTAAACTAAATATATTAACTTCCATATATTAACTTAAACTAAATATATTAACTTCCATATATTAACTTAAACTAAATATATTAACTTCCATATATTAACTTAAACTAAATATATTAACTTCCATATATTAACTTAAACTAAATATATTAACTTCCATATATTAACTTAAACTAAATATATTAACTTCCATATATTAACTTAAACTAAATGCAAAAAGAACAACGATACTAAAATGCATTTATTAATTTACGTATAAACTGAATATAAAACAAGTGACTTAAATAAACCATATAAACTAAACTAAGTAGAAACTAAATATGAAACTAATTATTTTACTAATAACTACATTAATTAAACTAAGTTAATTAACCGCATTAATTAAACTAAGTTAAAAACTACATCAGTTAAATTATTTAGCAGTAAGACAACCATACTGTTCCCATTTTCTTCTCTTAATTACCTGCTAAAACACTGAACATCTGTTCAAAATGATATAACTAATACATTAACACTTTTTCTAATATAATCAATCACTTCTTTCCTCTCAAAAGCATTTACAGCTAAATGTGATCTGCTGGCGACTAGATTTACTTGTTCTAGTTGCAAACTTTATATAAAAGTCATCTTGGCTTAACTACACTTAAAGAAAGGAGAGTTCAAGGTGATCTGATTCAACAGTTTAAACTTTCAAAAGCTATCGGTCAAATCATTTTTGAGAACCCTCAAGTCTATGCACGATAGATTTCCAAATATAATTTGCATGGACAATATCTTCGACTTCAACATCAAAGGGTAAAAAACTGCAAGATTCAATTTCTTCACTAATCGCATATATTCCATTCATTATGGAATACGCTACCTTTAGACGCCATAAGTGCTGAATCAGTCAACTTGTTCAAAGATAGTGTTTACAAATTGAAATTCAATATAGATGAATAATCGGACAAACAATTGTCTTTTCTTTCAGCATGGAAGTGCCTGGTGTAGCACTTTCTTACCAAAAAATATAAACGTAATATATGCTTATATAATTGATTTCTGAAATACATAAACTTAAACTCAAAATGTATAATCAAGGAAAACATAAAAAAATTAAATGTGGCAGTGAAAAATCCAGAAAAAAAGATTACACAAATTAAATCTTAAAAAAAGTATTAATATGAACATATTTAATATTTTAGAAAACAGGCTACTTTAGTTGTGGTTACAACCCTCTCTTAACTCTATCACTCCGAAACAGGAACCTTGAAGAACAAGGCCACAGTAACAAGGCCAAACAAAAATTCATATATTCAAATAATCTTGAGTTTGAAATTTTGAAAAAAATTAAAGGAACTTTGTGAATTTTGAACACTCTGTTACAATAATTATAAATATAATTGAATGTAAACTGCAGCAACATCCATAATACCCTGTGACATAACGAGGATCATTCCTGAAAATCAAACATAGATTTAGCTACAATAACAATAGATTAGAAGATAGTTCAAGTGAGGAAGAAAGTTTTATACAAATTGTAAACATATTTGATAGCTAATTTTTTTAATAAAATGTCATTATTTTTTGTTTGTTGAAATAGTTTATAAATTAAAAACATTGTATCACAAACATTAAACAAGTAAAACAAAAACTAAATTATAAAAAAATTTATATTTCAAAAAATAAATCATTTTAATTTTGTTCAAAATATTTTTTTAGCATATACTTATGTATTTATAGAAATGTAATTCAACTAAATTTTGTTTTCTCACTTTATCTTATTGCAAAACAATTTAAATGAAAAAATTAAATGAAAACCAACATAAGAAAAAAAAAATTATACTTAAAATTTTAATAGTATGCTAGATCAAGAATCACTAAATTAGAAAGGACGTTGTATTTAATAAGTTTGGTATTATTTTGAATTTACTTGTTTGTTTTTTTGATTTGATTATACTCTTTGGTCTATAGATAAAGCATGCTTTTGCAAAAATATTAGGTTTAAAGTTTTATGACCATAATGTTTTCCTCAATTTTAATTTATTCAATAGAATAATTCTATTCATTTACTTTGTTTTATTTTAAATGCATTTCTTGTTCTTTATGTTAAAAAATATATGAAACAGCAAAACAATGTAACAACATTGTTTAATATCAACACAAGCATTCTATATTGACAAAACAACTTCACAGAATTGTTTTATATAGCTTTTTATAACAACTATTTACTTTAAAAAACAAAAGTGCTTTATTGTCAGCATTAACATAAATAATTTTTATAACTGTTTAAAGTGGTTCAAATACTCTAATATTTGCATTTTTACTTTTTTAAGTATCATGTTAAGTAAAAACAATTATTAAAAGTAATATCTTTACAGTGTTAAATATGTTACTTGGACATTATATTATAACTGCAACTTGAGCTTTAAATTATGAAAAGAAAAACAATATTATATATTATTTGAATATAAGAGATACTATGCTTAAAAAATAGCAAATAAAAACTAATGTAAACCCTAACCCAGAAGAATACAGGTTTGTACAATGTAACCCCTTTTACTGCAAAGCGCCATGCAGGGGAGAATGAACAAAGATTTAGAAAAAAAATTTTTTTTTTTGCGATTAGATCTTTTTACGTTAATTCGATCTCTGTTTAAATGGTTCAATATGAAAGAATATTTTAAAATTATTTAATAGTTAAAATAAAAATTAAATGACTTGTATATAAAGAAAGTTTTAAAGAAAAAATTTTAGTTTATTTTAATATTATAAAAAACTACCTAAAACTTGAAAAGGCTGACGAAATCCAAAAGTTGTTTTGTAGAAATTGACTATTTTTTTGCAATGCTTTAGTCGCTTAACTCTCATTCTTTAGGTAAATATTTCAAAGTTTTTATGAAAGCTTAATTCTATAACTAAATCAAAAAGCAAAGTTATATATATGCAAACAGATAAACTTTTATTAAACTATCCACACTCACACACACACACACACACACACACACACACACACACACACACACACACACACACACACACACACACACATATATATACATACATACACAACTATTATTAAGATCTTAAACTTACCGTTTGTGGTAAAAAATGGCTCTTAACTACTCTAACATGTAGCAAGACCAAACTAAGTTTATGTTAAACACAATTAATTTAATTAAAGAAACTAGTTAAATTCATCATATTTTTAAAAATGTTTTTAAAAAGATACAGAATGTTCACAAGCCGGCTTGTAGGCATTTCTTGGTGTATGCAAAAAAATAAAATGTGCCGCTCTAATTTTTATTCACCTTTAGAAAAGGCCAGAGAAAAACAATTGGCTTAAATGAATAAGATTTTAATCATCATAGTGTTGAGAGCCTTAAAATTGCTCTAACAGCAGTTTATGAATTTATACAATTTTTATATTAAAAATATCAACTATTTAAAATGGTCTATTTAAGTAAGGTAAGTAAGGTGTTATATATTCATGCAAAAAAAAAAAAAAAAAAAAAAGAAAGTGAAAATATTAATACCTCTTCAAATCACAATAAAAAAACAGTTACTCTAACTAAAGAACAAATTGTTATTCCAAATTGAAAAAAGTATATTATATACATTTTGCCTTTATCAGTTAAGATTTCCAACAAATTACAACTATTTCTCAATGCATCTTCACTCATGTCTTAAATATTGAGAATTTCAAATAAGAACTTAAATGGAGACATGGTTGTTTGAAAGTTTTCAAAATGCTCTTTCATAGATTTAATCGCACAACTTAAAAGTATATCAAAGTAATTCTCTTGAACTTTGATTTGGAATCCAAGGAACTCATTTTGCAACAGGAACTCGTTTTGCTTTAACTTCCTTGAAAAACCTTTTTCCTTTCTGACTCTTTTAGTTGATTTTGGAAGCTTTCTAAAATTAACGATAGCTGCGATTTCACAGCAATTAGAATTCCATGTGGAAACTCATCAAATTTTAGTCTGGCATCATGCCAAATAAAATTACTTATTTTGAAATCTAAAGTATCCATTTTAGCAGTAATAGATTTGGCTGACTTACTACTGATATACTTTGGTGGTTTCATCACTATCACTTTCGGCAATTTCATGCAGCACCTCTGTTCAGCAAATCTGTTGCATGTTTTCCTTGATCGCTTTCACAGCTCTAATATGACTTTCCCATCTTGTATCAGTTAAAGATTTAACTTTTAGTGATGGACACTTCAATTTTAAAATACTCCAAGGTTTTGTGGAACTAGAAAAAAAGCTCTGAATAATTCCAAAAAATGTCATAATTTCCAATCCAACTTTTAAAGAACCGACAACAACAAGATTAAATGAATGTGCTGTACAAGAGACAAAAAGACAAGAATGGTATACAATCGAATGCTATTGCTGACCACGCAAATGATTTTTATTTTAAGCAACTTGACCATGACTGTTTAGATGTTTTGATGACTTAAACATTTCAGAAATGCGCTGTAAAAAGAAACGCTAAGCTAAACTTAAGCTAGGAAGAACTAAGAAAGAAAAAAAACAATTCCTTACAAAAAAGAAAATATATAAGTACAAAATAAAATTTAAAAAACTCAAACTCAAAGCAAAAATTACTTTTTGTTGCACTTTTAATTTCCTTTGAAACAATTTACTTCAAAACTTATTTTTTGAAATGTTTTATTAAAGTTACGCAAAATATATTTACATTAAGTAACTAATTACTTCTAGTATATAATATTTTTAAATTGTATAAATATATATTTTTTTCCAAAAAGTTGCAAAATAAAAAAATTGTTAAAAAATTAAATATTTTTTAAAAAGATTTTAAAAAATCATAAGATTAAAAACATTACAAAATACTTTACATTAATCAACAAATTACATGCTTATATAAATAAAATTATTTTATATTCTTGTATAATTTATATAAAATGTTTCTACACTCGTTCTAAGCAACTAGTCACAAAAAGTTTTGAACTTTTTCATAATTTAAAGTAACTTAAAAATAATCTTTCATAAAATAATCATTTAAAAGGTTTTAGATAGACATTGAAAAAAAGTTTTAAATGTTTAAATTTATCATCAAAAATACATCTATTTAAAAAAAAAAATTGTATAATATTTTTTATTAATTTATACATGCATTTATTTTAAACAATCATTATAATTAATTTTTTTGTTTTTTTTTCAAAGCCTTTGCATAAAATTTAGAAAAGATCAACAAAAAAAAGTTATTCATAAAGTAACAGTTTTTTTATATTGTCAAAACATCAAAAAAGTCGTGGTCAAATTTTAAAGAAAAAAATATATAAGCATAGTCAGTTTTGCTGTTACTGTCCAAGCCTGTTATTTCTATCTAAAATTTTAATTTGTAAGCCCTTGTTTTTGCCTCTCACACATTGCACAATTATCGTATGCCTGACCTCTCATATCATTAAGTGGAAGTTTATTTTCATTCAATGAAACCAAAAAAAATCCTTTAAAAGCCGTGTTTTGTGATGCAATCACAAAACATGACATTTTAGAGAGTCATCTAATTCCATAATGATTATGGATAACAGCCTATTTAGTAGGGGTGTCCTGGATAAGCTATCCGGCCAGATATGAGTTTCATTCGGTATCCGATATATGGCTGGATAAAAACTTTATTCTGTTTTTTATATACCGGATGTTTCAAGTTTATGTCATTTGAAAATTGAAAGAAATCTAGAAATGTTATATTTTTAAATTCGGTTCCAACAAGGCTGCAAGCAACCACTAATTAAAGTTGGAAGTTACTGGAAGAGAAAAGATGAAGATTGTAGAGCAAGATAACGATTGACGGACGACTTAAAGGATTGCAAATTAATCTAATGTTAATGGTTTATACTCAATTTTGTTATTATTATTATTAAAATACTGCTAAAATTATGTGCGCAACAAATACATCAGTTTATCACTAACTTATGTTTCTTTATCTCAATGTGGAAAAATTGATAGTTCTCCATGTTGAGGTAGCCTTGATCGCTTTTTCTTATAAATAATGAAAAAAATCTTCCAAAAATACAGCAGATGCAGGTGGTGCTAGTAGCTTAAGTGCTAATTCTTTTAGCAGATGAAACTTCTCTTCATGTTTCCAATAATTTAAAACATCACTAATTTTTTCTATAATTGAATGATTAAAGAAAACATCAACTCTTTGAGTAGCTTTTACAAAAAAGACTTGATCAGAATTCAATATATTTTAAACTTCCTTGTGCAGCTGAAGAAGATTCAATATTAACTTTTTTTCCTGCTTCATACCATTTACAATAAATTTTTTTTGGATGATTATGCAGTGGAGTTGTGGAAAATGACTTCTAACCAGATTTATTAAATCCCTTACTAATCTGCTTTCCACATGGAATGCAAATTTAAGTGATATCACAGCTATCACTAACTTTAGAAAGCTTCCAAACAAAACTCTCCATTTTGAAGGTTTATCACAACAATATTATGCATTAATAAATTATATATTTTAGGACTTGAATTACATTATCTGGCAAGATAATTTTTAAATATCCGGGTATTTGATATTTGGTCAGATAATGAAAAAATATTATCTGGGACACCCCTACTTTTTAAAATATTCTATCAATCAATTTCACCTGAAAATTGCTTCTTCATTAAACAATCAAAAGTTTTTGAATTTCAAAGTCTTCTTTTCAATTCAATTGATTTGTTAAAGCTTTAAAAATGATTAACACTAACTTCATACCTTGTTAAGTTATGTGATATTTGCTGAACCAATAATTCTCATAATTTCATGGATAGCTGTTTGATTGACAGTTTACATGACCCTTTATAACTATTTCTTGAATATTATGGTTTGTAAGAGTTTGAGGCCAATCAGAAATTTCTTCAATATTTGTACAAAAAAGAGAGCACACAATTAAATTTGCAGAAACAGTGTTTTGAAGTTGGCTTCCGATGGCTCCTTAATTTTGCTAGATACTCTGTTTTGGCTCAATTCTTTACCCTCCATCTCAACTTCCTGTTCTCTGATTTCATTTGAAATTATTTCATATGGAAAAGTATTCAGCATCATTCTTAGAGCTATAAATTGTTTCTTAAAAACTTAAAAAGTATCTAGTTTAGTTTGGTTTTTATCACATCTTTTCTGTTTTTTTTAGCCGTTTTAGATAATACTGAAAACCTGACAACTTTTTTATTTTATCCATTTTCTAGAAGTTTAACGATAATAAAAGTTATATAAGTTTCTCTGCGCTAAATAATATTTGTAACTTAAATCAGGTTAGATAATTCTTAATATATTTTAATTATCATTACTTTTTATTTTAAAATTGTTAAGTTACTGATATTAAAAAAAAAAAAAAATCAAGAACATATAATAACAACTGATCATAACAATATAATAACTGTGATAATAAAGTTATTATGATAATATTGAAAATAACATTGTGATGTGATAATATTAAAATTAAGATTAAAATTAAAACAATTAAATTGCAAATTAAAACAAGCAAATTCTATTGATACTAAAATATGATAAGCAAAAAAGTATTGTGGAATTTTCTATATAGGCACTTTAAAAGAAAAATGTTATCAAATATTAAATATTGAAATATCGATGTAATTTTAAATGTATATAAATAATGATCAAATATTGTTAGAACAACATTTTTTTTGAAAATTATTCATTTACAATTGATTTAAAAATTTACCGCCCCTAGCTGCCTGTGTGCATTGCACACACGACCAGCCGGCACTGTATATATAAATAAAAGATTCATGTCTATTAAATTAGTTTTTTATAATTTGTTTAAAAAACAATAAAACTTGATTAGTTTCCTCAATTAAATTTTTATTTTAAAAACAAAGAGTCATTAAGAGACAGTAAATATACAAAAAGCAAATCTACTTATATCTATATAAAAAAAAAATACTTATATTAGAAGCAAAAAATTATCAAATGAATCAAAACTAAAAAAATTAAACACAATTCAATAGGCGTACAAAGTTAAGCTAAACTTTTAGCATTAATGTTTAATCATTTAAAAGTGCTACTCTAATGTATTGTAATTTAATGTATATGTAAATAATTAAAAAATAAAATAAAAAAGGTGATATACTTGAATCAGTCAACTGCCAGAAAATTTCTTTAACAATTGTGTGCAAAGTGATGAGGATAATAAGTCAAATAATGTAACATCTGAATGATAATAAATTAATCCTTATTCAACAAGATGGTAAACAAAAAAATCTATTAAATTCATATTCTTATCACATAATGAACTCAAGATAGAACTCAACAAACATAAAAAATTATAAAATTAATAGTAAAATTGTTATTTTGTTTGAATTTTAACTATTAACAGTTTAAATTATTTTTTTTTCCACACACACACACACACACACACACACACACACACACACACACACACACACACACATGCACGCACACACATACACACACAGACACAAATATATATATATATATATATATATATATATATATATATATATATATATATATATATATATATATATATATAAATTGATAACTAATTTAAAAAACTAATTCACATCAAAGCATTAAAAACTTATAAACTTTGATGGTGTAGTGATTAAAACATAAAACATATTTGAAGATGTTGAATTTGCTATAACTCAGTTTTAGTAAAACTACCTAAATTTTAGTTGAATTACTAATTTTGTAAATTTTTTCTTCAACGTTTAATTTGAGTTATCATTGTTTAACTTACTTTGACATTTGAAATGGAGGAAGTATTTTTTTTTTACAGAAAAAAGGTAAAAAATAGACTAAAGAGGAAAAAAAAAACAAGTAAAAATTGTTTAGTAGAAGATTAAAAAAATAATAAAGTGAAAACAATAAATAATATAAATTGAAGAAAAGCATTAAACAAACAGAACCAAAAGCAAAGTTAAAAGAAAAAATGTTCGTAATTCGAAAATAAAAAACTTAAATAATTTAATAAAAAACAAAAACAATTTCTAAGTTTTATTAATTCACGTTGTTTGCATTGTTTATATTGTTGTGTATTTTTTATACTGTTGTGAATTTCTATATTTTGTTTATATTGTCGTGTATTTTTGAGCATTGTTTATACTAAGGTGTACATTTGTGTATTGTTTATATAGTCCTGTATTTATTTTTTTTTGTGGTGTTGTTGCTAATTATTTTTATTATTGCTGCTTTTTATATTTGTTGCTACTATACAAGTGATTTCATATTTTTTGTCTCAACATAATATTTAAATACGTCCTTTCGTTTTTTTTTTAATTTTCTATCATCCTTCTGATCGTTAAACATGGTGTTATCTCACTCATTCATTATCTCTCATGTCCGCTCATTTACTTTTTCCTTTTTTTATGTTATTAGTCTTGTTAGCTGTTAGTCTTGCTTTTTTTGATATTAATGATCTTCTTTTTATTGATTTTTTTGGTCACTATCTATAAACTACTTTTTGTTGTTTGTTTTTTTTTTGCTTTAATATTTCAAAAATTAAATAATTTAATAAAAAAAACTTTGATAAAGTGCTTGATAAAATTCATATTTTATCTAATCACAAGGTATAAAAAAAAGTTATTCTGATGTGTCTAACTAACAGCGCAAGGCAATTTAAAAAATGTAGTTCTTTGAAATACATATAGATCGTTAATAATGTAAAATTTATGTTTTGGGTATAATAATTTTTAGTTAGTTTGTTTAGCTTTTGTACTTTGATATAAATTCAAACGCACGTGGTAAAAGCCCTTATAAAAATGTCTCGTTTTCACACAAAAATACTACACGTTTTGATTCTTAAAGTATATAATCGTCATTCACACTAAAATTTAAAATATATATTACCAATGTGGAAATTAAATATAAAGTTTGCTTGACGTTTTTAACAGTTAATAACTTCTTTCATAACATACGTATATTTGAGAGAAATAAAGCAACAATAAAATTAGTATTATAAGTCTTACTGATCTTCAAACATAATTAAAATGCAGTTGTTATTATCAATTCTAGTTATATTATCTGCATCTTTTGTAAAAAGTAAGAAATGTTTGTTTATTATTTAAAATTAAATTATTAATTTGTATGCTTAAATTTAATAATAATCATAATAATCATAATAAATAATAGTTATTATTATTATAATGACAGCAAAATAATGATATTAATAGTAATGATAGTAATAATAAAAGTAGCATTAATATTATAAGTAAAAATAATAACAACTACAATATTAGCAGTAATAATAATAATAATATTAATAATAAATATAAATTGAAAACATCAATTTGACAAAGTAAAAATGGTTCCAACATTTAGTAGTAAAATATTTCTATTTATTTTATTTGATAAAGTTTTGGTTTAAAAATAAAATAATTTATAAATTATAGAATAAATTATTTCGTCAACTTGATGTTTTTATTTAACATTTATATATTATGTATTATAGATGGCCTTAAAAGTATAGTGATAAAATCTATCATGGTATTTTCCCAGTTAAATAATTACTGTGATATAATCTTGTTATTTTACCATCTGAATTTCGGTATTTTACAACTTGGAATGGCATTTTATGACTTAAACTTTATTGTTTTTACTTCAGAAATGTTATTTTACAATGTAAAAAATATTTAATTGATATTTTTGCAACAGATTGATCAAGTGGATGCATCAACTGAATAATACTTAGTTCTTTCTAAAATTCTTAGTTAAAATTTTTGTGTTTGAACCTGAGATTTAAGTTGTTTTTATAACTATTTGCAAAATAAAATTTTTCTAAAAAAACTTTTGTAGATTATTTAAAATTTTTTACCAACACAATTATAGGTAGAATTATTTTGTAAGTCTTTAAGAATATTTCTATGTTTTTTAAAAATACAAGTTTCTTTCATTTTACAGTTTTCTAATTGATTTTACATTTACATTTTTTAACTTTATTTTTTTTACATTTTAAACATGCCTTAAAAAGTAGTGAAAATTACAATTTTATTGTCAAATTATCTTTATTTTGAAAATAGGTGAATCATGCACTACTCCTTCAGTTGTTGTTCATACCTATACTTCTAGGAGCATAGCATTATCTACAGAAGTTGATTATATAGCTGATTTTTCTGTTAAATGCAAAGAGGGTAGTAATCGATTAAACTTATATGCTGAATTAGAGCCAGGTCATATAGTACCAGTTGCTTACAATGATGCCAATAATCAGTATCAAGTAAGTTTATCCTTATAAAATTTTTGTATACTCATGTACAGTTTGCATCACAAATTTTATTTTATTGTAATTTCATTTTGAGGTGAGTTGGTCAAAACCTCACAAAACAGCTGTTGTTGGAACAACAAGTGTAAGAGTCTTCAATGATGAAGGGCTCTCTGCATATAGAAAGGTAAGCCTTAAGTATGTTGCAAATATGCATGTTACAAAATATGTATGTGACAAAGGTATGACTATTAAAATCATTAAATATGAAGTACTTAACTCACTGTCACTAGAAAGAAAAAGAAAATTCAAGATTAGTTTTTGACTAAAAATATCAAGTAAAAATAATACGCTTTTTAAACATATTATTGTTTTAATAAATAGCAATAAAAAGAGCCAACCAAAATTTATATAGAAAGCCAAACCATAAAAAACTATAATCAACCAAATAAATTATAAAAAAGCATATACAAAATAAGTAGTCTAAGTTAATTATTTCAATATTATTTCTACTTAAACTTTGTTCACACAATTACTTATCTATTTTGTTTGGTCTGGTATATTCAAAAGAATGTGAACTCTTTGTTTTTAGAAACTAAATATATAAATCTACTTTAAAATGTTAAATCTCACTACTAAGGCCTACAGCCATAAGCTGTAATTCTTGGTAATTTAAAAAAAATAGCGCTCAATATTTTTAAAGAACAAAACAGTAATAATTTAGTGTGTGTCTCTGTGTGTGTGTGTGTGTGTGTGTGTGTGTGTGTGTGTGTGTGTGTGTGTGTGTGTGTATATGTATGTATGTATTTATTGCCAACCTTAGAGGTTAGATGTTGGCATCATGTCAGCAAAATAGTCAATTTTGTCTCTTATTTTCACAGTGTTAACATTTGTAGTGTTGGTCACAATTATTTTTTTAAATCCCATTAATCATATTCAAATGTTCTTGAAGTCCTTCAAAAATTGTCTCTCAGTTTCAATTTTTCAATGTTATTGAATTTAGCTTAACCAGTCTTTTATCATTCTTTTAACTACTATTTGATATTTTACTGTAGCAACCTTTTTCCCATCAAAATGCAAACATTGGTTCTCAACCTAAAGTTCTTTTCTCTGATTATTTTGTAATTTTTTACTTTCTCTGATGACTTATTTATGGATTGCTGGTGGAGTTGGTGCAGGAAGATTGACACTAATTATCTGAAGTTGTTGACACATTATAGCAGCATTTCATGTACTCAAATTTTCTCAACTAACCAATTTAATAGCCTTGAATGTTCTCTGTTTAATTTTGTCTTCACTAATATTTGTTGATTATAAGGTTATATAATTAATGTCACCGTCTCTTTTTTCTGTTTTGGAAAATTTAAATTGGCCCAAAAGCTAATTTTAATTTTTTTAGAATAGATAAAAGAGTGGTGCTTTTTCTTACGTTATCTTACATAAATTTATGTTATTTTTAAATTTGCTAAATAATTTAGGCTGAACGTAATAACGAAGGAACAGATAAAGTTGAAGCTCTTCTTAAAGTGGAAGTTTATCATCCCGTATGTTTTTATTCAAACTTTGGTACGAATGTTGTTTTATGTTGTAGTTATTTTTACTTGTATTTTATTTTAGGGTGTCTCTCGAGAGGGTTTATTTGTGCAGACCGAATTCCTTGCTGTTGTTGTTGCCCTTCTTGTTTGGTGGATGGGTAATTCGTGGAGAAGTCAAATTATGGAATAAAATGTCAATGGTTTTACAATTTTATGTAAAGTACCTTAGTAAAACACTTAGTTTTTATAATTGCTAGAAGATATAAGTGAATTTTTTTATTCAGTGGAACAACTAAAAAATTAACGTTTAAAAAATGTCTTTATTAACGGTGTGCGTTAAAAAAATAAATTATTTTAATTTTTTTTTATTTTAAGTTGTTCACGCCAAAAACGCTAATATTGTTATAAGAATGGGTGGGTTTTTTTTTTAAATTTCTGTTATCTTAAAATAATGAAAGCGAAGTAGTAATACTGCCTCTATTTTTACCTAGTCTAAGTACTAGCGAGTGATTAGTAAATCATCATCCATCCTTTTGAGCTTGGAGCCCAAAAGTAAAATTGATTTAAAACAATGTCTAAATTTTATATTTCAAAATAAAATTATTTTGAAAGTAATACCAAAAAAGTATTGAAAAAATAACCAAAAAACAGTTAATGCCGGTGTAGTAGGAGAGAATTAGCGAAAAATAGGGTAGGACAAAAATGGTATAAAGCTGAGATTTTGCAGAGAGAAAGTAGACAGTGTCTGGATGAGCGTAGAAAAAAGCCCCGTTGATTGCGCCACGGGAACATCCCATTTGGGGTACAAAAAGGGGCAATTTTGACAGCACCAAAGTACCATAAACTTTATATCGTTGGATCGAAAGTTTTATGCTGATCAATATTTATATAAAAACTATTACTTGAAAAAAAATATTTTTTAAGTTATTTACGTTTGAAAAGTGTAAAATCGTTAAAATGTTATATTTTTCGTTTTCAAAACATAATAATATAACTTTTGTCTGTGCGCAATTTTAAATGAAAAAAAACTAGAAAATAATATATTCTTTTAAAATAACTTTAAGACTTGAATGCAAATTTCTTTAAAATTAGATGTCCGATATCTTACTTTTCTCAAAACAAATCATCAAATAAATTTCTCTCGTTTTCAATTTCATCACTTGAATCTTCTTCAATTTCAAAATCCTAAAAATGCAAGTTATTTGTATTCCAAAAAAAACAAAAATATTTAAAGATTATGTGTATATTTAAAAAATAAAATTTACCGTTTTATTACTGTAGTCTTGCCCATGACAGCCACCGCATGCAGACATGCATTTTAATCCGTTTTTCCTGCAAGAGCACATATTAGTTCCGCACATATTTCTTGACGAAGTTTTACAATCGCAGCGAATCACTTTTAATATATTGGGTGGTGCCACATCTTTGTCTGTTGGTATTGGAAGAAGACAACCATTATCTAACTTCCATCCCCATTCTTTAGGATCCAAGTTGAAAGATTCATCTGGCATTTTCTATTCAACAACTTGTAGGTGAACTCTAAGATTATGAAAATAAGCAGCACGGTCTGTGGGCGGTAACTTTTCTGGCTTAATAATTACCTAAGAAAAATACTATGAAAATATGACACTTTCTAAATCTAAATGAGTGACTTAAATCCACAAAATTATAATTAAACTTTCAAATATCAACCGCATTTTCCTTAACGAAGATTCTGCATTTCCACCAAAAAGTTCAATGAAAGCCCTTACTGCAGATTCTCCAACTTCTTTTTTGGTTGCTCAGTAATCCGAAATAATTTCAGATACTGATTGTATATTATTGGATTTTTGCAGTAATTTTAAAAAACTAGGTTTTCCTTTTCCCAGTATTGAAGATGTCGAGTCACATCCTGACCATGCGTGAACAAATAACAGATGTTCTTTAAAATCCATTACTCGAGATTGAGCGTCTTTAATACTCCAAAGTTTTTTCTTTCTTTCTTCTCATTTAATTCATCTTTCCAATGATACATTAGCATAACTGCTATATCAGTATCATCAGCAACAACAATGCATGGTGAAATTTCCTTTGCAACTTCCAACGATTTAGAGACAGTTTTTGTTTCAGCATCCTCTTTACAAATATATACTTCATATCCATCTCGTTTAAGGTAATCTGACAAAAGTAAAATTAATTGTGCCTTGTTGTGTGAATTCGATAGAAAACGCTCTTGTGAGTACGGAACCTGATTATTTTCTCTTATAACAAGATTTTGGGAAGAACCTTTGCATTTTCTTCTGATGTGTTCATTAGATTTAATCGAAGATTTCTTATCATAACCATCAAATATAATATAAGTGGTGGCATAATTTTTTCTTATATAGCTGATGTAGGACTCAAAAATTTCTACAAGCCTCATACCTTTGTTCTAAAGAACTCTGTGGAGTAAGGAACCTCCATCAAGGACATATTTGCACAAACTGACATTTGTACTTGCTTTAATTTCGTCGTCAGGAAGAATCACTTTGCGCAAAGATGATTTGTTTGCTTTCAGCATTAGGTTATTTTTAAATAATGATTGTGATAAATGAGTAAGCTCATAATCAAAATATAGTTCAACGTCGTCCTCTCTTTCTGCAATTGCTGCAAGTCTATTAAAAAGGAGTTTTGGATCGACACAACAATCAGTTTGTTTGTCTAGTTTTATGCTATTGGTCAAAACATCTAAAGAAAAAAATGTATTCTTCTTTTTAAACTTTGCTTCATTGAACTTAAGGCCGTTGAGAAATGTTTGTAGACGAACACCTATGTTCTTAGCCTTGTCACAATTGACAAGATCTTCACCATTGACTGACACAAGACCCGTAGATAATAAATATAGATTTCTATCGACAGTATTGAATGGATTTCTTACAGAAAACGAGTCATAAAACAATTCACAATGTTCATAATCACATGCTAATCTTTTAATACCCATTTCTTTATTACTTTCCGTAACTCCGATGTCAAATCCAGATAATTTATGCATTGCTTCATGAACACTTGCAGAATAACAGATGCTCATTGTCCATTGGTTGGGTACATTTTCATCAAATCCTCTACCTCTAGTTAAAGCATCATTGCATTTTAAAGACCGCATCAGGGTCTGCTCTATTACAAGATCAAAAGATAGGCCAGCCCAATACCTTTCAGATTGGCGCACTGCGTGACGACCATCTAAGAATTGTTGATGTAACCATGGATTCGTTTCTGAAAGGTATTGCATTTCTTGCAAATATAACTTGGAGCACTTGGCATAGTTTGAATGCCCTGATGCGGCAAATAGGTTTAGCATTTTTGAGATTGTTTGAAAATGCAAGTACCAGCTACAAGTTCTCTCTGCAACTAAAAATTCCTTTATGATACTAATACAGTATATGTACAAGATCCAAAGTTTTGCAGTGCGTGATTCATATGACTTCTTTTCCGTATAGGTTAATATGGCACATTCAATATTTTTGAAAGCATCTGTATTACCGAGACTGATTAACTCTTCCTCATTCATACCATTTTGCATTGCGATTTTATAAGTGCATTCAAGTCCGGATATATCTAGTTTTGATTCGTCAACTAAAATATCTATAATATGACTCATCAATACACTCTGGACCAACATGTGACCTCATAAAGCTCTTGCAAAAGGTTTTCCTTTAAGCATATGTTTTACTGTATCTTCAGAGTAAACTTGTTCTAAAACTTCTTCCAGGCCAGTCACTGCCATTAGTTTTCCAATGCTTCCGAGAAAGCTCATCATTGTGTGAAACCCTCCGAGTCGACATACTGTATTGAGGTTCTGATCTTTTATAACACCAAACGCTTTCTGCCATAATGGCTGATTAAACGTAACGCAGGGAGTAACTATTTTATATTTATTGGCTTCATCAGTAATGAACAATAGTGTAGAATATATGCATGTTTCATCTGAAGAATTTAAGTCAATAATAGGTAAAAATTTTATGGATGGTTTTTCATAAACTGTTTTTGATTGTGATGTAGTATGCATCATATAACCTGACCAGTTTGGGCGAGGATTATTTCTTGAACTAAAAAACCATGCCACATGCCAAATAAGATCAAGATTCATTTCGGGCGCACGGAATACTTCAGATACAATATCTTTTATTGGTTTAAAACTTACCTTTAATAAACCCTGATAGCTTGATCCGTGATAAGGCGTTATTTTAAAAGACATATCAGATAAATTTTTAATAGACTTGTGTTCCAAACGTGTTATGCTTTCATAATTGCATTTAGAAGATGAACATATTGATATTAAACCCATTCCGTGAAACGTTCCTTTTCCGGTTTGTTTGAATGTTGTGATCTACATTATCAGCGACCCAATGTAGGAAGTGCGGCACTTGTTCTTGCGCGGCATTTACTCTAGTAACTGCAGCAGATAACTTGAACAACTTAACTTCATCGGAGGAAATTGAAAATCCAAATTTGTAAAGGTGATCCACAAGCCATTTTGTTTCAAAAGATTTATCGATATCTACTCCAATTCCAAATTGAATTGGTGCCATCACATAGATCTTGGTCGCGAAGCTTGAGTAATGCATTGTCCTAAAATAATTTGTTGAAGCTTAACTGAGATTAAATGGTTTAGAAATAGCTGTAAACTCTTTAGAACCCATTTGAGTCCATATTCAATATCACCCATATCCTCTAGTGACGGATATACAGATTTATCGACATTCATTTCTCTAATTTCGCTTTTAATTATACTTGCAGCGGCAGAAATAATATCATTTTTAGTGTGATCTTTCTTTTTTTGAAATTTCGATATAACAAAAGAAGCCATACCTCTGAAACAAACTAAATTAGATTGACCAGAGAGTTCTCCAAAAAAATATGATCAAGATAATGTTCAAGTATTTTCGTTTTAAAGATTTCGTCGAATAACACGGATAATCATTACTAAGTTCTTTCATTTTAATGTGCACATCTGAAAGATTATAAAGATCGCAGTCAGTTTCTTCTTCTAACCAGAAACAGAGTTTCTCAAAATTTTCAAACATAATGAGATCTAATGGGCGTCCACGTTGGTAATCGCTTTTAGTTTTAAGCCTGAAGTTGTTCATACACGAAATATGATGAATAGCTTCTTCCGCTACAAGATCATAACAAGACATCAAACGAGAATGTACAGCATTTCCCCAATCATCCTCTCGATTCAATGAACGTTCAATCATTTTTTTAATCAATGGTATGGTCTTAACTTTAGAAATCAGGGAATGTTTGTGATCTACCTTTTTAGTACAAAGACAACATTTTGATTTCCAATCAAATACCTCTTCAAATGAGGATCGTAGTTTCTTTCTTGGAACAGATAATAATCGATCTTTACGACTACCCACAAACTTTCTTCTACAGCTATGATGGACTAGTACTGTTGTACTGTTATGCGTGTTCTGTCGGAACTGGTCTCTAAGCAAACTGAAAATATGCAAAAATCTTTCTTAAATTATAGCTACGTTACAATTGAGTTTAAAATTAAAACTTAACCTAATTTTACGTTTTTTGAGTATTAAAATTGAAAAAAACAAAACAAAACATTGTTGATGTCAACTTTACTTGACCTCCCCCTCCCCAATGTCACAATTGTCAAAAAAGTTCAGACCCACTACCTCCCTATTTTGTTGACGTAAATAATGGGCAGCCCCTAATTTGAAATGAATCGGAAAATTAATGAACTATTAATTTAACTTAACTAATTAATTAATTTAACAAACTGCGCGAAAAATCTTTTTTATAAGATTGTATATTTAAACAAATTTTAACCTACATAGTTCATTCATACTCCGTTCTTCGCTTAATCAAATCAATGTTTTGAGACCTTTTCCATATACTTTGACATAAATTTCTTTGTCAAACCCAAGCTTGCACAATACACAAACAGCATTCTTTTTTTTTTCAAATGTAAAAACTTTTACTACACGTAACGTTTAACTTGTAAGTTTTTCTTTTCCATATAATAGTTTCAATATAATAAAACGCAACCTTTTTTCGGAGTAAAACTAAATTATTTCATTCATACAAAATGTTTTGAAAACTTTTGTTATGAAAACAAAAGAAATGATTAAGTTTTTCGCAGTAAAAATTTTCTTTTGAAAACAAAAAATCGAATGAGGTTTCGCGGCATTCACTTTTAACGCTTTTACGCTTTTCAAACGTAAATAACTTAAAAAATAATTGTTTTCAAGTCATAATTTTTATATAAATATTGATCAGCATAAAATTCTCGATTCAACGATATATAATTGATGATATTTTGGTGTTGTCAAAATTAGCCTATTTTTTGCCCCAAATTGCCCCAAAAGGGATGTTCCCGTAGCGTAATCAACGAGGCTTTTTTTTACGCTCATCCAGAGACTGTCTTACTCTGTGCAAAGTTTCAGCTTTATACTATTTTTGTCCAGGTCAACTCGCAATTCTCTCCTACTTGTGGTAACTTTTCCGAAGAATTACATACATTCCAACTGTCAAATTGCTATTTCCTGTACCCAACTATATATTATATATAGAAGATGTCTATCTTCGATTCGAAAGGTGAAGCCGCTTTTGCCCTAATTAGAAACAACTTACAACATTCTTTATATAAACTTTTGCCCTTTTTACAAACGGTGGATTAAATTTTTAAACAAAAAAAGCGGGTTCACTTTTCGTTCAAAAAATCCTGCAAGCAAGACAGCTATAAAAAAAAACTTGATAAGTATAATTCAAAAGAACGAGATTACTCCGTTTTCCTAACATGGGTTACAAAGTTTCTTTATTCCATTGTGTTCTCCATAATTTTGTTTCCGAAACAAACAAAAATTTTAATTTCAATTTTCATTAATTTATGGAGTACTTCCCCCTTGAACTACGCTCTGAAGGCAAAATTACTTAAAACTAAAAAAAAACCTTCTATTTTTAAACAAGTTTGCAATTTGACAAACTATTATAACTATTCCAAGATGATTTTACAGCAAATTTTTCATTCCTCTGTGCATAATCATCAGAGGCTTCATGCAAGCAACATGTTGCTTTTACGCATGCAGACTTTTACGTTAGATGTTAAACATCTAACATTAAAGTCTACGGCTACAACGTGGTTGAAGACAAAAAAAAGTTCATGCACGTTTTACAAAGTGCTTGCATGTTTTACAAAGTGCTTGAACCAAGTAACTAAAATATCACTTCAGTGGCGGATGCAACATTTTTTGATGTTTGAGAAGCAATTTTTGTTCTATGTCTTTAACTTCTGTCCTGTCAGTTGTTACCTAAATTAGGTAACTACTGCCCTTTAGAGGCAGTAACTATCTAAATTTTGGGTAATTTTTGTTTCCAGGCTTCAACCTTAGCAATTTTTTGCAAAGTACCATTTGAAATAAATACAAATTTACAAATGTTTGGAGTTTGCTCCATGTCTTGTTGGTTCAATTTCGTTAGAGCGAAAAATTTACTGTTTTCTATTAAGATTGATTAACAATTAGAAAAGTTTTTTTAATAAAAACGAGTTTAATACATATTTTAATATAAGTAGTAAAATAATAATATAAAATTGGTAAATATTAAATTTAAAAATATTAATCTAAATTATTTTTTAAAATTTAATTTGATGCAACGTTTTAAAACGAAAATAAAAACCAAGCTGTTTTGTTAAAAAAAAAAGAATAAAGAAAAAATTTGCTAAAATATCTTTTCGCTTTTAAACTTTTCATGACCCGCTACTGTCTGGTTAGTTATCTCAAACATCAAAAAATACTTGATCCATCCCTGTAGTTTGCATCCAAGCTAATTAATGACAAATAGCAATCGAACTAGTTAGTGCAGTTTCCATTAGGGGTGACAAAAAACTGTCTGACGCATCAACGCATCAATTTTTATTGTAATTAACTGCCCATCTCAGCAGCAATTAGACATCCAACCTTCTTCTTTTCACAATTAGCACTTTTGATAACTTATTTGACGTTGTGTTGCCCGTTTCATCGATATCATTACCTCAATCTGAAAAAAAGTGATGCTTTTCCTGCAATAATTTCAATAAATCAAAAAATATTTCAATACATTATACTACTACTTCAGGAAGAGTCCTGTGCTCTCCTTGTAGTAATAATATATAGCAAAAAAATAGGGCCGTAGAAAAAAATAAATAAACATATTCTTTATAGCCTTCCATAATTTGCACAATATCTACTAAGTAAACAAGAAACATCAAAGTTCAAGATTGTTTTGAAGAGAATTAATCTTTTCCCTACTATTATCAAAGCATGAAAAATCATTACAGAACTTCCTATGACTCAATCTACCATTGAGCAGATTTATATTATTTTTACTATTTTTTTTTTAATTAATTATTTTGGGTGTCTCAAGAAGTCCGGTCTTATCACAGAGCATTGCGAAAGAATCTGAATTTAGATTTACGAAAGAATCTGAATTTAGATTTACTTGAATACAAAAAAACAAAGGCGTTAGAACTTTTTTCAATATTATGCTTAAAAATGGATTTATTCCAACTAAAAATAAACCTACTCAAATTACAAAAAATACTGCTACTTTAATTGATCAAATTGTAATTAATAATTTCAAAAACATAAAAATTGAAACTGGAATATTTATTACAGACATATCTGATCATTTTTCGGTTTTAAAACAACACAAAAATCGTCAAATCAACCTTCTAAAAAAGTAAAAACTAAAAAATGAGTAATTAAGAACGCTTCTCTTGTGACATTTATTAGCCTTTTATGGACTACAAACTGGGAATCTGTTTTGAAAACAAAAAATGTTAATGAAGCTTATGATAAATTTTATCATACATTTGAATGTCACTACAATAAAGCATTCCCAATAACAACTAAATTTATTAAAACAAAAACTCTTCAAAATCCCTGGATAACACCCATAATCATGAAATCTTTGAAAAAAAAAGCAACGTTTGAATGAGAAGTTCATTAAAAAAAGAACTTTTAAAAAATTAAACAAACTATAAAAACTATAATCGTCATTTTGTGACGATTGTAAAGCGCTTAAAAAAGTTTTACTATAGTAACCAATTACCAAAATACAAAAATGATGTACAAAAAACTTGGAACATAATAAAAAGAGGTTATAGGTAAAAAAAGATATGAATATTAGTCGTTTACCAAAAAAACTAATTATAAATGACTGTGAAATTATTAACGACGCAATAATTGCTAATTCGTTTAACCATGCATTTGTTAGCACAGGTCCAAGTTTAGCATCAAAAATAAATAAAAGTAAAACTTGCTTCAAATCATACCTAAACTCTAATAATACAATGGACAATAATATGCTAACAAAAACAGAATTGCTTGATGCCATGTACTTACTTAAACCATATAAAGGTAATGGAGTTGATGATGTAAGTAGTAATGTAGTAATTATTAAATCGATGCCTTATTTAAAAATTCCACTTTTGCATATTTTTACGTTCTCTTTAAACCAAGGAATCTTTACCGATAAACTTAAAGTTGCAAGGGTAATACCTATACTAAAATCAGGAGATGAGACTCCAAAAATCAGGAGATGAGTCTCCAATTACAGGCCTATCTCCATACTATCATGCTTTTCAAAGTTATTAGAACATATTATGTATAAAAGATTGTATTACTTTTTAGATGTAAAGAATATTCTCTATAGTAAGCAATATGGGTTTAAAAAGAGCCACTCTACTGATCAGGCTATTGTTTATCTTGTTCATGATATCTTTATCTTAATGTATATTTATTTATCATTTGATGAAAATAAATATACATTAAGTGTATTTATTGATCTCAGATCAAGGCTTTTGACACTGTCGATCATTACATTTTACTACCAAAATTTGAAAACTATGGTATTAAACATAAATATTGCATGGTTTAAAAGCTATTTGTCAAATAGAAAACAATACATTTCTTTTAATGAAGGTAAAACAACTAATATGAACATAACATGTGGGGTTCCTCAGGGATCTATATTAGGACCATTCCTATTTCTCATTTTTATTAATGATTTAAGCAAAGCTTGTACTGAACTAGATACAATTTTATTTGCAGATGACACAAATCTTTTTCATGCACATAATGATATAAATATTCTGTTTAAGTCAGTAAACAAAGAGCTATTAAATCTTACTGAATGGTTTAATGCAAACAAGTTATCTCTGAATGTTACCAAAACAAAATATACTTTTTTCCATTGTTTTCATGACCAAGATAAAATTCCTTTGAAACTTCCAAACTTTGGATTGCCAATCAGGACATAAAAAAAAAAACCACTTTAAAATTTCTCGGCGTACTTCTTGATGAAAATGTGTCGTGGAGAGACCACATACAATATTTCGAAAATACAATCTCAAGAAACATAGGCCTGCTATCCTGAGCTAAGCCTTTTTTAAATCCAACTTGCTTAAAGCTTTTATATTTCTCGTTCATTCATTGCCATCTTAATTATGCAAATAATGCTTGGTGCAGTACAAATAAAAATAAATAAAAAAACTATTTAATAAACAAAAGCATGCAATCAGAATCATTTCCAATGTGGGCCGTTATACACACTCCCAAGAATTATTTGTTAATTTAAATATAATGAATGTCTATCAATTAAATGTCTATCAAATTCTTATATTTATGTTCAAAATTAATAAAAATATATCTCCTAAAGTATCTTACCCATTATTCAAAATAAATCAGAATCAATATCTAACCAGATTTTCAAATAACACTTATATTCAACCCAAAAGTTATTTTGCGGTGACTGAATTTTCAATTTCTACTGGAGGGCCGAAATTATGGAATAAAATATTAACTAATGAACTTAAAACAATTTCTACGCTTAATGAGTTTAAGAACAAATTGAAGCAAAAACTACTGATGAACGACGTAGCGCTCAGCTTTTTCTGAAGTTTTAATGATTGCTACTGTTAATCTTACCTAACAATTAGAGGTTTGTTATTATGGGCTTGACGATCTTAGAAAAGGATTGTGCCACTTGTTATTGCTTAAATTCTTCTTCTTTTTTTTTTTTCAAAAAAAAAATATATATATAAACTTATGGTTTATAAGAATTAAATAAGGTATATGCTGTTGTATAAAGAAAGCTTCAAGATTATGCGTATTTACTTGCATGCTTTTTAGTAATATAGTTTCTTTGTACTAATTCTTTTTTTCTTTCCGATGATTTTTATATTATTAAGTCTTTAGAAAAACGTTTTATATTATATAGTACTATATAATATAAATACAAATAGCAGAGGCAAGATTTGTTACGTTTTTTAATTTTTGTTGTCTTATATTTACGATATAGACTAAGGGGCTTGGTGATAAGACCAGTTATGTCTTCTTCTTGCTCCTGCTATTTGTATTTATATTATGGTTTACGACTCTATTAAATGAAGTTACGTATCTAACAATTTATATGTTAAAATTAAATGTGACAAAAGTAGAAAACATTAAATTTCTGACCGCCTGAAGTTTGTGTGTTATCAACACTTTAGATGTTCAAAATTATCCCACGTAAGGTCAGGTTATCCTGCTACTGGTAACTTGTACCTTAGTACAATCTGCTTTATGTCTTCATCGTAGGATACGCTATCGTAGGATATGCAAAGGCTAGGAGAAGCCAACTCCAACTTAAAATACCCTCTGCCTTAGGGCTCTTGGTTGAGTAAAGGCTAGAGATGGTGTTTCAATTAAAATACTTACCTTGGGAAGATGTTAAACGCATCCGGCTACTGTCTAATATAAGGCTCCCTAGGCAAAGAATTAAGGGATAAACAGATTCTATCTGTTGACCAGCCTCGCACCCCTTCTTCATCTATTAGGCTGGCGCAGATCTATTAATAATAAATTGTTTCCAGTTTAAGATGTTGAAAGCTGGATCTTCTTGACTCAATGCATGAGTTTTTCTCGTATCACTGTTTTTATGACTAGGCAACTCATTCTATATCTCTCCTAATGAGGATACAGCTCTAAAACTCAGTTTTATGTTTCTGAGGCCGGCTGGTAGTCAGGTTTTATGAACTCATTGGTAGCTCTCAGAGAGGCTGATTTCACCAACAGCTGTAAAATATCAGAGTACTAAAGTACCATGTTGCGCATGAATGGTGTCCCTGTTTGTATTTATGGTGTGCATTGTCGAGACCACATTTTGAGCCCTTTGTTACGGCTCTGGGTTTATTAATAGTAAGGGTGTACAGAGTACTAGTCATGGTTTGAGTCAAGTTCTTAAACAAATTTAAAAATGACTAAAGTACCAAAAACTCTAAAACACAAAAACCCATTGTCATCACTAAGTTCTCTAAACCTATAATTCACTAACATTAAAGGTCTTTGAAGTAACTTTTCTTCTGTTGAATCTTATTTCTTGCAAAGTTCACTAGACCTACTTGCTCTTTGTGAGATTAATTTGAGTTCGGCTGTCTCATCTTACAATCTTAGTGTTGGTGGTTATCTTCCTTTAATTCTTAAAGACTCCAATAGTCACATGCTTGGAATGGGCATTTACATTCGTAAAAATTCACACATTTGTCGAGAAAACATGTTTGAATCCACCAACTATTCTTTCATGTGCTTTTGTTAAGTACCACTTCACTCTATCGCCTTTATATATATATTTTTTAACTTGACTTTCACTTCACTTCACTTCATTTGCCTTTTCCTTTGTTCTATATTGCTCTACTTCATTTCAAGACTATTTTTGATGTTATTTCTGATCAAATTGACCAAGCCCTCTCTCTTAATCCATCAGCCAATATCTTTGTTGTTGTTGACTTTAATATTCATCACACTGAATGGTTGGCTCTAGTGTCAGTGACTCTGCAAGCGTTGAGGCCCATAACTTTTGCCTTTCTCAGTATCTAACTCAAATAGTCGTTTTCCCGACCACCCGAATCATTTACCTCCTCTACTCGCCTTATGTCTTGTTTTGTGATCCTAGTCAGTGCTCAGTTTCTTCACATTCATCCTTTTGCGCTTCTGATCACGGTTTGATCTCTTTAAAACTATTATCTCATTCTTCTTCATCATCAGAATGCCCCTATCATCGTACCTCTTCAAACTACCTTAAAGCTGACTGGGACTCTTTACGTGATTTTCTCTGTGATGGCCCTTGGGTAAAAATTTTTCGTCTTCCTGCTGATAAATGTGCTTTTTGCCTAACTTTTTGGATTTAGGCTGGCATGAAATATTTTATTCCCTCTGAACGATTCCAAGTTAAGCTTCACTATTCTCCATGATTTTCCTCACATTGTGCTGCTGCAATTTCCAATAGAAACCGTTACTTCCATATCTATCAGCATAACAATTCTCCAGAAAACTGACGTCAGTTTACTATTGCTAGAAACCATTGTAAAAAGGTTTTGCCTAACGCCAAAGCTGGCTATTCTCAGGTCATGAAATTACGTATTTGATCACAAAAATCAGGCTCTTGTGACTTCTGAAGAATCTTTTACAGCATCAGTAATAAGGGCAAATCTGTTATTCCACCTCTCTTGTACGGTTCAGATTTTGTCACCTCACCTAAAGACAAAGCTGAATTGTTTGCTAGAAACTTTTCATCAATATCTCTTGTTTCCACTAGTTGCGTTCTACCTGATATAGCCGTAAAACAGGTTGATCTATTGTTGTTTTCCAGTCTGCTGTAAAGCAGCATCTGTTATCCCTATTTTCAAAAATTCGGAAGAGCAATATGATTCGTCTAACTACCGTCCTATTAATCTTCTTCCTATCATATGCAAGGTTTTTGAATCTTTGATTAACAAACACTTAATCTCTCATCTTGAATCTAATAAATTACTTTCTGATCATCAATATGTATTTCAATCTTCTCATTCTACAGCTAATTTGCTAACAGTAAAAACCGATAGGTTTTATCATACATTAAATAGGTTTTATCATACATTAAGGCCATCGCTCTTGACATTTCTAGAGCTTTTGATAAAGTTTGGCATGCTGGTCTTCTCCTTAAGCTCTCTTCATACGGTGTATAAGGCAACATCTTTCTGACTATTGAATCCTTCCTTTTCAATCGTAGTATAAAATTTGTCTTCGATGGACAACACTCTTCTTCATATCCTGTAACTTCAGGGGTTTCTAAAGGATCTATCCTTTGCCCTATACTCTTTTTAATTTACATTAACGATCTTCCAGATATTCTGACATCTAAGATGGCATTGTTCGCTGATGATGCTACCATTTATTCTTGTCTTGATAAAAAACCAACACTCTCTGATTGCTTAGAGGGTGCATTTGAGCTTGAAAAGGATCTTATTTTCTGCTACAGCATGGGGCTTACAGTGGCTGGTGAACTTTAATTCAGATAAAACTCAATTTTTTTCAGCCAATCGTTATAGCATTAATTTAGATCTTCCTATATTTATGAACGGTAATTTACTCAATGAATCATCTACCCTTCATCTTCTAGGATTAACACTTACTTCCAATCTTTCTTGGAAACCATATATTAAATCCATTGCATAATTAGCATCTACTAAGGTTGCATATCTTTATCGTGCTCGACAATTTCTTACTCCGTATTCTATTCTTTATCTCTATAAATCTTAAATCTGCGCTTGTATTGAATACTGTTGCCATATCTGGGGCGGATCTTCGAATGATGTCCTTTCTTTCTTTAATTTAGACAAGGTTCAAAAACGCATTGTAAACATAGTTGCACCTGCTCTTGCAGCCAACCTCCAACTGTTATCACATCGTCGTAATGTTGCTTTTTTTTTTTTTCTACAAATATTATAATGGGCACTGCTCTAAAGAGCTAGCGTCTCTTGTGATATCTACTAAAATACATTCTCGTGTTACTCGTCAGTCAATTAAGTCTTATCATTTTACTGTGACTGTTTCTACGTGCTGTAAAAGTTCTTATTCATCTAGTTTTTTTCCTCGAACATCAGTTCTTTAGAATTCGCTTCCTTTAACTTGCTTGCCTGAATCATATAATTTGCAATCTTTTAAGCCGTCTGTCAATCGTTATCTTGCTCTATAAACTTCATCTTTTCTCTTCCAGTAACATCTGACTCTATTAAATGGTTGCTTGCTGTCTTGTTGGAAGCAAAGATGTTTAAAAAAAAAAAAAAAGGTTAGTTTGTTATTTCCCCGCGGATATAAACAAATGAAATACGATTAATCTATTGAGGTTGTATTGACATACCAAAAATAAAATTCGTGCTAAAAACTCCTTTATTATGGTACTTTGCAACAACAACATAGTAGCTACATAGTATCCATAGTAGCTACATTGTATCCATAGTAGCTACATTGTATCCATAGTAGCTACAACAAGAATATTTCTCAAACAAAAAATTAGATGAAATTATACGAAAAAGTTAAGATCAATTTATTGGAAACAATGAGCGCAACTTCACTAAGCTAATATACGTCTGGAACTGAGTATGGGACCCCCTCTCAGTAGGCAAAAAGAAATTGTCAATCATCTTTTTCTTTCATGCCGTTTTGACCATGTTCGAAGTTACCCCGCGTTTGCCATTACCCCACTCTCCTCTATATAATGATAAGCGATTTTAGTTAGTAGAAACAAAAGTAACGGAATTAAAATAGTTATATATAAAACTAGAAGTAATCTGTGAGTTGTGTAGTTGTAGAGCTGAACTGCCAACATATAGTTGTGTCATCAAACTACTCGTACATACTCAAACACTACTAACACATATCATTGTGTAATTAAAAACTAAAAAGGCGCACCAGTTTAGTAATATAAAATATATATCATATAATTATTTAAAATAATTATATGATAATTATACAAAATATAAATTAAAAAAATCATATTTATGCTTGAAACATAACTATCAATATTTAAACTTAAATAAGAAACATAATTGTCAAGTTTCCAAATATTCATATAAATGTTTATTAATTTCGTTCCTATCTTGAATGGTCAAAACTGATTTTAAAAAATTTGCCGAAAAACGCTATCCGGTTATATTTTGAGATTAATTAACTTATTGAGATGTTTAGAACAGGAGTCCTGGTACCAAACTTTATTTAAAATATAAAAGTTAGTAGTAGAGAGTGACATGGGGACGGGTTTTTGTCCCCATCCCCACCCCGCTACCACAGAGGTAGTCCCCATCCCCACCCTATTACCGCAGAAGTTGTCCCCATCCCTACCCTATTCGTGCATTTCGTTGAGGTTTCCCCGCACTGTCCCCGCCAGCGAAATCATTACTTCTATCAAATATTACAACATATTATAATAATCCCTTTGATACTAATATACATTTTCATTTTTTAAAAACATTTTATAACGCATACAGAAGACAAATATAAATGTATTAATAAAAAATGTAGAAGAAAAAAATGCATTTTAGAAAACATAAATATGTGAATTTATTGTAATACTGTTATTAAATGAGCATTTAAAATTATCTTTAATATTAAATGTAAAAATAAATAGAATTTAAAAAAAAACAGCAAATAATTAAATACTAAAAAAAAGTAGTTTTTACATTGGAATATGTTTCATATTCATTTTTATTCATTTATGATGAAACAAAAAATATGTGAAACAAAAATGTTATTTAAATTATTATTTTTTTAATCCATGAATAAAAAGGAGATTATTCACTGTTTCTGTGTTTAGTTGTGTACGCCTGTCTTCAATTGTGCGACCTGCAAATGAAAATACACGTTCAGATGATGTTTCTGTAGCCGGTATTGCAAGAAGAAAGCGAGCAATTCTGGACAGTTTCGACCAAATGCTTGTTTTTTGCTTCCAGAAAGTGAGCAAGTCTTGCGATGAATCTGTGCTCAGCATATATGCATCTCATCTGTTGTATTGGTTTCGGGTGTGCTAGCATTTAGTTCAGTTTTATCTTGTGTTGAAATTTTTTCTCTGTTTGATGATAGGCCTATTCCAGAAAAAAATCCAGGCATACTTGAAAGACTTCTAGTCCTATCATCTATATGTCTAATGCAGGCCTTCATGTAAGCCTTTAAGCCACTAGTGCCGTCACGAGATTTCCACTTTAAAAGTGAGTTATAGTTTAAACATTTAACATGTGAAGCAAACATGCCGCCGACTTCAACCTTTTGAAAATTAGACCAGACATCACTTGTTCCAGAATTTTTAATAGAAGTTATTCTAGTCGATTTTGAAATTATTAGTTTTTCTATGTCTCGTTTGTCCAAAGGCAAAAAAGTAATATTGAAAAATAATTTTTGAAACATGTTTTAAAAAAGTCATTACCGTTACCGTGGTATTACCGCAAATATTGTCCCCATTAATACGGTATTACCGCAAACATCGTCCCCAATACCGCAGTATTACCCTCACTTATTTTAAAACTACCTCATTTCCGCGGTAAAAACCGCAGTTTACCGCGGTAATAGCGCGGTAACCGTCTCCATGTCACTGTCTAATTAGTAGTAAAAGCGTCTTATGACTTATCTCACGTGACTTAGTCATGCTGATCAAGCTAACAACGCAATAATCAAATGAAAATTGAATCCCGGGATCTCCATCAGAAGTGTACAGCCGTTAAATGGTACTTAATCAAAACTTTACAAAGTTAGATCTAAATCAAATCTAACCGTAATGGATAATAATCTAAGCTTGGTTAGAGTATAAGCGTATAATACCGGTAGTTGATTTTTGTTTTACTTAAATATTAGTTTTACGATTGCTCATATTTTAGACAAGCAATTTTTAAAGTTAGGAAAAGATTTTAATGATAATAAGAAAGATCTATTAAAAAAAAAAAAACAGATATAAAGCGAAATTTTTTCAATAAAGTTTTTTCACATTTTCTTTTAATTCAAATTTGCTTACTTATATTTATTTAGTTTGCTTACTATAATTTTTATCGATCATTATCGCAGTTTTATGAAAAGTTTCTTTTTAAAAGTTCTTTTAAAGAAAAAAAGTCAAAAGTACTTGTTTTGATTTTGATTGTCATTTCGTAGTAATTGATTATTTTGAAATTTTTATGTTCCTATCAAAAATTTCCAAATTTTTAATATATACTGTTGACTATTTACAGCCTTTATAATTTACTTTTTGATTTATTCCTCTATGTTTTGTGTGTGTTTTTTAAAAAAAAAAAAATATTTTTTAATAAGTTTTTGTTGCATATATTAAATTTTTATTGTTTTATACTAATTATTTTTTTAAATAAGTATTTGTTAATTAAAGTAATAGGAATTTAAAGTTTAAACCCAGTAGCTAGATGCTATAACATAATACAATAATATGAAAGCTTTATTTAAATGCCTTGATGCAACAATGACCTAACCATTTAATCAACAATTCAAAATAGTTCTTAATAAAGAGTTTTATTAAATTGTAAATTATATGCAGATTATTGTCAATAAATTTGGGGTTTATGGTACATATTTAAAAGCTAACCTGTTTTATTGTTTCTTGGTTTATATTTTTTAGGCTTTAAATTGATTATGCTTATTTTTTAACCAGGTTAAGTGATATCTTTAAAAAATACTGATTCTTAGCTATATCTTTTACAATCTACTATATATTACAAAATGCATTGTATTTTTAAAACATTTTTATTATCAGGATATCCTGATATATCAAATAAACAGTAAAGTTTTTTATTTGAATTGTTGCATGATATATATATATATATATATATATATATATATATATATATATATATATATATATATATATATATATATATATATATTCAAATGTCTAATAATGTTTGTATAATTTATTGTCTAATAATTTCTTTCTTATTTTACTAAATGTATTTGTCATAATTTTTTTTTCAATGTATTTTTGTAATTATTTTTGTATGTAAAGTTTCAACATCTTTAAAAGTTATAGTTGTTTGAAAAGTTAAAGACTTAGATTTTAGTTTGTTTCTGGAATCTTATTAAAATTTTTCAAATTTTTAAAATATTGTTTACCATATTTGATTCCTAAAACTTGTATCTTTGTATTTTTAACAAAAGTAATATATATTAAAAATGATAAACCATTATATTTTTTTGTCAGAAAAATCAGACTTAATTCAGAAAAATTAAGCTTTTTTCAAAAAAAATTAGACAGTTTTTATAAATCTCTGATTTATTTCATAAATCTCTGATTTATTTCATAAATCTCTGATTTATTTCATAAATCTCTGATTTATTTCATAAATCTCTGATTTATTTCATAAATCTCTGATTTATTTCATAAATCTCTGATTTATTTCATAAATCTCTGATTTATTTCATAAATCTCTGATTTATTTCATAAATCTCTGATTTATTTCATAAATCTCTGATTTATTTCATAAATCTCTGATTTATTTCATAAATCTCTGATTTATGAAAATTCAGAATTAAGCATGACTTGACTCTAAGGAAAATAAGCCTAAGAAAATATTATATAGGGTTTTCAAAATTTAAAAAAGAATCTAAATCTAATTATTTTATAAATGCAGAAAAGTTTTTTTTGGATTGTCTGATTATTTTTTAATGTTGTTAATGTTTAATATGTTTGTTTCTGTATAATTTATTCATTTTTCTTATAACAGCGTCACAAAGTATAGATCTGCTCTTTTTTATTTTCATATTTATTATTTAAGATCTTAAAATAAGAATTTATTTTTTACTGAATTTCCTAAAGAATTGTTAAATAAGTTGCCAGATATCAAATAAAAACTCTAAAAAAAAAGTTTCTTAAAGTTCTTTTTTATGTGTATAATTTTCTTTTAAAGTATTTTAAAGTTAACTTTTAAATTTTAAATTTACTATCCAGGATTTTTAAATTTTATAAAATTTATCTGAGATGATGTCACATGACCTATATTTTAAAACTTTATAGTTCTTCTAGTATATTCAATCTTTTCCTTTTTAAATATGTAAATCTTGTTATATATATTAAAAAAAAAATGTTTCTTAAAGTTTCTGTGAATTACTATTACTATATTGATTTTTAGGTATAAAAGTGTTTATTTTTTTTAAGTATTAAAGTATTTTTTTTTATTTATAAAGCTTTATAAAAACTTTTTTTTAAAAAGCGTTCAAAATCATTCTATAACAAATGAAGCAAATAAATTTGCCTTATTTATTGATTTTGTAATCATTGGTGTACTGTTTTCAAATATCTTTGATTTATTTTATGCATTTATCTAATTTGTTTAGCATTTCATGTACAACTATATCTTTTAAGTTTAAAATTTTGTTTTTTTGTGTTTTATACATTAGAATTCAGTGGTTTTTTATTTATTAGTAAGTGGATTGGGAAAATGTCATTTGAAAATAATCAGAAAACAATAATAAATAATAGTAATAATATAAATGTAAATATTGAAACAGTCTTAAACATAAAAAACTAGTTAATAATTTAAAGTTCTAATCTTTCTACAAACTATTATACAAAGTTCAATCTTGCAAATGAAGAGGCCTAATTACAATTTAAAAAGTACAAGATTTCAAAATTTCATTTTTTAATGTAATAAAATATTTCATTATAATTAAAAAAACTTTAAAAATTGTTTTTAATTATTTTCATGAATAGTACTTAATATAATAAGATGGCTCGAAGTGCAGAAAAAGCCATGGCAATTTTGTCTCGTTGGACAGCCATGGTTAATAGCGAAGATAAACCGCAAGATAATGCACGTCGTCCTTTTCTTGCAACTGAGTGTAATGACCTTAAAGAAGCTGAAAAATGGAGACGACAAATTATTCGAGAGGTTTCGAAAAAAGTAGCTCAAATTCAAAATGCTGGCATGGGAGAATTTAGAATTCGAGATTTAAATGATGAAATTAATAAACTTTTAAGAGAAAAGAGACATTGGGAAGATCGTATTGTAGAGCTTAATGGTCCAAATTATGCTAAAATTGGACCAAAAATGTTAGATCATGAAGGGAAAGAATTACCTGGTAATCGAGGCTATAAATATTTTGGAGCAGCACGTGACTTACCTGGTGTAAGGGAGTTATTCGAGCAAGACCCGCCAAAAGCGCCGCGTAAGAATCGAGCAGAGCTATACAGATTTGTTGATGCTGATTACTACGGTTACAGAGATGATGATGATGGATTGATTATACCTCTTGAGAAAGAGGCAGAAGAAAAAGCTCGTAAAGAAGCTGTGACTGATTTTGCTAAAAAGTTAGATTCTGAAGGCATTGCTTTTGAAGAAAAAGATGATAATATATATTTAAATTTAAATTTTGATAATGATGAAAACACAGACAATATTGATAAATCTTTTGTTTCTCATGTTCCAGTGCCTAGTCAAAAAGAAGTAGAGGATATGCTAGTAAGGCATAAAAAACAAGAACTTTTAGACAGATATGCAAGTGATATACTTAAAGCTCAAAGTTCAGAAGCTAAAGCTTTAATGGGCTTGTAGCTTTTATAACATGTCTAACCTGTTATAATATCATGTATTAATAATATGTGTAATAAATTAATGTAAATTTATTAACAAAGTTTGTTTAAACCTAAAATATTTTTTTAATATATGAAATCATATAATCTGGATCCATGTTAAATAATCCAATGGCTTTATGTGAACTACCTCATTTTTTGTTAAAACTTGTTGGAAAAATGTACATCACTGAGATAAGTATATCTTGAAAGTTCAACTTTCAAACTTTAAATGTTTCTCACAAAGTTATTATTTTGTTTTACAAAGTTTTACCTTTTGCAATTTCTTGCATTATTTATAAGAATAAATTTTTGTAGCAAAAAAGAATTTCAAAGTTTTGATAATATTAATATGAAATTTTGAGTTGCAATTAAGGTAAAATTTTATTCTTAATTTGATTGTCCAAAAAAATGTATAATTTGTTTGTTAGTTAGCTGTGTATTTCAACTTTCTTTTTTTAGTTTGAAAGCTGTATTATAGACATGTATCTGTAATACAGTTGAATTTAAAGTAAAATTTTTTATATAAAAAATATATAAATTTATACTCTATACTTAGCATAAATATTATAAAACCTATAATGCAACCTAATAAATACATTTTAAAAACAGTTTCTAAATCATTTGGCAGGTATCACCATAATCATTTATATGTTCAGAATTTAAAAACAAAACTTGTAGGTAAAATTTTCCAACATCAAAATCTTATTGGAAAATAATTTACTGATGTAGACTTAATATTAAAAAATATAAAGTCTGTTTCAGTATATTATTTTTAATATGTTATTATAAAAACATTTACAAATAAATAATATAAAACAAAAAATTTAAAGTTGAAATAAAAGTTATTATTTTGTTTTCTACTTATCTAGTATTTTATATTCTATTTTTTGTTATTACTTGGTCTTTTTCATTGCTTGGTCCTTCACTTCATTGCTGAGGTCAAGATTTTGATATTGGAAAATTTTACCCGCTAATTTTGCTTTAAAATTCCGAACATATAAATATTCATGTTGACACCTGCCAAATGGTTTAGAAACTAGAAACTGTTTTTAAAATGTATTTATTGGGTTTTCAAGATGTAGAAGAAAAATACATTAAATTAATCAATATATTTTCACTTTGATAGCTGCACATATATTAGGAACAATTACAAACAGTTATAAACTGATGAGACACTAGGACCTAGTTAAATATAGTCTTGATTGTAGTTTTTTGTGTAATGGAAAAACTTTTTTTTTTAGCAATTCTGAAAGAAATAAACTTGAAGACTTTGTAAATTAATACTAAATTGTATTATATTTCAAAATTTGTGAAAATTAGCTTACCTATTGTAAAAAAAAAAGTTGCTTTTGTTACTGGGGTATTCTACAAAAAGTAGGACAAATTAGGTTCTAGATTTGTAACCCACCCATTTATATTTTCTTTATACTTTGTAAAAATTGTCATCTATATCACATAGATTACTTAGCAAAAATTCAGCAATAATATCAAATGGGTTTTTAATTACTTTAAAATCACCTATTTTTTGAAAAATTTGTTTGTTTAGCAGTCATTTTGATTTTACTGTAGTTTTGTTTTACATGTTACTGTACAACTAAAAATGTGATCAAGCTAAAAATTAGCACCAGTATAGTTTTAAAGATTGCTACTACAGTATAGTTTTCTTAGGTTTCAAAAAATAATTTCTATTTTTTTGCAATCTAAGAAAACATATATATTAATTAAAACAGTTGTAATATAATGTAATTAAATTATATTATTATTTTATTAGTTTATATGTTAATTTAGCAATTTCTTATAAAAAATTGGATAAGTTTACTAATGATGACCAGTTTAGTCACGTTTAAAGCTTTTTTAAATATTTTTTATAAGATCTAAAAAATAAAGAAACAGAAATGGCTTGAAAAGCAGTAAGCAAAACAACAAAGTGGCAAATGGTATGAAGAATGGTTTAATGATCAGTAATAGAGAAGTAGTAAAAAAATTAAAATTTTCAGAGAATTGCGTCAGATATACTCTAAAAATTTTGAAAAGCTGGTGGCATCCAACATGCAGGTTCAGGAAGGTTAGAAAAAACTACTGAGTGTCAAAATAGTCTTATATTTTGTCAAGTAGGATCCAATCCGAAGTTAGGTTATCCTGAACTTACCAACACATTCAACAAAAATTGTGAAAAACCTATAGATATGGGGGTTGTACTTGACTTAAGACAATAGGTCAAGTACAATCCCCATTTCGATTTAGTTTTAATTGTTTTTTTAGAAAACAAGTATCATATTCTGACTCCTAGCAAAATAGTAGCAAAAACTACTCAGGCTATTAATTAGTGTAATAAATAATTGACTCAAATCAAAAATGTTTTGAAATATTTTGTGTTGACCGTACCCAAAAAATTAAAACTTGTAATTCATATTCCGCAAAATAAAATGTTAAATAAAGTGGTTCCAAATTTTCCAAAACTTAAATATCTATGGACCACTATACAAATATCAAAACATAATCAATATTCTAACTTTTGGATACTTAGATGATCATCAAACTCTAAAATCCTTCCTTTATTTCAATATTATACACTACCCCTAGATATAGCAAAACGTCTTATATATATATCTAAATGTATGAGTGATTGGTTCTTATACATTGCCCAATTAAAAAAAAAAATTAGTTATGGCACTGCCTAACATTTAAAAAGATATCATTATCAAAGGTACTTTAGTCATCAAGGAATGCATTAGATTTGTCAACTTTGCAAAAAGTTTAGGTGTGATACTTGATAATGAATTATCTTACAAAACACAAAGTAAAAAGATAGTTAAAAGCTGAAAAAAAAAAGATAGTTAAAATCATGAACAAAATATCCAAATTAAAACAATTCTTACTTCATAAACATTTATGCCCTATAGTATGTTCACTAATTTTTTTACAGCTAGGCTATTGCAACTCCCTCTACTATGGAATTATTTATTTGTGTAACAAAACTAGTATTTTAAACAAGAAGAGAATATCAAATGTGTCCAGCAAATAAAAAATCTTTGAATCACCCATGTCATTATGGGTGATTCAAAGATTTTTAAGGTTAAGTAGCAAGTTGTAACTCAATTTACTACTCAACTTCAGAGAGAACACCTGATGCAGCTATAAAAAAAAACAAGACTTAAAGAAAACAAAATGCAACATTGGTTTTGTTAGGCGAGTATTATCTCACTAAGATCTAAAACTTTAGAGTATATTTACAAAATCAGTCATAATGAAAAAAATACAGCTATTTAAAAGTAAAAACTAAAATCGTATTTAATGGTTAATGGTAAACTGTTTCACCAAATAATATAAAATCAAAATGGCTGCACTTTAAAAGTGATTTTAAAGTAAAAATATCTCAAAAACCCATTTGATGTCAGCGCTGAGATAAATGGTTATATACCTGTCCTACTTTCCAATGGAATACCCCTACCAGCAATTTATTATGCTGTGCTTTTAAAAAACAATTGTTTTAATAGGTTTATAACACTATTTCTAAAACTTGGTATTCTGATAAAATTTAAATCCTGTTTTTCAATTTTAAATAGAAATATCTTGTTTTTATTGACTTTTTTTTTTTTACTAATGATTCAATTTTTTTATTTAAAATACTTTTCTGAGAAATATTGTAAAAGTTTAAAGTATTTGCTCACGTTTATTGTTGTGCACCAATCCAATAAGTTTTACCAAATTGCAGTGTAGAACCCAATTAAAATTAAGATTTAGTGGTAGAATGCCTAATAATCCCAAAAAGAACTCTGGATTTAGAAGTCACAAAAAGATTACTTTTTCCTAGTTTTGGTATCCAGGAGCTCTAAAAAAAGCTTATAAACTACTAATAGAAAAAAGTTAGGACGTTTAGGAGTCCTTAAGTATAATGGCAGCAAGGACTTGGAAGCAATAAGTTCCAAGTCAATAAATCTCATGAATTTTTTTCCTGTAGCAGATCATAAGTCAACTAACATGTTCAGAGCTTCTGGACATAGAGACCAGGAAAAAATAGAGATATAAAGCCGGAGTCCTTTTGGACTCACATCACTGTTTCAAATATAGTCAACGCCACTAGAAGTCTGAAAATCTGGAAAATAGTGAGGTTTTTGAAAAACTCCAAGAAAACCCGGAAAACTCAGATTTTATTTTAAATTAGTGTTTAAGCAACTAATTGTTTTGTTTCTTTTATTATTACATTATTGTATAATTATTATTAATCATTATTATATTTTGTTTTGTAGTAAATAATTATAATTAAATAGTTTGTTATATATACACATATATATGTATATATATATATATATATATATATATATATATATATATATATATATATATATATATATATATATATATATATATATATGTATATATATACATATATATATATATATACACACACACACACACACACACACACACACACACACACACACACACACACACACACACACATAGATAATGGTTGTTTAAGAATGTTTTATAATAGTTTCTACAATTATATTATATAAGAAAAAAAATGACAAGCATGTTAAAATGGTTTTTGTTATGTTTTGTGGGAGTGTCTTGTGATTTGCCTACAAACTGTTCATATGAAGATACTGTTGGATCATGGATATTATTGACTAGTCAAAAACAATATTCAAATAAAATTAACTGCAGTCAATCATTTGATGTTGCATCAAAACTTAAAGTTGAACTTTTGTTTCCTAATTATGTTGTTGATGAACATGGGAATGTAGGTACCTGGACTATGATTTATAATCAAGGGTACGATAAAGTTTTTTTGTCAAAACAGGTTTATGTAATTAATGATTTTAATTTTTAAATTAGTATAATAGTATTTTTTATAATTGTGATTTATAAATATAATAATGTGATTTCTAAATAATTTCTTAAGACATTGGTATGGTCAAATATTGGTTGATATAGTTTTTTTTTAAGTTTTTGTATAAAAAATTGTAGGGGAAGACGGGGAACATTCGACCACTTAGCTGGGTTTTTTTAATTTACAAATGATTTTTTGCCAAAAACAATTAAATTTTTTTTAGCATTACAAGAATGGGTTAAACAAACAAATTAAAAAGATAATGTATATAAAATATTGATTTTTGGTAAATCTACCACTGTTTTAAAAGTGAGCCTCAAAGTGGTTGAATACACCCCACTGCTGAGGTAGTTTCAACCACCAAGAGGGGTACTTTCGACCATATCATTAATAAAATGATAAATCTATATGCTTTCTTAATTTTAAATGTTTTATTGTACAAATAAAAACTTTTCACAAAACATATAAAAACAAATAGTAATAGCTATTTTACAACAAGATCTGTGAAATTATATTGAAATAAAATAAAGATGCCATTCTTTCCGTCTTTGGAGTCACAGTCTTTAAAAGCGTTTTTTTTTTTCAGGTTGATAACTCTTCCTCTTTTTTTAAATTTTTTCTAAATGAAGTTTCTCAATCTTTTTCTTTTCAGGAGTGTCAACATATATCATTAACTTGGTTTCCTCTTTATTTGTTTTGTCTTTGAGGAGCCTTAGGGAAGGGCCACACATGTTCTGGAATCAGTTTTTAGTTGTTAGAGTTATTCTAGTAGTTGCAGGAAGAATGTGTTTCATTGGTAGATAAGGTTGGTAAATTATTTTGTAATGGTGTACCTATTAGCCCTAGACTTTCACTTGTTTCTCCCATTAGGGTTCTATTTATGATATATCTGGGCATGAAATCTTTTTGTGGCTTCTCGTTCAGACAGTGAATTATTGAAAATACTAATAATTGTTTCCTTTACCACATTTTCATATCTTTTATTTCGATCTGTTTTTGTTACATATTTTTGAGGCATCTAAAAGATAAGAGAAATAAATTATTGTGGTATTTTCAAGCACCGGTCGAATGTTCCCCAGCTATGTAGATTGAATGTACCCCACAATGTGTTATATATAAACAAACAAGGTTTGAATTTTTCGAAGTTAACTAAAAACAATGGTTTTTAACTCAAGATATCATTAAATAACAAACAACACAAAAGTTTATGAGATTAAAATTGGAAAAGAGATTCTCTGCGGATTATTTAAAACATAAAAAAATTACCTTTTATCAATAATTAGATTTTCTTCTATATAAGTACTAATACTAATAAAGACGGATTGATACTTACATCCCGCGATAGCTTATTAACAGACAAAACGTACATAAAAATTTTAAGCACTTTTATTTTAATCATACTGGGAAATATTTGAAAAGGTCGAATGTTCCCCATGGTCAAATGTCTTCCCCTAATATATATATATATTATTATATATATTTTATTATAATATTTTATATAAAATTATATTATTAAGTTATGTATATATTAATATTATATTATATATCCTCGTCATAGCATTAAATTATGTTGAGGCTGATGATGATGATGAGGCTCTTTAGGAGCTGTCCATTAACTATGTCAACAATTTTTTGGTAATTTTTACCTCATAAAAAACATCCTTTTTTCCCCTCCTTTTTTAAGTAATTAAATTTATTTAAAAAAAAATACATTGTTGCCATAAACTTTTTTTGAGCTCCCCCTCCCTCTTGTCACCAATTGTCAAAAAAAATGTCTGGCCAACCTATCCCTAATATGTAAGGCAATTTGCATAGAAAAAAACTCTTATATAAACCCCCAATTTAATTGTGGAGTTGCTTGCATATCTGGTGGTAATCTTCCTAATGTATCACAAAAAAACTCTGTTATGTATGTCAGTCCTGACATACATAACAGCTTAATAATAGAAAGAAGTTGCTTTAACTTTTCCTTTTATTCATATTTAAATAAAAAAATGCTGTTATAAAAGCCTGTTTAAATCACACAAGTGTAAAAAAATGGATGTTAACCTTTTTTTAAAATTATATTTATATTATTACATTGTATGCATGTATACAATTTTAGTATTTTTTTATATTTTATAACATTTGTTTAAAACATTTTGGTTTACTGTTTTTTTAGATTCGAAGTTATTATAAATGGTCGTCGATATTTTGCATTTCAATATAGCTTTCAAGTTTCACCAACACAATGGGCCAGCAAATGTAGTGAAACTTTTAATGGTTGGGTTCATGATATAGTACCTGATCATCCAACATTTCCTCCTAAAAACTGGGGATGTTACAGAGGTAATTTTTTCTATTAAACGATGTTTTGTTTTACTTTTTGCACATATATAGGGTTGCCCGATGTCCGGCTTTTACCACAAAAAACACACAAAAAAATTTTCTTACAGGTTTCGCGCTGTATTCTCCTCCATAATAGTCGGTTGTCTGGCAACCCTACACATATATCAACTATGTATGTTGATATATGTGATAACAACAATTTTAATTGTTGTTGTCACATAAGAACAGACGCAATTCTACAGTAGAGGGTGTTCAAAAATTTTTTTTTTCTCAAAATGCGAATTTAGGGCAAATATTGACATTTACCTTGCGCTCAAGCGGCAAAAAAACCCAAAAAAATTTGTACCATTATGAATACATTAGGAAAAAAAAATTTATTTGTGGTATTTTTGGGGTAATTTGCAGCTTGAGCACAAGGTAAATGTCAATATTTTTGGATCTTTTTTTTTGTAATTGTGTTTTTTTTATATTTGCCCTAAATTTGGCTTCTTGTGTATTCGTATTTTGAAAAAAGTTTTTTTTTAACACCTCTATTCTACAGGTGTGTGTTATACCCCTCCCCCTTCCCTCCCACAAAATAAAAACAAAGAAGATTTTCAAGTTATAGTCAGTTTTTTGAGGAATATAGTTGGCCAATCAAGTATTTGACCCATTTGATTTGGGTGGTTTTTAGTTTTGAGGACTTGGTGCTCAAAAATTTGAAAATTAATGAATTTGTTTTACTCTTAAAATAATAATTTTAAATAGAATCAATACATTTTTTAAATGGAAACTCGCATATAACTAATGTTCAAATTACCTGCTAATGTTAATAGTTTATTTGAATATAAAAGGAAGTTTGATAACATGATATGATAATTTTAGAATTGAATTAATTACTAAAAAGTAATAGTTTTTTAAAATGAAAATAACAAATATTAAAAATGTATTTAAAAATTTAATTAATTGATTAACAGAAAGAAAAAAAATCTTAATTAAATTTAATTAGATTAAAAATTTAATTAAAAAAGTAAACGTAAAAATGCAACAATTATATAGCATTGCAATATTAGTTATAGAAAACTATTTAATATGTTCATGCTGACGATAAAACACATTAAGATGTTTTAATGCTGTTTTATATAGCATTAATAACATAAAATGTGTTTAAAATAAAACAAAGTAAATTTAAGTATAATTAATTTTTTCATTTAAATAGTTTTGGAATAAAATATGAAAAAAAAAAATTTGATTTAATAAATCGGATTATATTTCTTTAGATTTAAGTAAATGCTTGAATTATTTTTATGGAAAAAGATTTCTTTGAACAGAAGTAAAATAATTTATTTTTTTTAATTTAAGTTTTTTATAATTTCATTTTTGGTTTAACGTTTGCAATAATACTGGTTTAATGTTTGCAATAGAATGTTTCTTCTTTAAAACTATTTTCAAGAAACAAAAAATAATTAACTATTCAAAACATTTATGATTTAAATAAAACTTTCTTCCTCACTTGCACTATGTTTTAAATCTGAATTTGTTATTGTAACTAGATATTTGTTTAACTTTCAGGAATGATCCTTGCTATGCCACTGCAATTAAATTTATAATTATTGAGCATTAAAATTCTTTTAAATTTTACAAATTTTTTTTAATTTCAAATTCAATCGCAAAATAATTTGAATAAAGGAATTTTAGAAGACTATAATTCTTTTGTTCAAATAGAATTTTTTTCCTAAAAAAACCTAAAAACAACTTGCGTATTTATAGAAAATGTTTAGTTTTGATATCGCTTTAAAGGGATCCCCAAGTGCAGAGACAGTTTGTGTTCATATTAAAGAAAATGTTTAAAAAAAATATTTAAGCTGAATTTTTTTGATTAAAACTAAATAATGAATGCACACCATTAATTTTAAAATTCATGTTTTAGTCAAAGCTTGCCGTCTCCATTTTTTTTTTGGTTCTTGGAGCCTGTATAATGTTAGCTGCAATCTGCAGACTTGATAATTTATTCCATGCATGTTTAATTCATAACAGTTTCGGCATATGACCTCATCGTATAAATTATTTCTTTCAAGATATTGTATTATTTTTTTGCCAAATCATGTTAATTGTATAATTTTTTACTAAATCCCAAAAAAAATGTTTCTGATACAATTAAAAATTAAATTTATAAAAGTTAAAAAATATAAACTAGATATTAAAAGAAGAAATTTTACTAAAGCGTATAAATCAATTTAAAGTATAAACTGAATAAAAAACAAGTGAGTTGAATAAAACATATTAACTGAACTAACTAGAAAATAAATATTAAACAAATTATTTTACTAATAACCATACAAATCAAACTAAATTAAAGTTAAAACAAATATTTATACTAGAATATACAAAAAAAAGTTATAATATAAATATAAAAATGAAGAATTGCATTAACTCGTTCACTACCAGTAGAACAAAAATCTTTTTGTAGCGACCGCACATTTTTTTGAATAAAATTTGAATGGCATAACATTGACAATTAATTAAAATTTGAATAGTAAATCTCTATATAAATGTATGTCAAACTATATATCAATAGAAAGCTTAACAAATCGTCGTGTTGGTTTGACAAGGTTCTGACTGATTTTTCTTATATTAGGAGAATAATAAATAAATCTTTTTTTATTTTTTTTTTGTCTGAATAAAAATATTTAAATGATTATTTTTCATTTATTTATCTATTTTTATGCATCAATCAAAAAAAGAATACATAAACAAATAAAAAAACAATTAAAATAACTTTAATTAAACATTAAAAAAAATTAAAAGATTTTTTTTTAGTTCTCTCAATATAAAAAGTTTGAATGAAGCATTCTTGAAAGCCACTACCAGAGGCTTGCGGTAGTGAAAGAGTAAAAACATAACTAAATGTAAATTAAACATAAAACAAACAACAAACAACTCTATTTAATCATATGAACTAAATACAAAATGAGAAACCGTATCATACTGCCTTTATTTTTTCTTTGTCTGCGAACTCTAATAATCACAAAATATGTATATTGATGTTCGAGGAAAAAAACTAGGTGAATAAGAGATTTTGGATCACTTAGGAACAGTCACAGAAAAAATATGAGACTTAATTGAATGACGATTAACACAAGAATGAATTTTAGTAGATGGTAGTGATGTACTGATTATCACATCAGGTATCACATCAGCCTTTTTTTTTATCAATTTACCGATTTTCCAACCGATGGCATTTTATTATTTTTATCAAGCATTATTATAATAGTTAAATAATAAATAAGCTAAACTTTATGCATTGCTTTTATCATGTTTTACTAAGTATTTAACTTTTATATTTTTATATTATACTTTTATATTATATTTTTCTTTTATATATTTATACTTTTATATTATAATATTTATACTTTATATTTATATTATAATATTTATTATTATATTAAATGTTTATACTTTTATATTATATTATATCAGGGATGCCGAGTCCCAAAAAGGACTCCCGATTTGAAAGTCACAAAAAGATTACGTCATCCTAGTTTTTGGTATCCAGGAGCTCTAAAAATATAAATAAGTATATGGACTACTGATAGGAAAAAAATTAAGACTTTTAGGTTAGAGGAACAATCATTTTTTGAACCTGAGTCTGTAGATATAATAGCGGCAAGGACTCCAGGACTCCGGGCTTAAAAACAATAAGTTTCAAGTCATTAAATCTCATGAATTTTTTTCTTATAGCAGATCATAAGTCAACAAACATGTTTAGAGCCTCTGGACACTACAGACTTGGAAAAAGTAGAGATATAAAGCCGGAGTCCTTTTGGGACTCCGCATCCCTGTATTATATTATACTTTTATATTATATTTTTATATTATACTTTTATATTTAGTTTAGCTTTTATATTTTATTATATTTTAATAATTTTAATTATACATTACAAAGAATTTTTTTTGAATTACTTAGAATTTTTTTGAGAAATTGCTTTTTTTGACTTTGTTTACAGACAGTATTGTTTATTCTAAAGATGATGTTTACAAGCTTTAATTTAACAGCTGATTGTACATATACTTTTATTACCATAATGTTGTTTTTAGAATAATTTTATTTTGTGTTGTTCTATTGTTACACTTAGAATTAACTTATTTAAACATTGTTATCTATATGTGTTCAAGTATAGCCTATGATATATCTATTTATTTTTTTTTTACTTTAATTTGCCTCCCCAAGGCCACAAAGAGTTTTAAGGTTTTGTTGATGTAAGAGGAAAAAAACTAGATTAATTTTTTTTTAAGATGACCCTAACTTCCTGCAATATTTGTTTAAATATATTTTTTTGATATTTGCTGAAAACTAGTTATCTAGATATTTGATCTGAGATCAAATACATATACATACAGTACCGCTATACAATACATATAAAACAGAACCGCTCAAGTCTAAGACCTGAGAACTGCTCAGATCTAAGATCTGAGTACCGCTCAGATCTGAGTTCTTAGTGCAGGCCTTGTTTTAGTTAAAAAATGCTTCAAATGTTCAAGTGCATTTTATAACATTAATTACTTCTTTTATCTTACCTCCTGAAAGACATCTTTCAACTAATTTAAATATTAAAAAATTACTAAGTTACTTAACTGAAATCGCTTTAGGTGTACGTAAAATAATGTGTATGTAAATTGCAAGCTGCGTAATGCTTTGACAAGGCCTGTAGTACCGCTCAAATCTGAGATCTGGACTTATTATTTAGTGAACTTATTTATCAAGACTTGTGTTTTTGAGTTATGACTTTTAAAGCCTTTTTATTGAATAAATATGATTGCATCCTATTTATTAAAAAATAAAATCAACAGTTTATTAAAAAGAAATAACTTTAAACTGATCAAGGCATTTTGTTATATAGTTAAAACTATTTGTAGTTAATTTGATTACCAGGGTTTTATAGTTCTAATAAATTTTTATAATATATACTTTTTAATTTATTTTTTATAATATTTGATGTTTGATTTTTGTAATAAATACTTAATTTTACCATGTATTACATATGTTAACAATTTAAAGTTTTGGTTCAAGGTAAAAAACTTAATGGTGAAACAAAGTTGAAAATTTCAGAAGTTCCACCTGTTTCTGTCCTACAAAAGCAACCATTATGGAAAGTTAAAAATTATGTAAACCAAATAAACAGTGTCCAGTCTTCATGGAAAGCTTCTGTTTATGACCATTCAATACTTTCAAATATGGTAAACTGGAGAAGAGGAAGCTTAAGACAACTTCCTCGTATAAAACCAAGGTTTAAATTAATAAAATTTGAATTAATAAAAATTAATTAGATGATAAAGATTTTGAAAGAATTTAACTTATTAGCTTAACTTATTTTAAGTATAACTTTTAAGTTTTATTTTTATTTTGAGTTTAACTTTTTAACTTATGACAAAGATTTTAAAAGAGTTTTGTTTATTTTTTGATAAATTTTTATCATTTAGAGAATTAACTGATGAAATGAAGCTTATGTCTGAAAAATTACCTGTTAGTTTAGACTGGAGAAATAAAGATGGTGTAAACTATATTTCACCAATTAGAGATCAAGGTAATTGCGGAAGCTGCTATGCTTTTGCATCTATGGCTTTATTAGAAGCTGGTGTAAGAATATTATCTAATAACACATTAAAACCAGTATTTTCTACTCAAAATATTGTTTCATGTTCACAATATTCTCAAGGCTGTGAGGGTGGTAAGTTTGATTTTCTTTTGTTTTTAACATAGATATTGATCATTAGTAACAACCAATATTAATAAATATCATAAATAAGATCTATAAGATAAACAACCAAAAGTTTTACTAAATAATAAACCTTATGTTTGTTGTTATTAATTTATGTTCATTAATTTTATAAGTTTTAGAATAAGCTTTTGTTATCTATTGTATACATGCATTATATATATATATATATATATATATATATATATATATATATATATATATATATATATATATATATATATATATATATATAAAAATTAGTAGAAACAAGTAAAACATATTATAATTATAAATATATATACATAAAACAAATCGTCAAAAAATTGCAGACCTTGTTTCTTTGGTTTATGGTAGGACCTTTGTATCAAATTTTTTTTTGCTGACCTGATGCTCTAAAAGAGGTCAGCAAAATCAGCTCGGGTTGATATATATATATGTGTATATATATGTATATATATATATATATATATATATATATATATATATATATATATATATATATATATACAATAGAAATAATATAAATCTCATGTTGTTTTCAAATTTTCTTGTGCTGGCTGTAATGCCAGTTATTGGAGAAACTTCCAGACATTTAACAACTAGAATTAACAAGCATCTTGGGACTGATAAAAAATCATTAATTTTTTCAAAATTTTATTGGGTTTAGGGGGAGCACAAAACCCTTAAGCACTTACCGTGTCCCTAATATTATTAAAAAAAAAGTTTTTTAAAAGTATGTCATGTTGGGTCACAAAAGGAGCGAAATTCTATAAAAATTTAAAAAATAACAGTCATTTTATAAAAAAATTGTTATTTAAGATTTTTAAACTCTATTATTAATTTTATTGCTTGAATTGACCATGAAGCAATATAGCTCTTGCAATGTTTTTGCTTATATTTATAAGTTTTATTTTGCAAAAAATAATATTTTATAATAGTTACATCAGCTTTATATAAATAACAGATTTTGCAATATCAAAAATATAAAAACAGAAATTTCCTTATAATTAAGAAAGAATTTTGATTAAAGTTATTTAAATTTTAAAAAATTAGTTTTTTTGTCTCAGTTTTTCTTCCTTATTTTTTACAAAAAGTTATACTCCTTGTAAACATGTTATAACTTATAACACTGCATCAAAAATATTCGTAAAGTGTATGTTGAACTTTTTTGTCTTGAGGCAAGTGACAGCGCAATGGCATATATTTTTTGATAAACAATTCTTGGAAACTTGAATCTTTGTTTCTCACAAATTTTTTTGTGAGAAACAAAGAAATTTTATTCACAAAAAAACATTTTTCATCTTAAAACTGATTAAGCAGATTAAGAACGCAAAGTTTTGATTGTAAAGGATTTATATAAAAATTTTGTAAAGATTTATATAATTATATAAAGCCATAGGCAAATAAAATCTGTTGAAAAAGCTCATAGGACTTGTAATACAGGTCATTATTGACTGTGGTATCAAAAAGATTATAAACACATTGAAGAACTTCCTAAATAAATGCACGAAAACCCAAGTATTTATAGTAAATTCAACATTTATATCATTTATTAATGGACCAGATTTTCCAAATTCTCTTTAAATAAAATAACACATTATTATGGAATATTACATTAATTTCTAGAGATGTTTTAAAAATAGTGAAAATCTTGAAGACACATATTGCAAAGACAATAAACTATTATGCAAATTAGCAAAAGTATAATAATTAACAGTGCAAACAAACTTTGTAACCAAAAGGTAACCAAAAATAAAAAGATAACCAAATGATAAAGTCAAGTGGGACTAGTTAAGCTTTTTTTTAAACTATTAGCTAATGGTCAACAAATTTCAAATAATAAAAGTTTACTAAATTAAAACTGTATTTTAACAGTAGACAAAGTAAACTAATGGCAGTTGGTAGAACACCTAAGTAGAACTATAGTAATAAAATAACAATGTTAAAAATTAAAAAAAGCATGTTTGTAATACATAATCTTTGTAGTTAAAAAGAAAAGATAACCCTACCATTGTTAAAAATATCCCTACTGTCATTAAAAACATCCCTACCATCATTAAAAACATCCCTACTGTCATTAAAAATATCCCTACCGTCATTAAAAACAGCCCTACCATCATTAAAAACATCCCTACTGTCATTAAAAACATCCCCACCATCATTAAAAACATCCCTACCGTCATAAACATCTCTACTGTCATTAGAAACATCTCTACCGTCTTCAGCTAATACAGATAAAACTATAGAAATTAAAAGTTTAATTTTGTAAACAAAATATAAGAGAACTTATTGTTATTAAATATCCTTCTATATAAAAACATTAAAAAAATATATAATCTAATAAATTTTACTTTGATATTTATGTACTCTTCTGCTTTAAAAACTTTTAAAATAGTTATCGATGAAAAATGTGATACATGAGAAATATAGGATTAAATACACTATTAAGAAAAATCAAGCCAACATTAAACTTTAATTTCTTTATGAAACTAAATTTGATGTTGTAGATATTTATAATTTTATATTCTAGACTGATCTTTACTTTTTGTTACATTCATAAAAAGTCTTTGTTCTAATGTGTATAAAATAAAGTAAAAATATCAAAAGTAAAAAAGTTGAAATATCTAAACTTTAGGAACTAAAATAAGGATCTGTATAGCATTTTAGTTATATAAGATAAGAATCTTAGCTGTAAGTAAAGGATCTAAGCTATAAGTAAGTTATTGTTATATAATAATATAAGTATATTATTGACTATAAGTAAGTTATTGACTTATTAGAATTATGATTCAGCTAGACTAAAAGTGGAAATAAGGCTTAGGCTAAAAATTGAAATAAAATTTAAAAAGTCAATATTATAGGTTGAATTACTAGAAAGAACAATAATTTAAAATACATGGATATTTTTGAGATATTTTTCAGGAAAGAATTTTTCAGATTTTTAGTATTTAACCTGGAGAGTTTTTGATTTTATATTTGAATTGAAACTAGACATAAGTTATTTTGATAGTCACACCATTCAATGTGTAGCCAAACCACTTTATTTTTCTATCAAATTTTGTACAATATAGTGTTCATACTTTTACAACTCAAAACTTAAACTTCACAACTCAAAACATCCTTGATTTTTATATTTTCTTAAAAATAAAGATTTAAAAAAAGTAGTTTGCTTTCTTAAATAGCTCTAAATATATATAAATAAATAAGTATAATATTCCTAAATAGCCCTAGTCTTCCCCCCTTTCTCTCCCCCATTTATTTACTTTTAACATGCGCATTATTGCCCAGAACCTAGACAAAATTTTATTTGAAGATTCCTCCTTACACGGTGTGTCTGATTTTATGTCTGATGCATGAAGTGCCTTTATGCACAAACACACTACTAAACACACACATTTAAATGCTGTGACAAAAAACAAAATCTAAGCAATATATATTTTTAATGATATTTAATGATATTAGCTCAACAAATAATTCCTATTCAAAGTACTTCAGGTATCATACTCACATTCAATATCATATTCACATTCATTATCATACTCACAAATACATACTATGTTTGAGTACCGCCAGAATGCAAAACTATTGGCACTAAAAATATCAGATATACTGGACAATTGAGATAACTGCCTAGATGCTACTAGATACTACCAACACACTAAAAGAGTATTTTACTACTTTGTTTGATAAACACAGCATGGAAGAAATCATCTTTAATCAGTGGCAAAAAGTCAACAAAAAACATGATATAGTTCCAGTAACTCTTCCAGTGGATGGTTTTATTAAAAAAACTTTTCAACAAATAGACTAATTAAGAGACCATCACTATGCAGCCAAAAATTAAATAGCATATTTGCTGCACTAAAAATAGCATTACCAAGTAATCATATTTTAGTATTACTAGACTTAGCAGTTTTTTAACTCAAGATGCAGCACAATGTCAAGCAACATTGCATTATTAGTTTTAATTATGCATAATAAAAAGTATGAGCTATTTTGTTTATTAAGTTAGTATATTCACTCAAATTTGCCAATTAGAAGATTTGAGAGGGTTTGTTTCTAAAATAAAAAATTTGTTCATTTTAGAAACAATGTTTTATGTGTGTGCATAATTTATTTTTTTAATATTTCAACATTTTTAATTTTTCTATTTTTTTAATATTTCTATTTTTTAATATTTCTTTATTTTAAATGAAAAAAAATGCTAGTTTTCATATGAGAATTTTCTTATTTAAAATTATGCAATAAATGATATTTTTATTATTAGTTAGATAATACCTAGCCAATAATTCTTAAATTTTTTCTTCTATTATTTATTAATTATTGGTTATTTAAAATTGGTTAACAGTTTTATTTTTTTTGTTAATTTATCTATCGATCAAAGCAATCAATTCCAATTAAAATCAAATCTGTATTAACTTATACCCAATACTTTCAAAACTTAGGCTGTAATTAGATAAATAAAATGTTAGTATTAACTCATTTTGTTATTTCTTTAAAAGCCTCTTTAATTAACAGTTTATTTTTATGATTAATAATACGTATTTTTGAAAACCATTTGATTGTTGTAACTATGTTATAATTTTAAGTCTGTTATAAATCATAATTAATAAATTATTACTTACCTAAAATTTAATTTTAAAATAAAAACCAGAAAATTATAATTTATTAACATAAATTTTCTCTAGTTCCAAGTATTGCTGTAATTTAAACTAACCTTGGTCAAAATCAAGCTTCGTTTGGTCAGACTATTATGTTTTATATTTAAACAAACTTTTTTTTAAATAGGATTTCCATATTTGGTAGCAGGTAAATATGCACAAGACTTTGGTGTTATTGAGGAGTCTCAATATCCATATACAGGTAATGATTCAAAATGCAATGCTCCACCAAAAGTTGAGCGAACTTATGTTTCTTCATTTGGTTATGTTGGAGGATTCTATGGAGGGTGTAATGAAGTGCTGATGAGAGTTGCTTTAAATAAAATCGGTCCGTTAGCTGTGAACATTGAAGTTTATTCTGATTTACAGTTTTATAGGAGTGGTATATACCACCATACAGGTATGAAGTTTACTTATACTGTTTAAGGATAACTATATTTAAAAACTTTTTTAATTTATTTACCTACCTATGATCACTATGGTTCCACTAAAGATCTACAGGTAAAGAGTTAACCTAATATTTTTACCTAATAAGGTAAAGAGGTGACCCTAATATTGATAAAAAATGTTGCTGTGTAGAGAATTAGGTTAAGCCTACAACTTGAGATGTGGCATTGTTTTTACTATGCTCCTTGTGCTTACAAAAATGAAAGTGCCCTGCATTTATACTAAAGTAAAGCTCTACCACTATTTTAGTGCTATATCATATTTTCTTATAAACAATTTAGATATTTTTGAGAAAATATTTTAATCTAAAATGCTTTTAATTAAAAATATACAGTGTTTTTTTGTGTAAATGATATGTGGCTTGCTTGTATATTGAAAAGAGAAAAAAGTTTTTTAGATAATTGTTATGCAGGTATAAATCTAAAATTGCATTCAAATTAAAGAGAGATAGCTCTACAAACTGTTTTTAACTCATATAAGTCATAAACTCTATAATTAATTTATAACTTTATGTTAAGTATGTAAAATATTTTTTGATGGTTTTAAGTTTGACTTGTAATGTGATGCTTGTTCAGATTTTAATTTGGTTTGAGACCCTAAGATTTTTAAAGGTCTTGAGGTTTCTCAAGACCTTTAAAAAGTGCGGACACCCAACATAAGAGGCAAAAAAATATAAAAAGTTAAACTGGCAAATTTCTTTTTAAAAATTGTTTTAAGATTTTTAATTTTCATTATTTGTAGAGGTAGATTATAAATTCAACCCCTTCGAAATAACAAATCATGTTGTGGTTGTTGTTGGTTATGGTGAAGAAAATGGCCAAAAATATTGGATTGTAAAAAATTCTTGGGGTGAAGAATGGGGTGAGAAAGGATACTTTCGCATTCGGCGAGGAACAGATGAAATTGCTATTGAGAGCTTAGTAGTATATGCTGTGCCTCATCTTTTAAATTTAAAAAAATGAAACTTTTTAATGTTTTTTTAATGACAACACGACTTTTTAATGCAAAAAACTTTGAATAATTTTTTATTTTATTTTGTAGAACCAAATTTTAATTGTTTTTTCTACTTTATTTTATATGAATGAAATTTCTATTTTATATGAGTGAGTTTTTATATATTTTAATTTTTATGTTATAGAAAATCACTATTTTTTTTATAAATTAAACTTTGTATAAATATTATTAATTATTGAACTTTGTTTAAAATATAAAGTATAAAATAAAAGTTAAAAAATATAAGTTATAAATAAAAGTTAAACTAATTGTTATATTAAACTTTTTAAGCTTTTTTTTTAAAAACCACTGTTGAATATTTTTAAAATGTTTATAACAATAGATTGTGTATTATATTTTATTAAAAAACTGTACTTACACATTTTTAAAATAAAATACAAAATAAATAACATTACCTGTTGATTAAAAAGTTGTTGTGACCCCTCCACTTTAAATTTCTTTTAGCTACATTATATATTTATTACATAAAAAGATTTAAGCTATATTATATATTTTGAAAAATATTTAAAAGTATTTCTGATTTCTTTAGATTAAATGTTTTGATAAAAATTCCGTTTATATTTTTTCATTGACTTAATCTACAAATACAATACACTCTGATAACATCATTTCGAGTATTCATTTTAAAACAAGTTTTTTTTAGATAATTTAAAAAAGGAAATGAAAATAATTATTTTTTGTCTTTTTATTGGTTTGGTGGTAAGTGATCTGCCAACGAATTGTATGTATGAAGATACAGTTGGTGTGTGGACATTGAACCTAGGTCCATCCAATCAGACTAATACTATTGATTGCAGTAAATTTCAACCTGTCAGTACTCTCCAAGTAGAGCTCACTTTTCCTAATTATGCTGTGGATGAGTATGGGAATATTGGGAAATGGACTATGATTTACAATCAAGGGTAGGGTTTTTATGGATTATAATACATGAGTAAAAGTAGCTTAACATGCTTTTTTGTGTTTTCTTGTTTTCTATGTGTAGTTTTTATGTGTTTTGTTTGTGTTGTGTCAACATATTTATTGTTGCACTAGTAAATAGGTTGATAGGTTTAAACTAATGGCGTAAATCACGGTTTAAACCATTTGACAATATGGTTTAAACGATTTTAAATATTTTGAAAGCATTTAAAAATACTGGTTTAAACCAAATTAAGAATAAATTTTAAAATAAGGATTAAAAAAAAGACTATATTTACAAATTTAACTATATATTTAATGTAAATATTTAATATAAATATATTTATTTAAAAGCATAAAGATCTGAAAATAAAGTTTCTTGAACTAGAAAATATCTAAAATCATTTGATTTTGGAATTATAATGGACATTGAAGGATTGTTAAAAGCATTAGCTTTTGGAGAAGAAATCACATAAACTTTTTAAAATAATAGGCTTCTATATTTAAATAAGAAAAATAACTGATGGAGGATCAAGATGACGGATGTTAAATCAATAAGAAAGATTAAAGATTGATTGTTCATAAAAAGAAAATTTATTTTTTTAATTATATAAAATTGAGAAAGATTTAATTAAAAATTAATTTAAAGTTTAGTAAATTATATAAATATAGATTAATTTTTATTATTTAAAAAGTATGTAGTTTATGTTAAATGTAAATCTTTTAAAACAATTACCATGATTTATTTGATAAAAACAATACTTTCAACAATAAATGTGTTTTTAAAGGGGTTCCAAAGTGCCAAGACAAGTTGTGTTCATATTAAAGAGAATGATTTAAAAAAATATGTTTAGGCTGAATTTTTTTGAGTAAAACAAAATAATAAATGTATACCAAGTAAAACTAACTTTGTTGTTTTACTCGAAGCTCGTCATCTCCATGTTTGCAGTTGCTTTAAGTCTTTAAAATTGCGTTTAATTCCAAAGAGTTTTAGTATATGACTTCATTGTTGGATTTTTTTATAAAAACATTAAATTTTTTTTAATCAATATTATTTTTTATTTTTTTAATTTTTTTTTTTAAATAAGCGTTTACCATCAATCCTATGACTTTCCTATAAATTTTATATGAAGCTAAACAAAAGAATGTTTTCTTATAGAGCGCCAGAACCAAATAAAATTAAGATTTTTATGATACACTCTTAAATATAATAAATATATAAAATGATGTTGATCACCTTATATTCTGAATCGTTTTTCTTTTTATGTAAGCAATGCGAACTTTTTTTCTAGTTTATCTAAGCCGTTTGTTGCTATGTTTTTGCTCTCCTATCGAAATGACATTTTACAAGCTCCTAATTTTTTAATTACTAAATAATTTTGGTAAACAACATCATTTATTAGAGATATTTGCCCAATTCATTAATTTTTAATTAGAAATTATTTATAGATTTTACACTTAACAAATTTATTGACAGTTTTTTAATAATTAAAGCAATAATTGATGTTTTATGGCAATAATTTGAGACTATTAAAATTGTCATTGTGTTGCAGTGTGCATTAAAAAACCTATTATATTTAATATTTCCCAATTTATATGTTGTATTTGGCAAGTATTTTACATTAAAACCTGTCTCTTAACATTACAAATCAAAAAACTACCAAAATTGACAACAAAAAGTTTTTCATTAAACAATTTCAAATATTTTAAAATTGACTTAATAATGCTACACTTTTTTGCAATCTTGGCCAATAATTGTTAAATTTTAAAAGTAAAATAAAATAAGCAATTATATGTTTTAGAGAATAAATTTCTTTATATAAATTCTTGGATGATTAAATAAGAATTTCGAGAATATTTGTACCCAATGAAAAGATTAGCAAATAAATGCTGTTAATTAAACTTTCATAAGGTAATACAAAATAAATAATACAAAATAAGTAATAATAGTTTTTTAACAGAATCTTAATAAAGATAATAATTGTTTAATAACAATAAATATAACACAAAAATAATTTCTAGCAATAGATAAGATTAAAATATCTGAAATATTTTATTCATATTTTTAATGGGAACTTCGCGAAATTTAGTTATTATTTTAAAATAAAATAACTAAAGAAATTCTATAGTAATTTATGATGAAAAAAAAACTTTTATATAATAAGTAACTAAACAAATTCATTAGTAATCAATAATGAAACAAAGAAAAAAAGAAAATCTATAGTTTGATGAAAATAGAATTTTTAGATTTATCAAAATTCTGCTATAATGTTATATAAAAACTCTTTGGAGTTAAACATGTTTTAATAAATAATAAAGTCTAGATTGTGAAGTATATTTTAAAGACTTAAAGCAACTGGCTAACATGACTACAAAATTAGAGTAAAACAACAAAGTTAGTTTTTATTGGTATACAATTATTATTTTATTATTATACATTTATTATATTTTATTATTATACGTATTATTATACGTTTATTATTTTATATGTTTATTATTTACTCTAAAAATTCAGCCCAAACATTTTTTTTTATCATTCTCTTTTATATGAGCACATCTTGCCTTGGCATTTTAGGATCCCTTTAAAAGAGGTATATAAAAATTGCTGAGAACAAGAATTTCAAGCAATTGCTCATTGTTATTGAAGAGAAGTCTCATACAATACTTTATACAATTGAAATCTTGGTATCAATTAATCACTTACAATCTATTATCTTTTTCAAATCTCTCTTAAGAAAACGTCCATGGCATTCGATACCCCACAGATAAACTAATCTAAAGCATATAGTTGAGATATTTAAGGAACATTTATCTATATTCTGAAACAATCTTTGGAGACTACTTGATGTTGTTATTGGGGATGTCAGAAATTGTTTAAAACCTGTTATTCTCTAAATAAATCAGCAAAGGTCATAACAGGGATTTAAAATTTTTTAGTCCTCAATTCAAAAAGTATTTAAATTAATAAATAGTAATACTCCATTCCAACTTAAGTGTTAGCAAAGCAACTATTTAAAACTGAAAGCTCTTTTTTCATGGTTAAGGAAGATAATTTAATCAAATAAAATACTCGTTGCTTATATTTAAATGAAAATTTAATAGTTAGAATGGTTATTAAATTTTCATTTATATAAGTATAACACATATACTTAGGTACAACCCTGGTTGTAGTTTAATTGAATGAGCTTGTTTACTTGATATTTGCTTTTGTGTATAATAACAAAATTGAAAGCAACAAGTAAGAAAAATTGTTACAAGAGAACTAAAAAAGAATAAAAAAGTTTATCATCTAACAATAATTCAATGGAAGACATTTAAAGAAATATAAGAAAATAATTATATTGCTATATATTCTGTTTTATAAATGTATGTTTGATATTTATCCATTTGATAAAGGTTTCATAAGAATAAAACATGATAAAGATATAGAAATAATAGTGAACAGATTGGCACAACTAAAGTTATTCATATAGATCCTACTCCTAGTTATGGAATTTAAGTAAAAGTTTTCTAAAATTGTATTCAATTAGAGTCGATTTTTTTTTGTTAGGCATCCAAATCATTTTTATTTCTGTTGCTAAAGTTGTTTCCCTCTTAAATTTTTTTACAGCTTGTAGTCCATTCAAGTCATTACATTCTCTAAACATTTGTTAAATTCCTTGTAGCAACATTCTTACTGAGTCCTCTACTAAAGATCATTTTAGATTATTATTCACTACTGACCTCTCATTAAAACCTTATATACAATCCATTGCAAAGTTCGCAACTGCTAAAGTTGTCTCTTGCTATTATGCTTTCTATTTTCTTACTCCTGGTTCTATTCTTTATAAATCCCTTATTTGTCTTTGTAACACTGTTGAGGCCCTCTCTCTTTCAGACAAGAACTAAAATTGCAAATGTTATTCTCGCAAAAAATCTATTCGGAAAAATGATATTAGCATATAGAAGTTATATTTTCAAAAAGATTATAATTCCAAAATCTATTATAGTAAATAAAAATATAAACATTTTTAAGAAGTTATGTATATATTTAAGTGACAGTTGTCTTAATAACTAAAACTTATCTAAGACTAAACAGCAAAACTTATCAACTAAAAAATATTTTATTTTGTTTTTATTTAAAAACTGATCAAGTGTGATATTGATAAACATCATAAACAATGAGTATTGTAGCTCTTTAAATTAAAAAAATACTCAAAATTCAATTAAAGTTGAAATATCTGCTCATCAGTTGAATTAATTGAATAGTGTTTCAAAATCCTCAGCAGGAGTAAATGAGCACAAGAGCAGAGAAAAGCTCTTCTAGAACCAACATGACAAGCCATGTGAGCTGCTCCTCTAAACAGCATCTTATGAGAGCTTTTGGTTTTAGCACAAGCAATCTGTTTACTCATTAAAAGACATGCTTAATAAGTACAAAATTTGGTTTCATACTTGTTACAAGTATATGTTTGTAATGTTAATGGTATAAAAATATATACATAGCAAGTGTCAACTATTGTGCAGTGAAAAATTCTTTAGACGAGCGTTGTCTTTGTGTTTTCACACTAGCTATTTATTTATTAGCAACATTACTTATTTATTTATTAACAACATTACTTATTTATTTATTAACAACATTACTTATTTATTTATTAACAACATTACTTATTTATTTATTAACAACATTACTTATTTATTAAACAACATTACTTATTTATTTATAACAACATTACTTATTTATTAAACAACATTACTTATTTAGTTATTAACAACATTACTTATTTATTTATTAAACAACATTACTTATTTATTTATTAACAACATTACTTATTTAGTTATTAACAACATTACTTATTTATTTATTAACAACATTACTTATTTTATTTTATTTTCTATTTCTTTTTTAATTTTTTTTTCTAATGTAATGGCATTTTAATGCAGGCATTTTAAGAATTATTACAACAATTAAAAATTCCACTATAAAAGTGAATAATGTATTAAAGTAAATTACATATTAAAGTAAAAAATAAAAATTATTATGCATTAATTTAGAGTGTAATAATTTTATTTTTTATTAGTTAAATAATTAAATGTTTTCACACTAACTATTCATTGATTTATTAACAACAAATTTATTTATTAAACAACATTACTTATTTATTAATTAACAACAAATTTATTTATTAAACAACATTACTTGTTTGATAAAAAGTTTAACAAAGAGTTATAAAAGTTTTTAATGCTTATAAAAAATGATTTATATTTTCGTATTGTAAAATAATGCAGACATTTTAAGAATTTTTATGAATTTTTTTTTTTTTGCAACCATGCCTTTTAAAATGCATTGCAGTTTATTATGTAATTATTATTATTTTTTTATAAAAATGACAATGATAATTATATTTTTAAGAGAAAGATTATACTTTTGCAAGAGCCGTAAATTGATCCCATAAACCTTTTTAGGGGAGTGTGGGCGAGAGTTGAAGCTAAAGCTCTCACTTCCTGCCAAGACCTGACAGTCTGTAGTTTGCCATTAGTTTTGTTCTTATTTTATTTTAATTATCTCAAAATCATTTACATTAACATTTAAATTCTTATTCTCTAAAAGTCTTTAAAACCGCTTATTGTGAGCGGTTCTTTACCAGGACAATTAAAAATCTATCCTATATGACAGAAAGCTTACGATTCATTCAATGCATACACAGGAAAAGTCATTAGTAACTGTAAAATTAAATTTTTTTATTTTTACATATAATTTTTTAATTTATATTTTCAAAAGTAAAACTAAATAAAGTTTTGTACTAATATACAGACTTTTACATTTCAATTATTATACTTAAATTTTCAGTTATTTTTTATTTAAAAAATTTCTTGTAGTTACAATTAAAAAGTCCCAAATGATTGAATCGTTTGATCCTGCAAAGAAACTCTGCACATGATGTAAGCAAAAGATTTCCAGAAGTAAAAATCGAACAGAAATGGAACAACATCATAATAAAAAATTATGATTTTTTTTTATATTATTATTCAAAGAAACAATACGCTCAAAAAGTAAAAAGTTGCAGACATCGAAGTAGTAAAGAACATAACTAGAAAAGTTGAATGTCAATATTTATTGGAAAGAATGTTTTAAAATAAATATTGCCTAAAAGGAAAGCTAAAATCTTTAATTTATGGGCCTAATAATTAAGAGAATATTCTATGTTCCAACAAAAAGACTATTGTGCAAAATAACTTGTAATAGCAATTACAAAATACCAGGTAAAAAAAGTTGATTGTTTTTTAAAGAAAAATAAATCAACCTTTTCGAGTTGTTAGTTGATTCTCCATTATTTTAAAGGTTGCATAACCTAGATAATCTTTTACATATAGATGTCAAAGATTCAGTTAAAATGTTTAAGGACTCAAGTGGTATTTGTTGAGCCTGGAAAAAAAAGATTATCAGAAACTAAAAATATCATCAGAAAAAAGTTAATAAAAAAATAAACAACTTTTGTGTAATTTAACGAAACATGTTTTACAAAAAATACCAGAAATTTAAATAAGTTACATGAAATTTGCTTCATTTAAATCAAAATGGTACATTTTGCCATATACAAGTGATACATATTCTGTTTTGTGTTTATCCTTATTGCCAAAATGCCAAGTTGCTAACAAATATATTAATTATTTGTGAAAAGTACAAAGATTAACTTTCAGAAACTGTTTACTAAGTAAAGAACAATGAGCACAACCTTGCTTAGTGCAAAAATTGTCCTGGTAAAGAAACGCTTGCCAAATATTTGTATGAGATTTTCAGAGAATATGAATTTAAAATGGTAATGTAAATGATTTTGTCATAGCTAAAATAAAATAAGAACAAAACTAATGACAAAATGCGGATTGTGAAACACTATTTAATTGATTCAATTGATGAGCAGATGTTTCAACTTTCATTGAAATTTTGGTTTTTTTTTTTTTTTTGAAATGCTTCAATCCTCATTTTTTATTGCATATTCTCACATAGAGTACCTTAATCAAATAAAATAAAATTTCAAACTATTTTGACTTCCAGATTAGAAGTAAAAAAAGTTTGTAGAAAATTATGCTTTTGTCATCCAGGTTAAAATAGAGAGCTATTAATGGAACACCAATAAATTTTGTTTACATCCGTTAGTGATATATTATAATGACAATGAAATAAAAAATATATGCTAAAACACAGTTTTTTACAACTTAAAAATAATATAAAAATGTTTCAAATATAAGTAATATCAAAGTTGTAAAATTTATTTCCATGAAAAGGTCAGACTTATAATCGTGTAACAACACTACCTGATACTTGTAACTTTCATCAGTTTATAAATCTTGGGGATATTTATTGCCCGTCCTAAACCTTTAAACACTACCATTGGTGTATAAAGGTATAGTACATACAATATCTATACAATCCACAAACTTAGAGAGAGAAAAAAATAAAAATGAAAATAAAAAACAGAAGAAGTACATGCAAAATTGCAACATAACCCAGTAATATATAAACTAAATAAAAAATCTATTTTAACCATTTTATCTTCCTCATTTATTATAAAGTTGCATTAGTTTTTTTTAACTTTATGTTTATGCTTATGTTTAGAAAACTTTCTTTATAGAAATTTTTAGATTATTACGTGAACTTTTACAACTACTCAAATTTAACATTAAAATTGTTTACATATTCATCTATTAGCATCTTCATATTTTTTATTAATATTTTGTATTAAAGTTTATTTCTATTGTATTTCGCGCAATATATTATACTGATTTCTTGAAAATGGATATATCTTTGAAATTATGGCTCTATATGTTACTGTTAATTTTTTTATAGTTATTTTTTTTTTTTTTTTTGTAACAAGCAAGATTATAAGTAAAAATTATAAAGACACAAAAAAAATTTTTTTTTTACAGAGGAATGTTTTGAGAACCCAAAAGTTGGGTTATAAAAATTAACTGTTTTCTTAGTTTTTAAGTGTGTTCTTTTTATATTTCAGCATTCTAAGTGTTTTTATTTAATTCTGCATCAAATGTTGATTGTTTTCAGAGCTATAATTTTGCAAGTGCAACTGCACTGGGCCCCCAATATTTTAGGGGCCCCAAATATTAAAAATACTTTTTTCCAACTTTGAAACTTATTTATAAGAAACTAGCACTAGAAGCCAAATCTTAAGAATCTTTAGTACTAAATTACTTTTCAATTAGAAACTTATTTTATTAAGAGTTCGAGGAATATTTCCTAATTTTGTGCGCGCTATTGAATGAAACTCCATTCAAATGAAAATGGAATTCAGCTCAAAATTTCCCTTTAAAAAAGTTTTAGTTTAAAAATCAATCAAATGGAAACAAAAAAAATGTGATTAATTTGATAAGGATTTAACAGTATAATATTTTTCAATTATATTTCAAGTATACCTAATAGTTTGTTGTTTTATTGTTTCAAACTGTTAGTTTTTATTTATTTTTAAACAATTTTGTTAACATTTTTAAACTCACTTGTTCTTTAATTTAAATTTACATACAACATTTAATTACCTCAAATGTCGAAAAGATGTTATGAAAGTGGCGCACAAAAAAGAGCGAAACAGATCCGGAAAGTAGCAGAATTAAGTAGCCTTGCTGGATCATAAGATAAATTTTTTAAATGAGGCAAAGGTTTGTCAGTTTTGAACACAACTTTAATCGAAAAAATGCAATTTAAATGGTAAATCTCATTTTGAAAATGATAATCTTGAAGAAAATATGAATGAGTTGCAACTTCAAAACATCGATAATCAGAACAAGAATGTAGATGGTGAATCAGGACCTAATAGCACCAATATTGAGGATTTAATATTTAACAAGACTTCAGAAATTAGTGATAATTTACAAACGGAGAGCAGCACTTGACCAAAATGCAATTATGATATGTTAGATCTTGCAACATGGCCTTTTGAAATCGACAACAAACAACAGATGCTTTTGGTAGAGCAGTCACCAAAAAGTATTAAATATATCCATTATAAAAGAAATTCTCAAGAAAGATGTTTCAGTGACACTTTTTTTACCGACAAATAAAAAATGGTGAAAAAGAATTAAGAAATAGGCTTTTATATTCTAACTCGACAGGAAAAAGTTTCTGCTTCTGTTGTCGTTTGTTTTCATTGACAAAGATAAGCTTAACTTCAAATGAATTTTCTGATTATGCCCATATAGGAATACAGTTATCTCAACATGAATCTTTAAAGCAGTATCAGCAGAATCAGTGTATAAATAGTGAATTCTAGAATTTAACGTTAAACACAGAACAGGAATAGATCATCTCAATGAAGATGTGTTCAATAAAAAAAAACGAAGATGGCGAATACTTTTGAAATGTATTGTAAAAGTGGTATTTTTTTAAGTAAACAAAATTTAGCTATTAGGGGCAGCAACGAAAAACTCTTTGAACCAAATAATGGTAATTTTTTAGGAATAATTGAATTACTTGCTGGTTTTGTTCCAGAACTCAAAATGCATTTGAAATCAATCACTAATACAGAAAAAAGAGTTATATATTTTTCTGTGAAAAGTCAAGCCGAAATTATATTACAACTAGCTTCCAGAGTTTTACATACAATAGTGAGTAATATTAAATCATCAAAATATTTTTTCGTAATGATAGATTCTACACCAGATTTTTGCAAAAAAGACTGTGTTCATCATTATTCGATATGTTATAATAGCGAACCAAAAGCCAAGTGTTCAAGACAGTTTCTTAAACTTTGTAAACATAATGTCATCAACCGGAGAAAATTTAGCAAACATTCATATTGAGAAATTAGAAATATTAGAAATCAAGATTGCTGATTGCCAAGGGCAGTCGCATGACAGCGCAAGCAATATGAAAGGAGAATATAAGGGAGTGAAAAGTCGAATTTTAGAAGTTAACAACAAAGCATGGTATACATAGTGTGGTGGACATAACATCAATTTAGTTATAAATGATAGTGTTAAAAGCACGATTAAAAGTCAGAACTATTTAACTACATTAAATAATTTAAGATTTTTTGTTGCATCAACAAAGCCATAGGCTATTCAAATAAAATATTCGAAAATTAATCTGAAGGCGCCAAGCAATACTCGAAGGGAATATTGCTTTAAATGTATAAAGCGTGAAATACCAAATAAAAAAAATTAGTCTTGCGCTAGATAAATCAATCACTAATACAGTAAAAATAGCCATTCAGATTGTAAAACTCATGCTGTGTTTGATATATAAAATAAAACAAATAAAACTTATGAATTTGTTGTGCTCACAACATTTTGGTATCACTTGTTATCAAAGCTTCTCATTTTCATTAGCTATGCTATTATCTCTTGATGATTTCATAAACAATTTTGAGCTGGTTATAAAAGAAGCACAAGAGGCATCGGTATATATAGATGTTATAGCACAGTTCACTGAATGGTCTTCTTGTGAAACTCAAATATTAAGTAGAAACAAAGATTGTCTTGATAAATCAACAGAACTTGCTCATAATATTTATAACAATAATAATTTGCATACAATGTTTTTTTACCAATAGTTGTCAAACTATGAAACAAAAACAAAAAAGGTTGTTTCAACTGGTTCGATGGATGTGAAATTGTTTTCTAAGCTTCCTCACCATTATTACACAAAAAGTAGATAATTATTTTAGTTAATCAAATAATGTACTGTCACTCATTTATAAAGTAAAGAAGCAGTATTATTAAGATTTTGTACTCCAAAATTTGTCATACTGTTGGTTTTAGTTTTATATGTTTTTATTAAATCTTATATCATTTATTAAATCTTATATATATTTTTATTAAATATATATTAAATCACTTATTTTTCTTAATTTTATAAATTTTTAATTTTAGATTTGAAATAAATCTCAATGGTCGTTCTTACTTTGCGTTTCAATATTACGAGCAAGTTTCAAAAAATGAATTTGTAAGCTATTGTCATAAAACATTTAATGGATGGGTCTATGATGCAGTTACTGATAAAAAATTTCCTCCAAAAAACTGGGGCTGTTATGATGGTAACCATTATTTTATATTTTTTCAATAGCTTTTTTAAAAAGAATATAATTTCTATTAGAAATTACAATTTATACAATCCATGGAATTCAGTTAAAATCAAAAAATTATTTAAATTTTAAAACGCAAAAGTGAAAATGTTTCACTTGGGCCTAAATAATAAATTTAAGATTGCATACTTAGCCTTTCATGAACTGTCATTGATGAAATATTGAAATAGTGAGGTTGTTCTAAAAAAGTTTAAGCAGGTACTATTTGAATTTTTTTTCATATTTTTCAGATATTGCTTTTTTCATTTTTCTTTTTATTGAAAAAACTGTTAGGATTAAAGTCGGCAATTTTAATCTCAAAGTGTTCAAAAGTATTAGAACAAATTTAAATATAAATACTCAAACTAGCAAAAGTGTGTTCGTGTGTATGTTCATACTACAGGCTTGGACAGGAATGGCATGCGATCGAGCGCTATTGCTGACCATGCAAATGATATTATTTTTTGACAACTTGACCACAACTGATCTTTTTTAAACATTTTAGAAATGCGCTAAAAAAAGAAACGCAAGCTAGACTTTACTGGGAGAAAAATTAAAAAAAAAAAAGAAAACAATTTGAAAAAAATTCCTTTCGAAAAAGAAAATAAAACTCAAAAATTCAAGCTTGAAGCGAAAATTACTTTTTGTTAAGTTTATAAGTATAAGCATTTTTAAATTAATAATAACTGTTTTTGATTTTTAAAATTGATTTTATGTTTTCTGTCCCTGCATGCTCTAAATCTTTTATTTGTCTTGTTTTTTTCCTCTCACTTTGAATCTTTGGAACTCTCTCCCATCGTCATGTTTTCCTGACTCATACAACCTTCAACTTTTTACTAGTGATAGTCTTCTGTCAACTGATTCCTTGCTCTATAACTCTATTCTTTTTTTCTGATAACTCCCAACTTAATAGTGGTTGCTTGCAGCTTTGTTGCAGGGTGTATCAGATTAAAAAAATATAAAAAATTTTTTAAGTTTATTTTTAACAATTACTTATTATTATTATTAGTTTAAATTTTTTTTTAAATCTTTATTAATCAGCTACAAAGAAAGATAAAATCACTAAGTTCTCTAAAATGACTTCTATTGATGACGATGAGACATTAGATGAGCCTTATGGTTTAAAACATGAACTTGTGCAAAGCATAAACAATATCCAATCACTTTGGAAAGCTGGTGTTTATGAATTATATGCTAACTTAACAATCAGAGACATGATTAAGAGAGCTGGAGGAAATAAAAATCTTTCACCTGTGTTACCAAGGTTACTCAATATTGTATAGTTATCTCTTTTATTTTCAGTATTTTTATTTTTTATTTTTTTTTTGTCTTTATAGCAAAGTTCTGACTATTTTTTACAATCTTTTTGCTTCACTTTTTGAAAAATTATAAAAAGTGATGAGTTTTCATCACTCTTTATAATTTTTTTATAAACAAATTTTTACAATGTTTTTTAAATCCCTTCCTAAACTTCTTTTACAAGCCTTTATAAACCTTTATAAACCATTTATGTATTTTTTTAGATTATTTAATCTTTGTTAGTAAGTTAACTTTTTGTACATTTAGGCCATCTTTGCTTGATGGAAAAGACCTACCTGATACATTTGATTGGCGTAACAAACACAGTAGCAATTTTGTATCACCTGTTCGCAATCAAGGAAACTGTGGAAGTTGTTATGCTTTTGCTTCTATGGCTCAACTAGAATCAAGTGCAAGAATAGAAACAAATAATCGCATAAAGCCAGTTTTTTCTACACAGAATATTGTATCTTGTTCACCTCTGTCTCAAGGATGTGAAGGAGGTATTTTTTTATAACTAAGCGTTAAATATAAATTAACTCCGAACTCTGAATTTGTAAAAGTATTTATAAGTAAAAGCATTTGTAAAAATAACACATTACTTTGCAGTCATAGGGTAAATAAAAATTACAAAACATTTAAAAAAATAAGTCTTTTCAACCATTTTTACTTCATGTTTTTACTGCATATATTAAAATAAATAAAAGAAGAAAATAAAAATAAAAATTAAAATTTAATGGAAAGTCTATATCTGATTTGCATTTTTATTCAAAATCCATGTTGATATATTAATATGCAAGTAGGTATTTAAGTAATTGGCAGATATTTAGTATTGGTATTAAGTATTGGTAGGTAGTAAGTATTTAAGTGGTGGGTAGTAAGTATTTAATTAGTGGGTAGTAAGTATTTAAGTGGTGGGTAGTAAGTAGAAATGTGTTTGTTACTTTGAGTTACTTCCATCAGCTTATTAAAAGTTCTTTTTCTCCACTTAACTGTCTTCGTATCTAGTTATATGAAGCAGATTGGTCTAAACAATTACAAACATTCATTGATAAATTGCAGAGGCGTGGTGGCCCCAGAGGCTAAGCGGGATTCCCGCATGGGCTTTTCACTTTTTCATCTAAATATGGGCCTTATGGCAAATTTTAATTTTTTCTACATTTTAAAGAAATTCCAGAATCATTTAAAATATTTATGTTAGCTCAAATTAAATTTTATTAATCACTTGATTTCAAACTTGATTTCAACTTTGAGCGCAATTATATTAGCATTTTGCATAATAATAATATTGCTCTGAAAACAAAGTAGATGTTTCAAAACGTATTATGATATTTTTTTATGAGAAAAATAATGAACCCATAATCGGTTTTTAACGATCGTAATGTTGACAAAATAAATTTAAGAAATTCGGCAGACCCAACAATAGTAATAGCTATTAATATTGTTGGACTTAAATTAACTTAATTTAAAATTTAACCCCAAAACATTTTTCTTAAATGAATTAAATCACAATACAATTACTATATAGTAATTGTATTGCGTTTTAATTCATTTATAAAAAATATTTTGGTGTTAAATTTTAAATTAAGTTTTATATAAATAAGGATCGAACTCATGTTTTGCATTTTTGTAACCTTTCGAAACAGATATAAACTTCTTTATTAATAAATAAAGTTTTTTATTGTTATACAGTTCATATTATTGTATGTAAATAAAGAAATCACCCCGCAATATCCTGTCCTCAGACAGATTTAAAAAAGGATGGTGAACTGCTAAATGAAACTACATTATAAAAACTTTTATGTGTAAACTATGTCAATAACGGCACCATTTTTAGAGCGGCATTTTGGTTGTTGCGAGTTTATCCTAAAATGTTAAAAAAAGTTAAAACACCGAATTAAACAAAAGCATAAGCTAAAAAGAACTTTCTCATAAAATAAAAAGAATTTCTTAATTTTCAAGATTTTCAATATTTATTTAAAAAAAAAAATTATATACAATTTAAAAAAATTTATATTATGGTACAATAAAATAAATATCATTATATAGTATTAAAAAAATTAAAATCTTTGATTTTTAATTTTGTGTTAGGCTATGTTCTTCGAACAATAAAATACTAATCGTATTTGCTTGCGGTAAAGTTGTGTTTTAAGAAAATCAAAACATAAACGTGGTCGCTGCATCGCGTCGTTACCATTTTTTATTTTGAAGTATTACAAACAATATTATTAATTACAAATAGCATTATTTCAACTTTTTGGTTTGTATTAATGATTTATTAGAATAAGGTCAGTTATTATATATATATATATATATATATATATATATATATATATATATATATATATATATATATATATATATATATATATATATATATATATATATATATATATATATATATATATATGTATATATATATATATATATATATATTTTTTTTTTTTCGTATGGGCCTTTACATAAAGCATATATGGTATATAATCATATAATTACATAAAGCATATAATCCCGCATATATAGGCCTTTTAATAAAAATCCCGCATGGGCTTTTTAGAGCCACCACGCCCTTGATAAATTGTACTGGTGTATAATTTCTGGTTTTTCCTTGACTATACAGAAATATAATGACCCTTCCCAAAAAGTTAAAGTCAATAGTCAAACATTTTCTCTGATTGCTTTTATGTTATATTTCCACTTATAGGATATATCATTTCCAATTTGCATAAGGATATTATAGGTATAACCAGTAACACTGTCACAAAAAACAAAAATTTAATATGGTATATGCTTGGTTTGCTCTGGTTATATTGTTTATTTTTCCATCTACCCTCGAATTAAAAAATATTCCATTAATAGAAACATCTTTATAGCCATAAAATGCATTTCGATAATTTGCAACAAGGTTTTTCATAAATAGATCAATTTTTTCTTTCGCATTGTCTTCTTTAGAAGCAACATAAACCAAGCTATGATAATACCTCAAATTTATTTCTTCGAAACATGGAATTGTTCCAAAGAGTGATAAATTTCAGTTATTGACCAATAGTATTTAATTGAGGGTCTTTTATCAAATCACATTGCAACCGTGACACCAATTAACTTGAAAAGATTGTATTTATTAATTGGAGTCCATGAAGAAAATATAGATGAACTTAGATATCATTTGTTTATCTGCATTTTGTGCAGATAAACAACCCATAAATTTTCTTTTCCTTTTATTTATAGGAGAAGCTTTTGTGGAGGAAGTCTCGTCACTGCTGATAATCAAATCAGATGAGACAGTTTCTTCCACAATTGAAGATTTTAGTTTTTCTGAGCTAGAACTATTTTCAAACTTTCTTTCTGATTCACTCTGAACTTTATTTCTGATTCACTATGACCTTTATTTCTGATTCACTATGACCTTTATTTAACCATTCAATAATTATGCATATAATTAATTAAACTTTTTTATGAAAGTAATTAAGTGTGTCATAAATACTTATGCTCAAAATTATGATAAATAGTTTAGCATATTAGAAAGCTGCTACCAACACTTGCAGTGGAAATTATTAAACAACAAAAGCTGTTGTCAGTTGTTGTGAAGAAGAAGTTTAATCCAATTTTTTTGAACTTTATTTTAAGCTTTTTCTTGCTTCTCAGTTAAATTCTGAATGTTGCAGACAGAAGTTTTATGAAACGGTTTTTATTGATCATCTTTTTGAAAATATAAAATAGGTTACTTTTTTACTGCTTTTTTGTTTTTTTGAAGGAAAAAAAATTCTTTTATTCATTATTGTTCTTTTATTTAGGTTTCCCATTTCTAACTGCTGGTCGCTATGCACATAGTTATGGGGTGATTACTGAAGATAAATACCCATACATTGGTAATGATACAAAATGTAACCCAGGGTCATCTGATTATAGATTTTTTGCTTCTGAATATGGGTATGTTGGAGGGTTCTATGGAGGATGCAGTGAAGTCTTAATGCGATTGGCATTGATTAGGTATGGTCCACTATCAGTAGGAATAAATGTTACAAGTGAATTCATGCATTACAAAGGAGGAATTTTCTACCAACCAGGTAAACATAATGGAAATTCTAGCAACACAATTTTCTTTTATTTTAATAATTTCTTTATATATTATAAGTATATATGAAAAACTTGTCAGGCACTATAAATTATAACACATATTAGAAAAATCAAAAAACAGTGAATTGTTATTTGATTTTTTTTATATGTGTTATAGGAAAAGATAAAGTAAAAAAAGATATTAGTAAAAAATAAGTTAAAAAAAAAAAAAAAAAAAAATATAAATATATTAAACATATTTTATGGGAGTATATTTTGACATTATTTGATTATGTTTTTTGAGTGTTTTCTTAAAACCACTAAAATGTAAAGTTAAAATATATAGCATTCTACTCACTATGTAATATATTGTCTTGATAAATAACATATTTTGTCTAAAGAAATTGAGCAATCATCCAAAATCAAATCAATATAAAATGTTTTTTGTTAAAACAAATTAGTTCATTTGAAAATAAGTGATACTGCAACTATATGCATAGGTATTACTTACACATTTGTTTATATTTAATTTTTTTTCGTGAGATTTAAATTACTTTATTTGGTTACTTTTAAAGAATTTTTCTCAATTAAATCAATTTTAAACAATCTCAGTGGTTGCTTAACTGAAGTTCATTTGGTCAGTTTATTTGTATTAGTTTTTGGGTTTTTCTTTTAATTTGTAGTTATAAAAAAGATAATTATAAAAAAATTTTCAATCGTGTATTTTTTAGAAATATATATTCAGATTTTTTTTAATAACTTTTTTTTAGTTACATGCAGTGAATTGAGTTATATGCAGTGAATGCTTATCTCATCACAAATAATTTTCTATCAATTATTTTCCTTCTAAATTGTATTCATTTAAACAGAAAAAATAAAGTATTTTTTACACAAATATACTTAAGTAATAATATCTCCCAGGTAACTGGATAAACAAAAAAATATACTTAAGTAATAATATCTCCCAGGTCTATGTAACTACGTAAATAAACAAATATACTTAAGTAATAAGCTAATTAAGTTAATAAAAATAAGTTGTTTAAATTTAAAAAATTTAAAAAAACTTTCAACTGTTCAAAAAATGGTAGATTAAAAAAATTAAAAAAAAGCAAAGTAAAAAAAATGCCAAGTGATGCACATAATCAAAACATTATATATATTTATATAAAAAAATATATTAATTGAAAATTATAATCACATTATATATATTTCTATAATTACTACCACGTATCTCAAAAAAACAAGTTTTTCATAAGAAGCAAAAGTCTGAACTGATCATTACAAATCTGAACTTATCATTACAAAATCACAATTGAAAAAATTCAAAGTTCAAAACAACAAAAAAAACTCAGAATTAATATTTACCCTTTTTAAATTTTTTTGGTTATGATATACTATATTATGGTTATGATGTACCATATTATGATTATGATGTACCAGATTATGGTTATGATGTACCAGATTATGGTTATAATGTACCATATTATGGTAAATAACAGTTTAAAAGCGTTGAAACCACACAAGTGCGCATTTTGAGATATTTAGTTTTGACTTAAGAGTAGCGATATGCATACATATTAGGGTTATAACTTTTTGTTAAACTTATGAAAGTAACTAAAAAGTTAATGGTTTTATTAACTTTTTGAAAAAAGTCTTCCAGCATGATTCTTGATTACGTGCTGGGTCCCATATATTTGTAAAAAAATTATATTTATCAAAAATTATATGAACTTGGGTCTCAAAAGAACCAGAGTTGTACAGATATTTTAGGAAGAATTACTAATAAAAATTACTTGAATTTTATAGTCAAAAAAAAAATTAACATTAGCAAGAATTAATGATGTCATATTTATGACATTTTATAGCAATATAGTGTCTCAAAAAGTTATCTGACCAAAAAATTTTAAAAAAACTTTCCTAAAAAAAATTGCTATATTTTTGTAACTTTTTTGGTAAACTCAAGATAAATAATAATAAAAGAGCATATTTTTAAATAGATTTTATTTATTTTTGTGTAAAATATGACTCAAATTCCTTTATTTTAAAACTGAAAACTTTGTTTTCAGTTTTAAAATAAAGGAATTTGAGTCGTTTTTTTATTTTCATACTTTGTAAGTCCTCCTTTTACTTGGATTACAGCTTCTAGACGTTTAGACGCATTGATCCGACTAAAGATTTTGTTTCTTCTAGTTGAATCTTTTCCCAGGCTTCTTCAATTGCCACTTTGAGGTTCTCATTTTTATAAAATTATTTATCTCCAATTTTTCTGTCCAAAATTTTCCACAAATGTTCAATGGAATTAAGGTCTGGTGATTTTGCGAGGTCATTCCAAGACCTCGACATCATTTATAGCAAACTATTCCTTAGTTTTAGTGGCAGTATGCTTGGCATTATTATCTTGCTGAAATGTAAAATCAGTTCGGAGCCAAAGTTTTCGAGTAGATGACTTCAAATTTTGTTTTAATATGTTTCTGTATTGCACTTGATCCATAGTAGTATCAATAAATTGAAGTTTTCCAACACCCTTCCAAGCCATTGAACCCAGTTTCTCTCTCGCAGCTTAATTTGTAAGCTTCTCTGACTTTCTTCAAACTTTTTGGGCTCCATCAGATGAATTTAAGTTGAATTTCGAATCGTTTTCCAAAAATTTAACGGCATGTTTTTATACTTCTTAGCAAACTCCAATCTTCTTTTCATGTGCTTCTTACTTAAATATGGTTTATGTACACGCCTTTAAAACCCCTGGTCTTGGATACGATTTCTGATTGTCTTCAGCTTGCTCAGCCAGTTTTCGAGCAGGAACGAAGCGATTTTTTTGGCTTGTATAATTAAGTTTCTATCAAAGCTCTTAGATGTCTTCTTTTTGCTGCGTCTATTGTGGCTGATCCGATCAAATTCTTCATTACGTCGGATACTGCATTATGAGGAATTCCAGTCTCTTATTGCACCTGGCGATACACCCTGATTGACTAGATCGACAGCTAAATTTCTCTGCGCAACAGTCCAGTGACGTTTACCTCCAGCCATTTTACTAAAAAAAAATACATTAGATGTCTACTGTGAGATAATTATATCATATGTATTAAAATAATTATGCATTTCATATGTTAAAATATACAGTTAAAATATTGCAACATCAACCAATAATAAATGTATCTAGCGTCAAGTTATAAAAATGTCACCTTTTCTGAAATAATTTAACGATACAGAAAAATTAAATTTCTTCCAGTAAATATATTTCAATGTATACTATAATTATAATATAAGTTTTAAGAAAGTAGAATTTAATATTATTTTAATTTTTAAATTATTATATTTATTTTAACTAACATGGTTTCGCTTTTTTATTGATTAAAAATATGTAAAAATACAAGAAAATACTTACATTAATACTTACAAAAATACATTAAATTGAATTAAATTTTTCATTTCAGAAACTCATCTACTTGGTTCTAAGTTTAATCCATTTTATTTAACAAATCATGCTGTTCTTGTAGTCGGTTATGGTGTCGATCATGATAGTGGAACGAAATATTGGGTAGTGAAGAATTCTTGGGGAGAAGGTTGGGGAGAGGGTGGTTTTTTCCGAATTCGACGTGGAACAAACGAGATAGGAATTGAAAGCATTGCTGTATTTTCTAAAATTTATTTTGGTCATTAGTTATTAAATAATATATTTAATTATAGTTGTATCTTTTATACTAAGTTTTATGTTTTTTGTTTTCGTGTGTAACATGTTATATTTTGTTTTTATCTTCATTGTTCATTATTGTTTATGATAATCGTCTTGTCTTTGCAGCTCATCATTGTTAAATGTAAAATTGTTGTTAAATCTAAATTCGTTGTTAAATGTAAAATCACTGTTAAATATAAAATAAAAATTGAAGAATTTTTTACCTTTTATAATAGAATATTTTTAATTCAAAATAAATTGATGATTTATTTGATTTTGTCGAAAAAGTTAATTGTTAATCTAACGATTAACAATTATGTATTAGGGTCGCGCGCAATTTAGATATAAAAATAAAACGCAGTTTTTGGTGACTTTTTGAGGTAAAACACAGTATAAAGGTAAACAGGTAAAACATTCGTAAAAACACGTAAAACAGGTAACGCTCGTATAAACACAGTTGCTTAAAAAAATAGTCTATCGTTATGGATTTTACAAAGAAATAAACGAATTCCCCCCCCCCCCCTCTCCTTCCCTAGTATTAGTAAAACTTTTAACCACCTTTTAACAACCATAAAAATGAGTAAAATCATCAGTATATGGCAGGGAGTACAATTTTAAGTGTAATAATAAAGCCAAGTAATAACTAGGCAGTAATTAATAGTTAGTAATAGCAATTTATGTTTATAATGTTATTGACTTATATTCTTTTATAAAATAACTTATTTTAAAGAACTTTTAACTTATAAAATAACACGACAAAATTTGTCAAATGACCTTCTATATATCTACTTCCTAAATATTGTAATAAACAAGTAAAATAAGATGTGCTCAACAATTTTATAACATGTCTTTGCTCTTATTATTACTACATATATTTTACTATCCCAAACTGCATGAGCTATTGTGTAATGGCCTCACTTTGTTAATCAGAGAGGAAGATCAGTAAAAGAATTATGTATGTGTAAACAAATAGTTATATAAAAAAAAAAGTATTTCTACATTCCATAATTGGTCTTAGAAAAGTATACGGTTGATACATTTGTAATTAAATGAAACGCTGCAAAAAAACCTTATAATTTTACTTGACAAAATTTAGGTAAAGACTTAATACTTGATAAAGTACTTGAAGTATTTTTTTTTTTTTTGATGGCCGAAAAGAATTTAATTAAGTTCGCACAACTTGTTATTAATTTCACAGGAACAACTATCACACAAAAAGAATTATACAGCTTTTCCCATAATTGAAATTAAGATCAATTTGTATGCTTTTTAATAATATTAGGGAGGTGAGTAATATGCCCCATACCTACAAACTATAAAAGCCGTATTCTCCCTGTTTCGTATAATATATACAATGAAAATATCAAAATAAGATCTTTTCACCAAGTTTTTTATTTGTTTAAAAAACCCGTAATAAAAGACAATTTTTCTAACGTCAACCGTGTTTGTAAGGCTTTGTAACACAACCGTGTTTGTAAGTCAATCGTGTTTGTAAGTAATAGCGACACAGTAGTGAAAAATTATTTTCTATTTTATGTTTAATGTTATATTAAAATTATTTTATAATAATTTAAGGATATTAGGCGTTGAGTAGTTAGCAACAAGGACAACTTTTTTTGATGTTTAAGCTAAGCAACTTTGAAACATGAAGAAAACTCCATATTTAAGTATGTTCATATATATGAGGAATGAGAATGCGACGCAAAAAAATAGGCTTTTATGACTTTATAAAGTTTATACCCCCCTCAATTTGAGAGGGGTGTAAACTTTATAAAGTCATAAAAGCCGAACAACAAAAGATAATTGAATCAAATTTGAAATTTGTCGATGAATATTAATAAAGTTTAAAATTAAAAAAAAAATAACAAATTTGACTAATTGCCCTCCTATTTGGGGCTGGGGGGCTAACATTTTGGGGTTTTTGTTGTTCCTAGTCTCATATCATCGCAATTTTTTGCGTAACAACCTCATTCCTCATATATATGAACATACTTAAATATGGAGTTTTGTTCATGTTTTAAAGTTGCAGCTCAAACATCAAAAAAAAGTTGTCTACGGCCTTGAGCAAGGTGGTAAGTTTTATTAAGGTGTTTCAGTTTTATCAAGGAGTTAATTATTTTGTGCCGCCATGGTGTAGTGGTTAGAGTTCTAGCTTCAGAACTGTAGATCCGTGGTTTTAAGCCAATAACACAATAATCATGAGCAAGAAAGGAGGCGTGAAATTCCTGGTTAAATGCTAATCCGTGGAACTCAGTGATATGACCGATAGAATTTCTTGGAGCACCTAAACAATATAAATTTTTTTTAAAAGTAAGAGTTAAAGCTTATTTCATACGGTTTCATTTTAGAGGCTAAATTAAAACCTACATTATCAAAAAAGTTTATTTACAATGAAGTAATTTTAATTTTAAGGATTTTGGTCGATTTTTTTTGTCAAGAACTTTCTTACAATATAATGAAACCTTTTTAATAATGCTGCCGTGTTTTAATTATAGTATGATGGACAGTCTGGTAGTTTAGAACAATCGTCTGCACAAAAAGAGGACGTCTAGTATTCCTATTTCGAATCACGCTAACTCAAGCATTTATATTGTCAATAACAAAAAATTTATCATTTGTCGGTATTGAGTTATGAATGAAGTATTGTTCATTGTTAGATAGGCTTCAGTGTTCAGATAGGCTTACAACTTATGCACAAAAAGACCACTAATACCTTTATCTCTATGAAGTCTTTCTCTTGGTTTTGTGAAACTTACTTTTTTGTTAGCAGTAAAATGGCTGAGAAAATCAGTTTCTTTTAATTATCTCAAGTTGGGTTTTTCAATTAGGCGGTTCATTTGTATTTACGCAATTTTCAAGAATCAAAACAAAATAGCTATTAAAATAAAAAAATTTTGCGGCGCCTTTGGTAGATGTTTACTTGACAACTGCCCAAATACCAATTTTACTTGATAACGTAATTAGTTCAATAATTTTATATCTTAAAAAGAAAACACAAATATAAAAAAAATTCAGTTTTAAAACCTGAGTTGAATTAATTTGAATAATTTGAACTTATGAAAACTATGTTACTTGTATAAATAAACGTCATCAGCAATGTTGACTACGTTTATACTCATAGATTAAATAGGTGACTTAAGGAGCTGAATTTGTCTTTGCGGGCCTTGGTAATGTGGCCTCAATATGGTAATTAGCCGGATAGATAAACCACAATACCAACTTATGAAAACTATTGTTAAAATTACGGCTTTGAATAAATTTATATAAAAACTCATGCTATATATTTTTAGAGGTTACTATGGCATTGGATTTTTAGCATTTAATAAATAGTTAATATGTTTGTTATTGGAGTTAATATATTGTTTATCTCACCAAAATCATGTTATAATTGTTATTCATATAAATTGATATTCATGTATATATAAAAATTAGATTTTAAGGTATTTTAGTAGCAATTCATGTACTTTTAAGTATTGATAACATTTTTTTTAAGTATTGATAACATTTTTTTTAAGTATTGATAACATTTTTTTTAAGTATTGATAACATTTTTTGTGTATTTGTACTGTATTTGTATTATATACACATTGTATTTTTATTATAATAAATAAAAACACAAACAATATATTTATATACTATTTTTAACATAAGATACAGAGAATTTTTTCAAGTTATGTTATTGTTTTTATAGCTACATTTTTTACCTGTTTTAAAAAACTCTGAATAAATTAAGGTAAAGGCATTCGATACCTTTTCTTATTATTTTGAAGATTTTGTGAATCAATAAAGGTAAGCATTTACCGCCGCCGGATTTTTTGCATTCTGTGGAGATTTTTAATACTATAGTTTTTTTATTTTAGTTATTTAGAAGTCCTTACTGTCTTACCACAGAATTAGCACTGCGGAATAGTTAGCTTAATTAATATACTATTTCTCCATAAAAATAAAACTGTATGTGGGGAGATTTCAAACCTGCACTAACTGTTATTCACTGCATATATATCATATATATATGCAGTGAATAACAGTAATAATAATAATTATCAGTATAATAAATATTACAGTATAATAATATCATATATATATATATATATATATATATATATATATATATATATATATATATATATATATATATATATATATATATATATATATATATATTAAAATGCAAGTTTTGTTACTTGATAGACTGCCTGCCCAAACCAAACCCTCAGTCGATGTAGCAGCACTCCTTTGCAAGTCAGGCTATAAGATAGTCGATGTAGCAGCACTCCGTTGCGAGTCAGGCTATTTGTCAGTCGATGTAGCAGAACTTTGTTGCGAGTCAGGCTATAAGATAGTCGATGTAGCAACACTCCGTGCATGATTTACAGTAAAAATAAATAAAAATAAAAACATTTTATTAAAAAAAATAAAAATTAAAACATTGTTTATATTATTAAAAACATTTAGAATGTTTTTAAAAATATTCTGGTCAATTAAATTTACGCTTTTGCGGTTTTTTTAAAAAACGATTGATTTGTAATTAAATTAATGGTTTTTACTTTCTGACAACACGCTAATGTTGGACGAAAGTCAAAAGTAATTAAAAGTGACGTATTTGTTGGCATGAGAATCATTTTTTTCCATCGGTACTCCCAAATGCAACAATCTATAGAACTATATATATATATATATACATATACTAACGTTGTATACTATACATTAACAACATAACATTAATATGACAATAATCAGCAATTATATTTATATGGCATTATGGTACTAAAAGTATAGCAAAATTCTGCATTATGGCATTATGGTACTAAAAGTATAGCAAAATTCTTTTTAAAATAAATAATGTTAAATATTAATTTTAAATATTATTAATTATTAATTTGAAGCATAAATGCTAATGTGTATACGCATTTTGTGTAGTGGTTAAGTAATAAACATCTCCTCAGAGCCGCGTCTATTATTATTGGCGTCTCAATGAGGATCAACACTAATAACAACTTAATCACGTCAGATAAACGTGTTTGCCACTTATGCTTTACCCCGCAACTTATGCACATTCCATACTACAGTAAAAAAGGATTATTTACAAGTACCCAAAGCCCGAGCACACCAAATTTAGTGAAAACATAAGCTATTCTTTAAAGAATTGATATTGAAAGTGTAAATCCCCACTGTATAAAATAATTGATGTATAATATAAATAAAAATAACTAAATCAAATTTTAGTATACTATTGGATAAGAATATGAAGCACATTAAATAATAATTCCCCATAGAATCACCAAAATTAAAACAACTCAAGTAAGCATTCAAACAAAACATAATAAAATTCTTTTTAAGACAATTAAAACCATTATCAACTTAATGATTTATTAAATTAACTAAAAACCAAAAAGAGTCAAGAAAAGTCTTTTTATAATAGTTTTTTCTGGTTTATTTTTTCCCCGCAAAGATTAATGTAGTGAAACATGTTACTACGGAGGTAGCCAGCTTTTTAATTGATACAAACTTTATGCAGTAAATTGATTTTTTACAAGTAACAAATATTCTGGCTCTATAGTAAGATACTTCAATTAATTTTCACGAGTATGAACGGTATAGAGAACCGACATTATTCTCCAAAAACCTTTTTTGATTTTTAGTATTAAAAAATAAAATAATATAATAAATAAACATCCTTTAAAAAAGAAGTTAAGCAAAAATTAAAGAATTAGTTTAATGACAATAAAAGATTTTGCATTAAATTTGTTTTAAGCTCAGGTTGTTTTTATTTGCGTAATAAATTATTTTACAACACTCTTTGCAAAAAATGTCATTATTAAGTTTTCAAATTTAAGCAATAAAGGCAAGAGTTCGCATTCGTTTATTGGCAGGGTTTTTAATATAGAGTTATTGATCGGAGTATAGTAATTAACATGCTTGGTTTGTTTTGTCATAAAATTTTTCTGTTCATACAATCATACATTTGTTCATACATTTGGTCATAATGTATGAACAAATGTATAAATGTCTTAATGCTTTATGGTTGATTAAAATAGAATACAAGAGTTGCCATTTCAGTTTTATTGTACTATATAATTGTATTGTGAGTACATTACAGTTGTGTTGTATGTATAATACAGTTATTTTGGTTTCTTAAAATGTCAATAAATGTATGCGTTTCCAATTATGCTTTGCAACATTTTTTTATTTACTGGTTTTACCTATTTTGTATTTTATACATATATCATAAAAGAAAAATTTTGCCGAAAGTGTGATGAAGTTTCGATTACCGCATTATTGCACAATAATGCGGCAATAGTTGTTTGATGTTGTGTGTATGATGATAATGGTGTGTATGTATGTGCTTTTTACTGAAAAAAGTTTTTGATCGTGTTCACTTAAGAGAACACGAACCCTACTCCTAACCAAGAAATTTTAGTATTTGCCTTTGACATTGAACACCATTTACTTAGATTATCCAATTATAGCCGTTTTTCCATTTGTAGATCTTCCAATGGAGAACTTTGATTGCGTCTCTTCTAATGTAGACCGGCTATCGTTGAATAATCTAAGTAAAAATGGTGTTTAATGTCAAATGCAATTACTGACAGTTCATGGTGATGGCAACAAAAACTGACAATGCGCGAATACTGATCTTTTCAATAAAAAAAGTTTCAATAAAAAACAAAACAGTTGAATTATAGTTGCGAAACACAGTAATGTATTTCGCAATATTTTATACCAGTAAATTTATATCAATCGCAAGCGGAACTTTATAGCGGAAAAACGTATCAATTATAGAAGTATGTATCACTATTTTTATTTAAAATATTTACCGCAATGCTTTATCAAAAAAAAATGATTCATTTTTTTCTTTTTAAGTATATTACCTCGAAAATACTGAAAATGAAATATTTATTAGAATTCATTGCAATAGTTTCTATTCGCATTGAGTTCTTGGAATGTTTTGAAAAGGGATTAAACGATTAAATTAGTACCAAAGCAAAAAAAAAAAAAAAAAATTGCTTACAGTTGGTATAATCATTTGTTTTTTAGTGGGGTAAGTTTCAAAATATGTATGGATTTTGAAATAACTTAAACTGATTGTAAATTACAGTGCAATTAAAAGTTTTAGAGACCATTGTTGTAAAAAAATTGTAAATTATTTATGAATATCGTAGACTGTTACATAAACGTAACTGTTTTTGACATCAGAACAATTTCTAATTATCGTACCCCATTAATTTTTTATTTGTTAACAAATTGTTTTTTCAAAAGAAATTTGAAGACTGAGGAATATATGTGCTAGGAGAACGAAAAGAAATATACTGAGCTGCTGGTTGTACATTTTTGAGTAAAGTTGAAAAAAAATCTTTTGATATTATTGAATTAATTTTTCCGGAAAATTTCCCCGGATTGTGGCAAAACAGTGCTTAGCTGCTTATCATATTTTACCAACATTTTCACTTTCAAGGATTTTAACCGTTGTTAGAATGAATTGGATTCTAATATGCTTTGCATTGTTTATCTGCATACTCCACTCAACAGCTGCAAATGATATTGCTCATGGTAAAATTGAAAAAAATGTTTTTATTCAAATTACAAACTTTTTTTATGTAATTGTAGGAACTGTTTATAAAATTATTTATTCACAATATATATATATATATATATATATATATATATATATATATATATATATATATATATATATATATATATATATATATATATATATATATATATATATATATATATATACACACACTTTTTTTAATAATATTTTTAGCTTTAATGAATATTTTTTTTGTTTATTTAGGTGTTGGATCTTTTTTATTCGATGGTATTTTCTCAGTTAGTGATGAATCGACAAAAAGAATTAATTATCATTCTGGATTTTTAATGGCAGAAGCAATGAAATTCGCTGTAGAAAAAGTAAAAGTTTTTATTAAAATAAAACTTAAGGAGATATATTAACTTACAGAGCCTGTTAGAGAGACTCTTATAGTGACTAAAATCAAAATTGCTTTCAGAAAAAATCTCAGAGGAGCAGACTTTAAAAGATAAAGGCCTACCTGAAAGATTCTTTCTAAAGATATGAAAATGTATCAAAACTATAAGGAAACAAAGCTCCAAGTTATAAATGCTGTTAAATATTTCAATTCTAAATTTTTAATCTCTCAGATTTGAGATCCTTTAATTTCCCCGAGCTATTAATTAGCGTGCTTGAGTGGACTTACACGAATAATTGATTTGATTGTTGTTAGTTTTTTGAATTAAATTTTATTTTTTAATAACAGTAAACAAGAAAAAAAACTTTTTTATATTCAATTTTTTAAAAAGCTATAAAAAAATAATGACACTTTAAAATTGTCGTTACTTATTGATGGGCATAAATGAACAAGTGACAATATCACGTGATCAAAAAAAAAAGGAGTTTATTTCATTTTATATTTTTTTAAAATAACGTTAAAATAACAAAAAATGATCATTTCAGCAACGCGCTTCTACTTTTTTCAAATAAATGATATTTCAATAAAATATATATATAGCAATTTAAAACCGTTTTAATATTAACAGCAACGTATTTTTATATTCATTTGAGAATTCATTACAGAATTAAAATTTAAAATTAAAACAGAAATTAAATTAATTACAGAAATAAAATTACAAAAGAAAAAAAATTAAAAACCAAGTCCTTTACTTTAATGTGTTTTCTGTTTATTATGTTATTAACTTCACTTATTATCTACTTCCTGTGTTCTCTATTTCCTGTTTTTCATTTCATGTGTTCTCTATTTCCTGTTTTTCATTTCATGTGTTTTCTATTTCCTGTGTTAGCTACTTCCTGTGCCCTCTACTTCTTGTATTCTCTACTACTTGTGTTCTTTACTTTTCGTATTTTCTACTTCCCGTGTTCTCTACATCCCGTGATCTCTCTTTGTGTGTTCTCTACTTTTTAAAACTATTACTAAGCAAAAAAAAAAAAAAAAAACCCTGCATTTAAGTTTCGTCATATAAATTTTGTAAAAAAAATATATACTTTAAAATAAAAAGATAATTTGAGTTTATTTTTTTCTACTTTGAGTATGTATTTTAGATTAACAACAACAGCGACCTGTATGGATACAAACTTGATATAAATGCAATCTATGACGTCTCATCGACTAACACTTTGCGAAATAAAATTCTTTCAACATTTCTTGAAAAAATTCCATTTATAATTGGTCCTTATTCTTCTCAAAGTACATTTATTGCTGGAATACTAACAACAACATTCGAACAACCAACCTTTAGTTACAGTGCAAGGTATACCGATTTTCCTTTAGTCGGAAAAGAAAAAATATTAAGAACTGTCCCATCAAATTCCTTTCAAATACAAGCTGTTCTTGACTTAATTAAAAAACTAAAATGGAACTATTTATCGGTAGTTAGTTCGTATGGTTACGATGGAGAAGCTGATGCCGAAAAATTTATTTTAAGATTGGGCGAAATAGGTGTGTGTTTAGCTCAGAGAGTTGACATTCCTAAGAATCCATCTCAGATAACATTTGATGAGGCGGTGGAAAACTTAGATATTCTTGAAACTAATAAAGATAAGTCGAGACAAAACGGCTTGGTGTTTTTTACAAACAACAACGATTCATATAATCTATTTTCGGCCATTAAGCGCAATAACAAAACAAAACGCTTTCTTATAATTTGCTTGTCAGGTTGTGCAAACTATAAAGAAAACACTGAAGGCAATGAAGAAGCAGTTGAAGGAACTCTCAGCTTAGATGTTGTCCAATTAGAAATACCAGAATTTAAAGAATTTGTTTACCGGCAAAAACCAAACTCTTTATCTGCTGAGTACTTTAACAAAACATGGGAAAATATTTTTCGTTGTTCATTAAATCCTTCTGTTTTTCCCACTTGTTCAGGTAATGAAAAATTAGGTGATATAATATACCGATCATACATACCTGTTTACTTAGTTATGGATGCGGTGTTTGCTGTTGCAGATGCATTGAAATTTTTTATACACTATTTCTGTAGTCGCTCGCAATTTTGGATGTCACTGGAAAAACACTGTGTAATTAATGCTGCTGATCGCAATGATTTTGCCACAAAGATATTTGAAATTCTCAAACTTATGTCATATACTGATGGAACTCTAGAAGATATATATACGCCTCTCGTCCGTATAAACCGTTCCGTACAATACAATATATATCAGTTTAGGTTAACAACAAATGGACAATACGAAAACATCTTAGTTGGTAATTGGAAAATTAAAAGACCCTTTCTTAATGAATCTGTTGAAGAAACATTTTTATACCAAAAGCAAGATTTTTGGTTGGACCATTACAATGAAACTAATTCGAACCATTCAGAATTACTACCTGTTGCCAAATGCAGTGATGAATGTTTACCTGGTTATATTGCAGTAAATCACAAAGATCTTCAAAAAGCTAAATGTTGTTGGAACTGTATCAAGTGTCCTAGAAACAGTATTTCGGTTAATAATAACTGCTATGCTTGTAAAAAAACAGAAATGTTAGTTAATAATGAATGCGTAAATATTCCTGAAGTAAAAAGTATTTTTTCGGATGCAGGTCGAACCTTAGGGTGTTTTTCAATATTAATGGTAATCGGGCTATTATTAGTATTTTTTGTTACAATAATGTTTATTCGCCACAACAACACCCGCGTTGTGCGGTGTTCAGGAAGAGATCTATGCTACATGATTCTTCTTGGATTGACAATGCTTTTTGTATCTCCCATGGCTTTTATGTCTCGACCTTCAACAACTGTTTGCATTATGAGAGGTGCTTTTCCTGGAATATCTTTCCTGATGTGTTATGCACCCCTTTTTTTGAGGGCAGCTCGTATTCACCGAATATTTATACGTGCGAGGATGACCATTTCAAGACCAGCACTGATAAGTCCTCAGTCTCAGGTTTTTGTTGTCTTAGGTATTGTCGGTGTGCAAGCACTTCTTGCATCAGTATGGTTTACGTCAAAAACACCAGGACCAGACTTTGTTGTTTCTTCAGGCGGAGATTCCATTACTGTGCAATGTACCGGAGATGAAAGTGCAGTTGCAATGTTTGTAAATCTTGCTTTAAGCGCTTTTTTTGTTCTTTTATGCACCATTTTAGCGTTTAAGACGCGATTGTTTCCTAAAAACTACAATGAAGCAAAATTTATTGGAGTAACTCTATATATTACTTGTGTTATATGGTCTGTTTTTCTTCCTGCTTATTATTTAACTGCTGGAAAAGGTGTTTACATAAGAGAGTGTTTAATTTCAATTTTATGCATTTCAATTGGTTATGTTACACTTTTCGGATTATTTGGTCAAAAAGTGCGTCTACTTATATGGCCTGATAACGCTGCTAATTGTGAGAGAGAGATGATTTCTTTTAGCAAGATATCTGGTACCATTTTAGAAAAAAGTGTTGAAAAAAATTTAATAAGTGGTGTATAGATTTAACTATGTTAAAAACCAAAATTTTAAAATTATACAGACATATACATAGAATATATATATGTATATATATATATCTATATATATCTATATATATATATATATATATATATATATATATATATATATATATATATATATATATATTTATATATATATATATATATATATATCTATATATATATATATATATATATATATATATATATATATATATATATATATATATATATATATATATATATATATATATGTATGTATATATATTTGGCATTACAACTTTGATAAAATGTTATTTATATATACTTATAGAAAAGTTAAAAACTTAAATTTTTGTAAATAAAATAGCTTAATTTTTAATTTAATTTAAATAATATAAAACAATTGAAACCATAATATCTGTAAATGTCTTTTAATATATGCATTAAAACATATTTACTTAATGCATGCATTAGAGTTATTTAGTATATTTTCCTTTTTTTTTTATTAAGTTATACGGTTATTGGAAGGAATTTTATTAATTTTATATTTAAAAAATTGAATTTTATACAAAATAAAAAACTTTAATTTTCTTTAATATTATAATTACATTAAATAAAATACAAATATCGTTGAGAATTGAAGAGCATTTTTCTAAAAGGAGTTGATTTTTCCAAAAGGAATTGACTTGTACCTTTGTATTTTTATCAAAATACATTTTATCAAAATACAAAGGGACAAATCTAACTATGTTAGTATCAATGAAAAATTATTTATCTTTATTTATGATAACAAAATTACTAAGATTCAAAAAATACTTCGCCTGATAATTATTTTTTTTTATTTTTCTTAAAACATCCAAAAATGTGACTTTGTCACATTTTTGAATTCCATTTAAAAAAACGCTCTCGAATTTAGTCAATTGAATTAAGAATTTGTTGTTGGCCAAATAATTATAATAAATATAAGATAGTGAGTGATTTACTATATTAGCTAGAAATATAATCATTAATAAAAATTAGAAAAATTAGGTTAATATATTAAATTTCTAATTACTAAATTTTAGTAATATAGGTTGTTTACTTTATTTTTTTTTTATTATCTTAAAACAGTCTATCTGTTTAATTTTAATATAAAGTTTTATAAAAATATTTTCGGTTGTTGATTTTGCATACCAGATTTTCTAATACCTTTGTAAATACATTTTATTAGCAAACGAATTTCTGCTTTAAAGGGTTTAAAAATAGTTTTTTGAATTTTTCAATTTAAATGTTGCTAGATAAGCGTTACAAAAACACTAATATTGAGGTTTTGTTTCTGGTGTATACACCAAAAACAAAACCGAAACAAAAAAAAGTTATTATATTCAAAACCATTTAATGAAATATTCTTGTGGTATTTTATTTTACTATTTTTAAAACTGTTTCAGCGTGATTCTAAGCAATGTCCTTTAAAACCAAAATAATCAATTGCTGTTTATAATAAAAGAATTTATTTAAAAAAAGCGTTAAATTTTTATGTTTAGTTGCAGCAAATAGTTTTAGAACATTTTTTTGTATAACAGTGAATATATTTTAACTATTCAATACTACAACTACTACAAAATAAAAAAAAATAAAAAAGAAGAAAAAAAAAGTGACGAGCGTTTATGTCATAGGCTGAGAGCGTCATTTAGGATAAGAGCGAGGTAACTTAAAGCATTTAACGTTTTATCTTGTACATAACGTGTCATATAGTTTAGAGAACCAACAAAAACTATAATATTACGTTATGTAACAAATTAAAATTTTTTTTCCCACTCTAAATTCTTTATTGTTCGTTAAATTAATTTTCTCTGCTAATTCTAAAATAATAAACTACCGTTTCAAACTTATAACTTAAACGGTAGATTTTTATTAAAATAAATAAGATCAATATTATAGAATCGTTATTTTATATTTTTTATTATTTACCTGTGATGTAACACATCGCAAGTAAATAATATGTTGTTATATGATCCGCTTCTAAATGTATATCTAATTTTCTGTTCCTCTCATAATGGCTGAGTATGTAGATATTATATTGGCAAAAAGCAGGTATTACTTAAGGTTGTGAAAGGTGCCATATCGTTGGTAGTGTACGCAATACAATGTCTATAGGCGATCAGGAAAAACTATGAGCCCCTGATGTGATATGTGAGATCTGTTGAACTACTCTAGCAAGGTGGGTAGAGACGCTAAGCTTCTTTACGCCGCCCAGGACAAGAACATTGATTGGCGCACCATTTTTTCTAAATTTTCCTATATTATAAGTAAATGCACTCTTTTTGCAGATAATTTTTTAAAACTTGGCTCCTTTGGAAATCTGTTACCCGGGGCAATCCGCCCCTTTCATCCCCTTTTTGGCGCCCCTGAGGGTGAGTACAATGTTGAAGAAAAGCATATCGAGAGAACCGAAAAAAAATCACGATTTTACTATTGTAAGATTGGTATTACAAACTTTGTTATACCAATGATTAAGTATCTATTAGCAAAACCTGGTTGACCTATTCTGATCAGTGGTGTCAGGTATATAAAAAAACTATTAATTAGTTACATAAAACAAACCGTCAAAATAGAAGACCTTAAAAAAAAACAAAAAAATCAAATAAATTTATAATAACGTCGGTTAAATTTTTGCATAAGTTGTAAAAACAAAAACAAGTTTTTGTTTTTACATAATTATATTGAGTTTACCTTAAGTCGTAAAACTCAATGGTGGTATTCAGTGATGACGGTTCAACAACGGTATTCACATGTACCGTCTGGCTTTGTTGGCTGAGAAACAAATTCTTGTAAAGTTATTTTTCGATATTGAAAAATAGTTACACGAAAATGGTTTACATACCTTACATGAACGCGTAAGAGATTTTTTCAAGTGTTTTTTCCTCAAATTTACCGGAGATAATGCATTTATCTATTTTTGTTGATTACTTGACAACGTAAGAGAAATAAAGTTTTGTTTTAAAACTTTTATTTTGAATTTTTTTTTTCATACCCCCAATATTTATATATTCAGGGATTATGGAAGTTTTTGGTATTTTAAGAAAATTTTTTTTAGGTATTTTTCTTTCCAGGCTTTAATCGCAACACTTTTTTGAAAAACTTATTTGATAAACCCGTATTTATAGTTTGTTTCATGGCTGAAAGCTACCTAGGTCACACACAAAAAAAGCTTCAGGAATTTCTGGAATAGTAGACATTATTATAAACTTTTAACAGCAACATGTCCAAGAAGATATTTGTTTTCAAAACACAAAACGCTTTATCGTAAATTCTTTTCTAAACTAGTTGAATTTATTAAAAAACATTTTTTAAACAATCATTTAATCAAAGTACATATTATTTTTTGCAGTCTTATCACAGAGCACCGCGTGAAAGCATTTAACCAGAAGGTTTACGCCTACTTTCTTACCAATGAAGCGTATATGGCCGGAGCCGGCTTTGAACCACAGACTTGAAACCAGAAATCTAACCAATACACCACGGCTGCACAAAGTGTTATTAATTCTAAATTGAATTTTCTTGATTTTTGTGGTTTTATTTGTAACCTTGTGTGACAATTTTTTTTAACTAGATTAAATCTTCCATTTTCAATGATGTTTTGCCTTAGAATTTTATTTTTGAAAGATTTTATTTTGATCGAAATTAAAGATAATCATTATGTCATTAATGAATAGCTGGTTACTTTTTGTCGTTGAAGTTAAAATCTACTAAATTAAACGACTATTGAATAAAAATAAATAAGTTGTAGAATTTTTTCGATAAAATAAATGATGGAGATATAAATACATGATATAGATAAAAGTGTTTAGAGTGCTACAGTTATTGTAAATACATTTATGTATTTTTTTTAACTATATACCTTTTCAGATGAGTTGAAAAGTCTTCTGGTGGCATAATTGAGGTAGAGTGGTTCAATGGAATGTGAATGTGTTAATTTTTATTTTTTTCTTTTCCTTTCATTTAGCCGTACAAATATTTACAAGTTCCGTGTTTTATAATATACATAAAAATGGCAAGGACGAGAAGAAGACAGATTTGCCTTATCTCCAAGTCCCTTATTTTTTCTAGACATTTATATAAATACGTTGTGACTAAAATTAAAAATTAAAAATGAGAGAAAAAAGCAAAATGTTTCAAAGAAGTTTACATTAAGTGCAAAATAGTTTAAGTCTTTCAAAGTTGTTTTTAATAAAAGTTAAGGAAGTAATTTATTCTCAACAACATGAAGATTAACTTACGGTCATGCAGTGCTATATATATTCAAATTTCAAAGTTATTCATTAAAATAAAATTTTAATAAATTATTCAAGAAAACCAAAACCAACAGCAAAAAAATGCATGCACACAAATAAACACATATACATACCCATACACATGTATGTACACATGCATATATATGCACACTTGCGCATGTACACATATACATATACATACATGCGCACATAAATGCTGTAAATCTATATAATTACTTTTTCATAATATAATTGAATAAAATGTATATAATTAAAGACTTTAGAATATTTATTGAATATTTATTCATGTGTTGAATTTTAATAAATAATAGTTTGAAGATATTTGGTATTGTATTATTATTAGTTTTATACATAAAAGTTAGCAGATGATATATATTCATTTGGTACAAATTTGATATTTGATAATTGGTGGTGTAGTGTGGGTATTAGTGGTAGTTGTGTTGAAACACTTATTACAAATGATATTTTTTAGTTAGTTAATCAGCAAATATTTTATATCTTAAGTAGTATAAACACAGTATTTCTTCTTTTTTTTTTGCAATTAAAATTTTTGGTCAGAAAATTATACTTGCAACTTCTTAGAGGAGGATGAATGTTTTAACATAATTTAAAACGATTATTCACATTAAAACAACACAAGTGATGGATTCTAGTAAAACATATAAATCTCATACCCACAAAGTTACTAGTTGAACTTTTAAAGATTGTTATTATAATAAAACTATCATTTTATCAATATTTATTAAACATGAGCGAGATCTCGTCTCGTTCTCGTTACTCGTGAGAAACGAGAAATAAAAAATTCTCGCGAGATGTAGAACGAGACTTAAATAATATATTATTTTCCAAATTAAAAATTATTATAATTTACAAAATGCTTAATAATTTGTTTTTTTAATTAAATAATATTTTGACGCCGTGATTTTAATAAATCTAATTAAAAATTTAATTTGTTTTTGACCAGTAGCGGACTGACCCGGTGTGCCGCTATTCTATAGCACAGTGGGCCGGTACCTGCTTAAACGTTTTGGGCCTCAAGCAAAGATATCTATAATTTTATATTTTTTTATTATCTTTTATTATAATTTATAATATAATATAAATTATTGTTATATTGGACGTGGCCGTTTCCCGTTAACACATAGACACATAGTATAAAATATTAAAATATAAATAGACATCAAAATTCAAAACAAACAAAAATATTTTGTTTCTGCGAACGTTATCGTCTTATCGGATATCGGTATTATATCATAATTATATGACAATATCAATATACGCCATGGATAGCAACGTATTTACGTATCAATAATCTATAAATAAATACGAACAATATATTGTATGTGTGTGTGGTTGTGGTCAGTGGGTGGTACCGTGGTGGTGTATATCAGGAAGAAACTGTCTACAACTGCCGGAACAATTATTAACTTAATAATAATTTGTTGTTGAGTATTACCTATACTGTTCGTCGTACATTTACCGGAAAGTACATTAGGTGCATTAACCTAACGAGTATAATATAAGATACGACTACGGACTAATAGTCAATTCTAAAAAATAAAAATGAATAAAGTTAAAACTAATCGTAAAGGAGGAGCGGAAAAAATTAGAGATAAACGAATTGCCGAACTGAAAGCAGCAGGAAGTCATCCAAAACAAAAGAAATTACAATTTTGTTCAACTATCAATACACGAAGTGGTAAGTTTATAAGTTTATATAATTCAATTCTGAGTGGGTATGTTATAGATAGTATATGTATATAAATAATAAATATATATGAAGACGTGAAGTACCTTAAGTTCTTAAGTACCTATTTTAATTTATATTGCATTAACATTTTTAGATAACTTTAATGATAATACATCGGAATTCGAAATAAAAACAAATAATCCTATATTTTCAAGTGTAAGTATTAAAGTATATTACCACCAGTCTTGCTAAGTATTCGAATACTTGTATTTAAATACTTTTTTTGTATTTTAAATACTTTTTAAATTCTTTCAACCTGTGTATTTTTAAATATTTAAAAAATACTTTGTTTTGTATTTTTATTCGAGAATACTAAATACTTTTATTCTAGAGTTCAACTCGAAATTCCAATTACCAATTTTTCGTAATATACTAATTTAAATTTTGTTTCTAAAGTATTATTATTTAATGTTAATAGTTTTGACTTATGAGAATTTATGAATAAGGTTTCCCGAAACACAAGCAGATAACAAAATGACTGAAACCCCCATCTGCTCCTCTCTACCATGGCATACAGGACACTTGTACTTACTACTTATTAAAGAATTATATTTAGTCATTGAAACATTTATAAATAAGTTTAAATATCTATACATTTGCATATCGTGTTAATTATATATTATATATTAATAATTATTAATAAAAATAACATTTATAATATGCAATTTATTGAACTAAAAAAAAATATTTGTTAAGTATTTTGAATATTTTTAAAAAGTATTTGTATTTATATTCAAATACATTTGAAAAAAATTCTTAACAAGACTGTCTACCACATTAAAATATATTAAATGTAAATAATAAAAAAACTTACACAAAGGTATTTTTTAAAAAAACCTAGCTATACACTTTTATTTTAATATTGTGTTGTAGACTATAGAATAAAAAACTTATGTTTCTTATTCAAAATAACTTATATTGGAATTATCATTACAGGATCCTGTATGTACTAGTACATCTACTGTGCATAATTCCAATAACTTAAACATCAATGAAAAAAGTTTGGAATTAGTAATAGAGTCTGATGAAACGAAAAATCCTACATTTTCTAGTGTGACAACAAGTATTAAAGTATCTTATATACCATATTAAAATATATAAAATGTAAATAAATAAAAAATGTACACAAAGGTAGTTTAGAAAAACTAATACTTTTAAATAAATTTGTGTTGTAGTCTTGTAGACTATAAAATACAAAAAACTTATGTTTCTAATTGTTTGATTGCATTAGGTAGAAGATATTATTATACGTTCTAATATCAATATCAATAGTATTATAGATGATGAGACAGGTATTATGAATAGCAGTATTGGAAAAACTGGTTCTGATTTTATTTCGGTTTGTACATCGACAACTGACATTCCTATTGTGAGGACATTTACTTATTGTCATTTTAATTAAATAGTTTACCCATTAAATTTATATGAGATTTTTTTTTTTTGTAGGAAAATTATGGTTATACTATACAAGTTGATTTAAAATTTCCGACAAATCCTAAAAATTTAACCGTGGTTCAAAAATTGGAGTTTGTTAATACAATTCACCCTTGTCAACCTAAGTTTTTAAAAAATGTAGCTTGGTCTCTTCACAGAATATATAATCGAAGAGACCTAAAAGGTAATTTAATACCAAGAAAATGGTTGACTGTAAAATGTAAAGACAATAATTATGTAGAAGCTGTTTATTGCACAATTTGCATGGTATTTAGTTCTTCAGCTAGTAATTTTTGTTCTGGATGTACAAATTTTAAAAATATATATGCCACCATTGAATCACATAAAAATAGTCAAGTTCATGGTTTAGCTGTGGAAGCGTATATTTTAGCATCCATTACAATAGCATTACAATAGCATTACAATATTGAAAATTCTGTAAATAAAAATATGATGAATTTAAAAAAAAACAAGCACTTGAACGTATTCATGTTTTAGAGCAAGTTTTTGAAATTGTTAAGCTTTTGGGAAACAAAATCTCCCTTATAGAGGTTCAGGTTCATCTGAATCTTTATATAATATTAACTGTGAGAATATTAACTATAATAGAGGAAACTTATTAGAACTCTTAAAGTTTACAGTCAAACGAGATTCAATTTTAAATGACTATTTGAAAGTTGCAATTGAAAGTAGTAAAAAGCGCAAAGAAAATATTGCTAATAATTCTAAAGGAAGAGGATCTTTAGTAACAATGCTCTCTAAGAATACAGTTAATAAAGCTATATTAGAGTTATATCTTAGCTATATTAGAGTTAATAAGAAGAAAAGTTAAAGGTGAATTGGGAGATAAACAATTTAGTATACAAGTATGTTATTTAAAAATTATATTTTTTTTCTATATGTGTATATAATACATATTTTAAATATTTTGTTCATAGGTAGACAGCACACAAGATATAGGGTCTACAGACCAAGCTGCTGTTTGTATACGATATGTTTTTAAATCTGAAGTAAAGGAACGTCTCTTTGCTGTATTAGAAGTAAAAAATTCTTCTGGAAAAGACATGTATGAATTATTAAAAAAATGTTTTGATGACCATTCGATTAATTTTAAAAACATTGTTGGTGAGTCTTTTGATGGTGCTGCTAATATGCGAGGAGATTTCAATGGACTTCATGCGTACGTAAAAAAAGAAAATAAAAACAGTATTTACATATGGTGTTATGCACATATTTTGAATTTATGCATTTGTGATACTTGTGATAATAAAAATGCTATTAAACTATTTGGATTATTGAATTGTCTATCAACATTCTTCTCAGACTCTTACAAAAGAATGAATGTTTGGAAAGAACAACAGGAACAACTAGGAACTGGTCAGAATAAATTAAGAAAACTTAAAAAAATTGGTGAAACCCGATGGTGGTCATGAGAAAAAGCATTAAAATGGGTTTTCAGTGGTGCTGACTGTTTATATCTAGTTGTTGTTAGTGCTCTTAACTTTGTTACCACATCAAGTAAATTTGATCCAAAGTCTTCATCCGAGGCCTCGTCTTTAATAGAAAATTTATGCAATACATGAGCTGTACATATGGTTTTAAAATTAATTTTAAAACCATATGTACAGCTCATAGATAAAATTAATTTTGATGATGTTATGTCAGAATCAGAAAAATTTTGTTCGGATATGAATACCAAGTTACAACTGTTAAATTACCTGAAAATATAATTGTCGAATCCGAGTTTAAGCAAAACAAAATAAGACGTACAAAGCGAATGTTTGACGAAATATGTAGCAATGAATCACCAATAAATCCCAAACAAAAATTTAAGGTTGAAGTATTCCTGTGTATTATTGATCAACTAAAAACTAGCCTGTCAGAGAGATTTATAAATAATACAAGTTTAATTGTTGACATGCAATATCTTTTACCAAAACATTTTAAGGATTTGAAGTCAGATGATCTTCCAGAGTCAGCGTTACAAAAATTGTCTACTTTGGCGTCAGTAGACCATCCATTGTTAATTGCTGAATTAAAACATTTTGCAAGTATTTACAATAGTGTTAAACAACCGCTGAACAAATCCTATCGTATAATATATGATAGCATTGATGACAATAGCCATGAAGAAGATGATGGGATTAATGATAATTTATATGAACTTCCCACTGATATCAGGACAGGTAAAATAAAAAACAATTTAGGTAAGTTGTAACTTAAACCTAGGTGTATAAACAAGTATAACTAAAAACTTAATAGGTAATTCATTTTTTTTTTAGGATGTGACAAGTCTATGAGAGAAAATGATAATGGACATAATCGTGATTCTTGTCTCTTGTGTGTTCACAAACTAATTTATTCGCTTAATATGCATTCTCCTTTATACGCTAATCTTTTTACTGCCATAGAATTTGTATTAACACTATCCGTGAGTCAAGTAAATTGCGAGCGTGTTTTTAGTAAATTGAAAATAATTAAAAATCGTTTACGTTCTTCTCTTGGAAATGAACACTTGGAAGCATTTCTTCTTATGACAGTTGAAAAAGAAATTTTAGACGAATTGAATTTGAAGACATACTTGAAATAGTAAAGAGTTCATCACCGTTAATGTCTAAGCTGTTGTCAAAATAATAAATATTTCAATTTATATTAACTGTACCTAACTATCTAAGTACCTATAAGGGGATAAGGCCAGTAAGTATCATTACTTTTATTTTGTTTAATTATGTTTTATGTTATATCAAATTTATCACATTGATTATATTATTATGTATTTATGTTATGTTTTCATACTAATTTATACAATATTTTAGCAAAAGTTATGTTGATGACAATATCAACTATTTAGATATTGTACAACAACATAAATATAATAATGGTATAAAAACCATTAACATATTCATAACATTCAGTAATTATTATTTTGTATAAAAGATTATTTGGCCTTCGACCCACAAAGTTTATAAAGGCCCGTAATCACAATATGAGTAAACATTTTTTTTTTGGGGGGGGGGGGGGGTTGGACCTGTAGTAATAGGGCCGCTAATGAACTTGGAATAGTGGACCGAACCCTTCCCAGTCCGCCCCTGTTTTTGACAAAAACAAATTAAATTTTTAATTAGATTTTTTATTAGATTTTTTAATTAGATTTAAAAAAAAAATCTAATTAAAAAATTTTAATTAGATTTTAAATATTTTTAATTTGATTTTAAATACAAAAACTTTTTGTATAAAATGGTGCACTTTCGACTTAATTTCATTAGTTTACCAGTGGAATTCAACTTGACACATATTGTTCATATTGAAAAGAAATATTCTTGCCTCATTTCAACGATCAAAAACGTCACCAAGAAAAAACAAAATCTGGAGATATTTTCAAAAAACAAGTGACGGTGCTGAATGCAAGGCGTGCAAAAAGTCTTTGAAAACAAAAGATGGAAACACAAGCGGACTTCATCGTCACCTCGAAAAAAAACACAGCCAAGATTACGTTGAGTATTCTGAAAAAACTGACGACTCTCTTCTTCCTCCTCCTAAGAAGAAACAACGAATTATGGTCGAAATGCTTGAAACAAAGTCCAAATATGACAAAGACAATTCCATTCAAAAACAGTTTGACTCTGCAATGGTGGATTACTTTTGCACTGATCTGGCATCCTTTTCAGCAGTCGAAGGAAGAGGTTTCAAGAAATTGTTTGACTTTGCAAACCATAAACTGAGCCTTTATCACAGAACAACATATTGAAGAAAGCTTTCAATTCGGTCAAGAGAAGTTCAAGCTGGAGTGAAGAGCATAATAACGGAGATTACGCCAAATCTAAAAAGTGCTGCATTTATTTCTGACCTTTGGACTTCTAGAGCTCAGGACAGCTACATCTCTTGGACTTTTCATGCTATTGACGAAAATTGGAGACTACATCACTGGACACTCCATGTCCAACAGTTCCCAGGCAGACACACAGGTATTTTAATTGAAGGAAAGCTGGATTCTTTCTTAGAAGAACTAAATTTGCCTGCTGATTTGCCAATGTATTGCGTGAACAACCAGGGAAGAAACATGAAACTTGCAGTCAAATTGTCAAAGCGCCTTGACCAATACTTGTACAACAATCATATTTTGAAATGTGCAGTTCGAGACTCATTTGGAATGACTGCTGGAATGGATAATGCGTTGCAAACATGCAAAGTTTTGGCTTCTTTAACTCACCAGTCAACAGTTGCAGCTGAGTTCCTTGAATCAGAATCAGACGCTCAAGGAATCAATTTTAGACAATTACGCCGATCTGTTGACACAAGATGGAATAGTAAACTGGATTGCATGGCTTCTGTCCTACATCTAAAGAGTGCAATTATCAGCTTCTGTGCAAATGAAGATATTTTTTCTTCAAAGACCATCAGTGCATCACAGTGGAAATTAATCGAAGGAGCAGTAGAAATTTTGGCACCACTTAAAGAAGCTACAGAAACGTGGTCGGCTGAGTCTATTCCAACAATTAACACTGTCGCCAATTCTCTTTATTTGTCCCCTAATTCAAAACTGAAGCGCAAGTTAAACGTCAGACTTGAAACACAAGAGCCAACATCTGAACTGAATCCTATTTTGAGCGAAATGTGCAAGTATGAATATCTCCAGGATGCCAAAAAAGACTTTCCGATTCTTGATTGGTGGAAATTGCATTCAAATACATTGCTAGAACTCTTTTCATTAGCTAGACAAGTTTTAGCTATTCCAGCAAGTTCAACTAAATCAGAGAGAGTTTAGTCTCGCTCATGGTTAATATTTATATATTTATATTGTAACTAGTAATATCAGTTATCCCATATAAAGTGATATGTAATTATGATATGTAAGTATACAGAAACAGCTACGTAACAAAAATATAGACTTTTCATAGCTTGTAAAAAAAAAAAGGTTACCAGTTGTAGTTATATCTAGTCATGGTCATGAGGCATGACCAACTTAGCTGTGTTTGTAGCACGTGATTATAATGTTCTACTCAATATTGGAGGTGGAGTAAAAATATTCGTTTTATAAACAGTTAGTATGCGGTAAAAATATATCTAATAAAGTATATGCGCTGTGTGGCTGACTATATGCCATGGTGTGATGTGATGGTGTGATGCGATGGTGTGATGTGATGGTGTGATGTTATGGTGTGATATTTTTTAAATTTTAATTAGGATTTTATTATATTAAGATAAGTAAATATAAAAATTTATAATAATTCGTATAAAAAGAACAAAAATTGAAGCGTTTAATAATTTAAAAAAAAATTCAATAGAATAAGGTGGAGCTGCATCAATTAGTGGATGTCTTTGGAACAACATCAAGAATTAAAAAGCAGTTTTTAGAGTGAGATATAAAATTATAGAGATTAAAATCTGACTGGTGTAAAAGGATTTGTTTGGGTGGTACCTGTGTTGCTTGCATTATGAATGATACATATAAATTCATACGATTAAATGCAGTGAATATAAGCAGATTATTAGATTTAATACCTTTAGTGTTGTTAATTGGGCAGTAGTTATGTATAATGGTAAAGAATATTTCAGCAATGTTATTAACAAAACAGAAAGCAAATTAAATAAAAATTTAATTACACATCTACGCACAAATATTTATGTCCAAGTAACATACATACAAACATTCACATTCATTTATGAATAAATACATAAAAAACTACACATAAAAAACTATATACACTATATTTACATTACAATATTTCATACATTATTTTAAGAGTTAAATAAGTGTTACAACCAAGAGTATAAATCCTAGGTTAATAAACATGGCTGCATCGACTGAAAGATGGTTAAAACATAGGTGTTTTGTTATCCAATTATCCATGTAGTGTTAAGATGACTTTCTCATTAGAACCATATATTATCATCAAGTGCCTGAGTACTGGTTGACACCCTATGGACCCTACCTTGCTAAAATGTAAAATTGTAAAACACCACTATTTTATAATTGGATGATGGGTTTTGGTATTAGCTTGTTCTCTTCATAGTTAACCCTGATCAGGATCCTATTATATCTACGTGTAAATGTTAACATTCAGATAGATATCATATAACACCTATTATGTACCACAGACATACAACACAGTAGCATCACTAAGAGGTGATGGCTGTCCACACCGACTGACATCATCACAACCTAACACAGAGGGGTGACACCAAAATGATCAAAAATGCAAAGATCACACAACTGCTCATGCTCCATTTGAACAAAAAAAGATCCTTTTTTCTAAAGATAACTTTTTCCTTTAGAAAATTCGAAGTATAGAGTACTTTTTTTAGAAACTGACGATGGTGCTCCTCGACTTCCACAAGCCCGTGTTGTCGGCCCTGTTAGTAAAAGTCAGGAGGGGCGACAACACAAATTTATCACACTGGGTGATACCAACCCTAGCGACACCACTGATATAACTTGAGTTGTTTTTCGGTTTTTTTTATTTTTAGTTGATAGTAGTATTTAAAAAAAATTTAAAACAACAAAATATTTACAATAATAATGCATACATGATACATAACCTAAAAAAAATCAAACAGCTCATCTTCCTGCTTTAGAACAGTAAAAGTCAATACTAAATTTCTTTTTCCATTAAAACTAGCTACCAAGCGTAGTTTCTGCACATTTAAGTTTATTTTGAAGTTTTTATTCAGAATGAGTTCTCCATGCTGTTCTGCAAGCTGATTGTAAACTGTTCAGAAAAATTGGACAACAGGAATCTTGGCTAGATCGAAATAAAATTTTTAACTTATACACAGTTTGACAAAAAACAAAATTCTTTTACTATTTTAAAGTCTTTCATACTAACTTGAACTTTAAACAAAGAGCTTCTTTATTTTCTAAATCTTATTGGCTATTATTGCACAGTGACGCAGATTAGGTTAAAAATGGCAAAAGGTAACACCAATTCGTTGTTCTTATAAAAAAATTGTTTTTGGTATTGAAACAAACAAAACATTGAAAAAGATGTTTTTAATTCATTTGTAATCAATTCAAATTTCTAAAAATGATAAACTACTTTGTCTTTAGTAAATAAAGATCCACTTTCATTTTTTATTTTATTCTAAAAACAATTGATTTTTTATGGTTTACAATGTTAAAATGTAATTTTAAATGCACAGTTAGGAACATATGTGTTAGCCAATTAAAAGTTCCGTGTTGTTTCACGCTTTTTTTTTTTTAAACAAACTATTATTCTAAAAAAAAAAATCCCTAAAACACTTACAGCATTTTCTTGCACCTTATCCTTAAAAGAGATATTTTAAATCGGACGCTGTTTTGTTAAACACAACGTCCGCCTTCGTTTTTATAAAAAGAGTAGTAGTTTTCAAACGTGTGTGTACTCAATTATTTTAAGCATTACCCTTTTTTCATAGGCATTACCGTTATTCGATTAACTTCAGTAATGCGGTAAACTTCGATATTTAGATAAGAAATCGGGAGTGCTTAGTTATGAATACAATATTTAGGGGGTGTCAACTTTAAGATAGCGTTGTCAACTTTACAAGGTCATAACTTTTGAACAATAAGATATTTTTTTTATTAAATCATAATTTTACAGATGAATTTTAGTAACGTTCACAACGGTAGAATTTTTTTAAATTTGTTATTATTGCTCCTCCCCTAAAGCCTCCTCCAACGTCAATGCCCACCTTAAGAATGTAATCATTTGACAATTTTCTCTCCTTTATTACTGTGCCAACAAGTTATTTAATGTTTTTACAATAAACCAATTGTCTGGAATCTTTTACAAAAATTTCTGTAACATCAAAATAATCATTTAAAAATCTTACATTACTTTCAAATAAGTCTCTTTCCTTCTAGCTAAATATGCTAAGAACTTTGGTTCTCTGTCAATTAATAAGTCCACAAATATTTTTGAATTTATTTATTTCCGAAATTGGGATTTATTCAAATGGAAAACTTTTGCCGAGCATTTTGGTTGTTCATTGGCAACTGCGTTAAAGTACTTCGTTTATCTTATTTTCAAAAGAAATTTGCATCATTGTTTTCATTTTCTATATTTCAAATATTTTATATAAATTTCTAAGTTTCAAGTTTGAAATACTAAACTATGAAAAAAAAGGTTCGCAATACCTTTGCCAAGTTCTTCTGTTAAATTTTCTTTTCTCGTTGTGTGAGTGCAAACGTAGGGTAATCCTTGTCCAATGACAATCCTGCACCTTTTAAATATTTTCATTGTTCCAAGTGATGATGCCTTTACTCTTCCCAACTTGATTCTCCCTCTAATTTCAGATGTTGGATGTGAAGTAATTGTAGTTCAAGAAATTTCACAGATGTTACAAACACAGAATGATCGGTTCCTGGTGAGAATACTAACCCAGTAGACATGCAACGTTTTATTCACATTGTATTTATTACTTTTTACGTTAAGGCTTTCACATTTGTTTTATTAGTTTTTATTTATTTTAGTTTTATCATATTACAATAATGCAGTTTTAAAATAATTAAAAAAAAATATTGCAGTTTTAAAAAAATATTGCAGTCTTAAAATAATTAAAAAAAAAAAAAATTGCTATTTAGTATACAAGTACCCCTTACAATTTCGAAATGCATTTTAGACATTATTAAAAAGTCACGTAAATATTTTGAAATTCAATACCCAAGTTTAAAGAAACAGATAAAACAAATAGGGGAGAGTGGGGAGAAATGGAAAGTGGGGAGAAATGGATACCCCCTGCTATTTTTAAAACTAGTGGACCATATTGTTTTGGACCAGAGTAAAAAAACTTCAGTAACATGAGATGTTTTTAAAAAACCATTTCCTTTTCCTTAATTCTTATCCACGTTTTTTATTTGCATACGGAAATTTTAACCAATTCAGGTATTAGTGGGGAGAAATGGTCCACAAGAGGTCCGTTTCTCCCCAAACTTTGACATATAAGATGATTCGTGTTAAGTCATTTTTTAATATTAAAACATTTCAATAATTTTTTAAAATATAATGAAAATGTACTTTTATAAAACTTGCCGAAAATCATGAGATTTTTTTTGTTTTTCTATTCAGAATGTTTTTTTACTGTTCTATACTTTTTTTAAAATTTTTTTTATTTAATCTTGTTTGTTTAATTTAATTTTTATTGATTTTCATATTATATTTTTATTATTTATTTATGTTTCAGCGCAGCAGAGTGTGCATACATAGACTGATTGAGAAAAGCATGCAGGGAGTGTACATAAATCTACTGATGGTATGGGCTGGGGTAGGCTTAGTGATAGATGCAGAAAAGTATACATCAACTGATTAGAAAGAGCATGCAAGGAGTGTATATATATCCACTGTTGGTTTTGGTCGGGGCAGTAGCTTATTAAGTTAAATAAAATAAACTAAATTAAATTTTTCAGCTATTTTCTGGTCTTTTATTTAAACTTAAAATAAAAACGTCAAATGTGTAATTTTTTTAGGAAAATTTAAAGTCGACCAACAGGATAAATATATTATGTATGTATTATTTTTTAACTAGTAATAATATTTTAATTTTGCATGATGAGCGAAGATGAAAAAAACACAGAACATCTGTGTTTTTTTCATCCCTATTCAAACTACATTTTATTTATTTTTTAATGTAGAAAATCTCAACAAAAAAAAATAAAAAAGTGTTTCAACAAAAATTCACTCAACTTTGGTCAATTACAATACCTGATTTAGAGTTCGAACTTTGTCTTCCTGGGCGTTGCAGAAATACTAAAGCACCCCGTTGAAAGAATTTCATTTATTTCAAATCTTGTTGGAGTGTGCAACTAGATTCTGAGCTGTATTTTCAGAACACGGTATTTACTAGTGACCTGATTTGACAATACTTTATTATACATACTTTTAGTTCTATACCTAATATATTATATAATATATTATATATTATATAATATATTATATATTATATATTTTGTAATATATTATATATTATATAATATATTATATATACAATTTCGGGTTCGCTTTTTACAATCGCTTTTTAAAATATTTTTTTATTTACAGCAGTAGAAGAAAAAAAAAAGTCATATCCCTATAATATTTAATAGCAAATTTATGATGCTGCTCCCGCTGTTGCTGCTTCTGCCCTTAATCATTCGTGAGGGTTTCACACGGAAGTCACGGCAGCCATTACACCCGAGTTAATGGCATGAAAGCGTTGCATCTTGCAAAAGCCTATAATCAGTTTAGTATTTTTTAGTTAAATCCATAATTTATTGAAAATAACATACACAAATGATATACACAAGGCTAAGATTTAATTTATCTTATATACGCATTGAAGCCAGTCTTCTGATTAATCCACCCATGCCACATTCTGTACAAAGCTGTGCAGAACAAATATTTGCAGTTGTTTTTATTAGATTTTGATGCAATCGATTATATCGGGTTGATAATAATTTTTAGTTAAGTTTAAAATCTCTTTTTTTTCTAAACTTCTTTATTTTGCTGTTTATATAAACTACAACTTTCACAAAAAATAAACAGACAGACAATAAAAAAGTCAATCAAATAAAAGAAAGTGATTTGAATAAAAAAAATTTTTTCCTTCAAATCACTTTCTTTTATTTGATTGGATAATAATTTCCTTTTCATTAAGTTTTGTTCTTGTGTTGGATTGGAAAACACATTCAGAGATCTCCTATTCTTTACTTTCTTTATTTTAATTTTCTGTTCAGCTTTTCAATGCTTTTAACAATTGTTTTGTGTATGGAATGAGGTTTTGTGCGACTTGAATTTAAAGTCTTCTGAGAAGAAGGAACAATTGTTCTTAGTAACTAAAAATTTCCTCGATGAAATCTTTTTCTATCTATGAATGGTTTTTATACTCGTGTTTCTTCACAGTGTTACGGAGAGGGTATATACTTCAAAGTGTTACGGAGAGGGTATAGCCCACAACTTAGTAAATGCATCTAAAATAAGTCCTCATTTTATAATTATCTTTTCCCACAAACTGTTAAAAATAAGATAGAACCAATCACAAGGTAAAGAGACAAATCAGAGAACTGTCAGAGAGTTACTAAGACAAAAGTTTTGATCATTTTACTTTCATTACCTTTTAACATACCATGCATTTCAGAGGTAATTTCAAAAGTTGTTATAGATTAATATTGCACAAAGAACTCTAAACTTCCTAAAAATGAGATCTCCACTACAATTCGGAATTAAAGCATGGTTAATTTCAATGGAAATGTCAATAACAAAGTTGCCTTTTTTATTGATGCACAATCCAAAACTAATTTTAGGGGATTAATTAAAACACAACAAGCAAAAAAAAAAAAATTAAAATGGTTTGTGATATGTGACACACATCAAAATCTTTTTCAGTGGTAGATTGTGTCAGTCCAATGTTAATCCTTCTCAGTGAAAGGCTGCTTGACACCAATGAGCCATCACCGGTGTCTAATAGCACCGGTGATGGTTCATCTCCACTTCGTATGAAAATAAGTTTATGATATTAAGTTTAGTTGCTATGAGAACCTTATTATGCATAGCAATAAGCTTTTTATAGTGACAGTCAATTTTATACATATTCTTGACTTGTTTGCTGCAAATTATTAAAAAAAAGGATTTTTAATGCTCTGGTGTTCTAAATTAATTTACGTCGGAACTTTTTAATTTATATCTTAATTATAGAATACTGACAATTTTAATTTATACTGCATAAATTTGAACTTTAATAATAATCAAAGCAAGAAACCAAAATTTGGCCTGTAAAAATCCATAATAAGAACAACTAAACACTGTTTTTTAACAGTTGCAGAACACCTTCTAGCAAAACCTTCTTCTTAGTAATAACTATTGTTCTTAGTGAAGAAATGACTGGATCACTAAAACAAAATAATCGTTTAAATAAATCTTTATTGGATTTGATACGGTCACACTTGTGTGTAAAATGCTCACGATGCTTTTTAAAATCTTTATTTCGGACCTCTATAGTTTCTTCACTTAAGAGCCCAATTAGTAATGTCATGTAATCAACAACACTGGGAGCATGAATTAGCATTTTGTGAATGCCCCTAGGCATATAGTACCATGGATAGCATTCCGCGTAAAACCTAACTGTATGTGTACAGTAGGGGTATGACAATTTTGCAACCCTGTATTCCCATACTCAGTTTAGTGGAGTTTTTATGCAAAAATCAAGAAAATATCAAACATTTATACCATATCTCAAAAAAGTTCACCCTCCATTTAAAAAGAAGATTTATGGAATATACGTAATGTAATTTTGTTCCATTACTTTAAAGAAAACCAATAAAACAAAAATAACTATAATAATTTTACAGTGTATTTGAAAATAAGTACTAAATGTTAAGTTTTTATATGCTATGAAATTAAGGCACTAAAACTGATTAGTGATCACCAAACCATATATCACCTCATGAACCACATATGAAGTCGCATGCTGCTTGAGTAGATTTTGATTCTTGATAGTCTGGTATAAGAATGTAAGCTAGTAAAACGAAAATTACTCTCGAGTTCCATCTTGCATTGCTTATAACAGGAAATTCACTTTTGGAAAGGTACCTATGCTATAACAAGCTATTAAGTGATGCAGGAAGTCCATGTTATAACGCCAGCATGTCCAATTTACTTTTGTCAAAGGATTTCAAGTATTCTGAAATGTTAACTTCAGGTTCTCGTACTATTGCAGTAATCTTGTCACAAAAGTGCAATAAAGATTTGGTGATGTGTTTGATCTTTCAAAAAGATTACTCATGATATGTTTTAAAAGAATATCTAAAATTTGTTGTATTATTGTAAAATATTTCTGTAACAGTGTTACTACACTAATTCTTGTTCCTGTATTTGCAGATTTTGTGTCAGATACAATCATATTTATGACTGGCCACAACTCGTATTCATCCAGCACAAGCTTTATTCTATTATATTGTTTTATCTTTTCCATTCATCAGCTCGAGAACAGCAAGTCTATTCTCTCTTTTCATTTTTCAAAACAACTACTTGGTTTTCCATTTTCTTTATGTGCTTTCCATCAAAGATCACTTTTCATTTTTTAAGTTCTCCATATAATTTGCTTTCAACTTTTCTCATTCTTACATGACACCTTTGTAGACACCACTTTGAGTTGGAGTAAGAATAGAAATTCTACCTTTTAACAGAGTTTTGCAGACTTTATGTGTTTCTTGGTACTAATCTTTGCAGAGATAACTAAATTTACAGCCAAATTTGTTTTTTGTCTTTCAGATAATGATGACAAACTTTCAACATCTTCAACTTCAGTATCACTGCTGAAATACTGCTCTTCAGTTTCTGAATGACCTCCTTCATTATCTGATTCATCAAAATCTTGGTCTTAGCTGATAGAAGTTTGTTTCTTTATCAACACTAGTTTTCTTGGATGAATACCTTTAGTATCTTCAATTGTGGTACAATATCCAACTCTTCCATTTGTTGACATTTGTGACCATAAAATTTTTTATCTTCCTGACACAAACATTCACCTTTTTCATTAGTTATGTTAAAAAATTGGTCAAAATTTAGACTTACGAGTTTTTGACTATCTTTTTCAAGTTTTTTCAATACATTTTCTATTTTTCTTTCTGAAGCTGATTTCCCTTGTAGAGTTGGAAAAATCAGCTTTCTCCATAGCTGTTCAGTTTCTTTTGCCAAAATTGCAACTCTCTCCTTTCTGCTTTTCACATTTGATGACAAACTTTTAAATCAATCAATGATATGCTGTTCTGTTGGTATTTTATTAATTTCACCCATTCTTTTAACAACATTACATCTTCTTGAAGTCTTAGCTTTTTCAAACCTCACTAAATTTTATTCCCAAACTTTCTTATTCTTGTCTGAAGCAAGACCATTTTAAACCATTTTTGTATGTGTATTACATAAAGATAATACTAAAAAGAAAATTTTTTTTAGCTCGGGGGGTAATCTTTCTCAAAAATTAATATCAAAAACTTATATTTTCTGTTTATAAATAAAATTTCTCCCCTCATGGTGAAATGAGGAATTGAAAATTCTTAAGAAAAATTTTTAGTCATACCCCTAGTGTACAGTATTCCCTGAATAAATCTGCATCAAGCTCAAAACCACATGAAATACAAGTCAGAACAACATGAAACAATTTTATAAGTTCAAAATTGAGTTCTGTGATTTCAGAAAACAATTTTTCATTCTGAAAGGCTCTTCTGGAGGAATTGCAATGATTTAATGTTTCTGAGCTACCAGCCTTAGGCCTCTCGACAATCAGTTCCCATCTTCTCTTGAAAAGCAAGTTGAATTTTTTTCTTTTGCATTTCGATTTGTTGCTTGTCAGCTGGTAATCTTGATGACCATTTCTTGACTGACAATTTGTGAGCAGTGTGGATTAAGCATTCGAATGTTCGTATCCGTGCATATGGAATTGAAATCCCATATTGTAACCCATTTTGAGTGTGCGACTTCAGTAACACCTGTAATAAATAAAAAAATGCATTTTAAACTAATCAAATATAAAAAGGTGTGTGCGTGTGTGTGTATATATATATATATATATATATATATATATATATATATATATATATATATATATATATATATATATATATATATATATATATACATTAACAAATTTTAAAATGTATTCAACAGAAAGAGTGCTCAATGTTCTTAAAAGAACAGAGCAATAATAAATTATAACAGATCAATAATAAAAATCTTAAAATTTTTTTACCAAATACGATGCCCGACCTCTTAATTGATAATACAATATTAAAAAGGGAAAAAGTTACAAAACTTCTCGGAGTTCTTGTACACGAAAACTTATCCTGGAAACAACAAATCGATAATATCTTCATAAAAGTTGCTAAAAGTATTGGAATTATATATAAAGTTCGACATATGTTAAATAAACAACAATTAAAACAACTATATTATTCGTTTATCCACTGTCATTTAAATTATGCCAATATTGTATGGGGAAGCGCACAAAACTTAACTTAAATCTCTTTATCAGCATCAGAAACACGCAGCTCGCTTAATTAATTTTGTGAATTCAAATCCACTTCTGAGAGAAATGAAAGCCTTAAATGTATACGAATTAAATGTTTATAATATTTTATGTTTTATATTTAAATGTATAAATCATTTATCTCCTGATGTATTTATAAACCTTTATAATGTAAAACCCATAAACAAATACAATCTTTGCAATGGAAAAAATCTTCAAGAACCTCTCTGCCAAACTAAATTTGAAAAACTAATTATTTCTTATCGCGGTTCTTTTTTATGGAATAAAATAGTTTTGCCAAATTTTGGTTTGTCTTTGAAATGGACTTTAACTTTTTTAAAAAGAAAATTAAAAGAAATTATCTTTTCAGCAAAAAATATTTTTTCTTGTTTTTTTGTTCTTTTGTTTCATATATTTTATCCAATATATTTATATTTTAAATGCACAATTATATATACTTTATGTTGATTTATTTTTTATTGGTTAATTTAATTTTATTGTTATTATTATTATATTTGATACTAGCATGAGTTACCCGGCGTTGCCCGGGCCAATATTTAAACTGGCTTACCTGATATCTGTACACAAAAATGGGCCCAAAAAATGGGCCCCCCTGACCCCGGGGTTAGGGGGGCCTATTTTGGGGCCCCCTGACCCCGGGGGTCGGGGTACGGGGTCAAAACCCAGCTAAGAACCTTCTCCTCCTCGAGGACTACCCCCATGCCAAATTTCATCGAGATCGGTCCGGCGGTTAGGATTTCTATAGAGAACAAACAAACACACACATAAACACACATTGCCCTTTATATATATAGCTGGAGTTACCCGGCGTTGCCCGGGCCAATATTTAAACTGGCTTACCTGATATCTGTACACAAAAATGGGCCCAAAAATGGGCCCAAAAAATCGGCCCCCTGACCCCGGGGTCAGGGGGGCTCATTTTTTAGCCCCCTTGACCCCGGGGGTCGGGGTACAGGGTCAAAACCCAGCTAAGAACCTTCTCCTCCTCGAGGACTACCCCCATGCCAAATTTCATCGAGATCGGTCCGGCGGTTAGGATTTCTATAGAGAACAAACAAACACACACACAAACACACATTGCCCTTTATATATATAGCTGGAGTTACCCGGCGTTGCCCGGGCCAATATTTAAACTGGCTTACCTGATATCTGTACACAAAAATCGGCCCAAAAATCGGCCCAAAAAATCGGCCCCCCTGATCCCGGGGTCAGGGGGGCTCAATTTTTAGCCCCCTTGACCCCGGGGGTCGGGGTACAGGGTCAAAACCCAGCTAAGAACCTTCTCCCCCTCGAGGACTACCCCCATGTCAAATTTCATCGAGATCGGTCCGGCGGTTTGGATTTCTATAGAGAACAAACACACACACACACATTGCCCTTTATATATATAGAAGATTGTAGAGGGCTTCATGATAAGATTGTATGATTTTCTGGAAGGCCTGCCGATTATATTTGTAATAAAGCTATTCTGTAATTGTAATTTTTTTTATTTTATTGAAGGCAAATAAATTTACATTTAAATTTACAAAATAAACAAAAAACAAACAATAAATTTGTAGAAAATCGCTTATCAAAGATTTTTTATTTAACACTGTTCTATTAATAAAGACCCATTAGAAATGCATCATTTCTGATGAGTTTTTATTGATGAAACACAGTGTTAAATGAAAAGTTTTTGTTAAGCGATTTTTTACTAGTTTCCATCAATTATAGTAATTTTAATTTTATGGTTAACATCAATAGACTTACCATTAAGTAAGATATAGCTTATTTTAGTCAGCTGTTCGATCTCATTTTTTAATGTCAATTCCTCACTACGAAGAAGGCCTGCAGTTTCCTTTACAAATTTAAATCGCAAAAGCCGACAGCACAAAGTAGGTGATGGTTTAGAATTTCTCCAAAGAATAATGTTTTTATCATTGTAAATAGATGAGAGCTCTAAAGGCACAAAGCATGTAATAAACAGAGACTCCTCACTCTTCAGATTCCTAGTACACTCATCATCATTACATGTTTTTTTATAAATAATATGCCCACTTGAGCTATCAAAAGCAGCTTTGTATATAAGAGTTACTCTGTTATACTTATTTGCTATTACATTACCAGTCTGTGTCTCCAAAAGTTGTAGAGTGATCCAGTAGATCTTGAAATGGAACTCTAGCAGTATAGTCAGTTACACCAATGTTTTTAGGATAGCGTTGATCTTTTGCCACTCTAACGTTATTACATGATGGGTAGAGATGGTATTCTTTTTCATCAGCTTTATTTTTCGTATGCAGAAGGTATAAAGTCAGAATCCAAGCATTTTGCATACTTTTTCTCAAATGCTTCAGCTTTACGGCTAACATCATTCCAACGAGACTTCAAGTTCTTTAAGAATGCTATTAATTTGTTTCTTATAATTTCAGAATCATCTAAGTCTCACTTGACAACTAATTGATCATAAATTGTTAGATCTTGTATAGAAACATTATTTGATCTATTGCAGTTGTATAGATGGTGTTCTATTGACGTCAAGATGTAAACATTGTTACTCCGACGCCATCTTGTAGGTCAAACAAATGCGCATTAGTTTAACGCAAGGCTAATAAATATTATCTGTTAATGTGGTTCCTATCGAATAAACAGTTAAAAAGTTTCTTATTTTTAATAAAATTTATGTAGAATTTAATTCTCTTTCTCATGATATAATTAATTTTTTTTTGTTCAAACTAAAAGTCAATATTAAAAAACTTATTTTCTAAACGCTGTCAAACAAGGTAATTAACCTTAGCAACTAAGTAAATTGTAAATAATTTTAACAATAATACAATACAAACAAGCAAAACCACAAACTTAGAAGAAGATCCAAATGACTATAATTTTACTATAAACTAAAATACTATAAACTTCAAGTTGTTGAAACTTTATGTTTACCATTAGCTAAAATTACAGAATTTTTTCCATAAAACATAGACTTTTTGTTTACAATTTAACTCCTAGCATGGTTGATGGTCATAAATTAAACTTTAAAGTTAAAAGCTGTGTGTTTAAAAGTAGCTGCTCTTTACATTGAACCCTGCAGGTAAGAAAAGTATACTCATTTGATGAAAGTTTGATATAGGTCTTCATTGGTTTTAAGATACGTAAGAAGTAAAAAATATGAATCAAATCAAAAAATTAATAAAATAAGTTGTAACATTTCAAGGACTTTAACGTATAGTACAAGCATGAATATTAATGTATGTTGATCTCCTGCCACCATATAAACACTTCTAAAAGCATATGAAGCTGTTACAGTATTTTTATGGCTTGTGCTGCTTAAAGAAATGAAAAAAATTGGAGAAAAGGCCATTCATCATTTAATAGAGTTGTAAAACCTCATAGCAGTAATTAAATAGTATTCAGGTATTGTCAGAGAACTGTGAATCGTGTAAAATTGTGGAATGCAGATAAAAATATTGATTATCACTTAAAAAATTGATTTTACTTCATGGATTTGTTTGCAAAGTTTGCATTTACATTTTACTACAAGGATTAATCTATCATTACATCTAAGTTAGAGCTTCTGCAGTTTTGTCTTATTTCATTGAATTCATTGATGCATCTTTAACTATTTTTGATGTCTGTAAACAAAAACACATCAAGCAAAGTTTTTACCCAAAGTTTAAAATGAGGGAAAATCCTAAAAGCAGAAAGGGTTTGCTGAATAAAGGTTCCATTCGAAAAGAAATTTGAGTTTTTGTAACTTATTAGTTATTTTTGCTTTCATTTTTGCGTTTTCTCAAAACAAAATTTTTCAATATGGACATGTAATTGAAAATATGCTCAAATCAATATTAATTTTTAAAATGATATATAATCAATTTTTTTAGGATTGTTCACTTGTGTACATTTTTTTTTCATTATCAATTTAAAAAATCTGTTTCAAAAACTCAACAAAAGTGTAGTTTTTTTTCTTTCTATAGGAACAATTACAATAATAATACATCTATAAGATATCAAGGTTAGAGAGGATAAAACACAAAAACTTAAAATTAGTAGTAAATGTCCATGAAATCCACCACAAAAAAAGATCTTCAGTAAGTCGTTGAATTTTTATTTCCAAATCTATAATATTATATTTTTTTATTTCAATGATAGGCGTTTAGCTGTATATATTGCTGTGAAAATGGAGGAATATGCTCAAACATTACAGGCTGCTACTGCAGTTTAGTATGTTATAAAATTATAGTTTGTTATTGGGGTAGACCTGTAAAATTAAAATTTAACGAATGGGACACAAATCATAAATCACTTCCTTCCGTGGAGTACTTCGGTAAAGTATGCACATATGCTTAGCAGATATTGTATGCCTACAAATAATTTATTCATGGATGAGCCTAAATATATGTATTATTGAAGCATACAAGCAAATTAATTAGGAATATCAATATCATAGAAATATTTATTTTGTTCCTAATTATGTTCCTTATTAACTGAACTAAAAAAAAAAAGGTATAAAAAAGTTGATGTCTAAAAGTACTTAAAATTCCTGCTACATATTACATTTAAAATTATATATATATATATATATATATATATATATATATAATTTCGAGGAGGAGAAGGTTCTTAGCTGGGTTTTGACCCCGTACCCCGACCCCCGGGGTCAGGGGGCCCCAAAATAGGCCCCCCTAACCCCGGGGTCAGGGGGGCCCATTTTTTGGGCCGATTTTTGTGTACAGATATCAGGTAAGCCAGTTTAAATATTGGCCCGGGCAACGCCGGGTAACTCATGCTAGTATGTATATATATATATATATATATATATAAAGATATCATTCATTGTTCAGGTGAACATACTTTCGAGGATTTGATTGGTTCTTTTTGCCTATTGTATACTGCTGCAATCCACTCGCAGCACCTCTGACAACTCAAGCGTTTTACTATCTTGATGCTTAATAATAGCGGGAAAGCTATGGAAAGACATCTTGTCACCGTCATGATATCAACTGTTGACTTGAGTAACTGTTGACAAAACAAGTAATTAGCATAGCTTTACTGACAAGAATAAAATAATTTATTGCTTCTATGAAAAAAATAAATATATTTTTACACACGTTTCAAAACAACCTCTTTTAAAATGTATAATGAAAGTAAATAAACTAACTTTTTATAATTAAAAAATCTCTTTATTTAAACTTTTATTTTCACCTATAAAATTCCAATTAGAAAAGTTGTACTTTATATAGAACACAGTTCTAAAAAAAGTTGTAATGTATATTATTTGAAACGTGCTAGTCCAGCATTTTTTGTCAATTTGAGCATATTTTTGAAATACGTGTATTTGAAAATTGATTTCTTAAAATCCAGATAACTTAAAACGTTCAAAATTATGTTAGTTTATAGTCTCAACAAAAGAGTGTGTTATTAAGTCATTATTGAGATCCATTATTAAGTTCCAATTGTTTACATTCATCGTTGAATTCAATAGAATTAGAAAAAAACTGCACATGTCCAACACACTTTACTTTCAGTGGTAATGTATAGAATTGTACATAAGGCCCACAACTAACAACATCTTTAAATGACAAAGAGTCACTTCTTCTGAGAAACTCATTGCACACTAATCAATGAAATGAAATAGATCTTCTAAACATAATAACAGCTTGCTTGAAAATGTTTTAATACTTACATATCTACTACTCATTTACTAGTATTATTTATAGAAGTCCTTGAAATGTTACAACTTATTTAAAAAAAGTATATATAATTGAAGTTGATAATAAAATTATAATCATTTCGATCCTCTGCAACTTGTTTACATCTTTAGCACGAGCGTTCCCAGTAAACATTGAACAGTTGGTAAGTAGTTGGCCCGATCCTAATAACTATTAGCTACAGTTGGGCCAACAGTCGGCTATTTAGTTGGTATTGTGAAGAAACGTAACGCTTTTACCAACACTTAGCCAACTGTTTCATAAACTGTCGGTATTATTAACAGCCCAACATTAATAAAACAGTTGGCTAACAGTTGCTACCATTACTGGCCCAACTATAAGATTTTTTTAGCGATTTTTTAAATTTGCTTTTGCACTTTAATTGAAAGTGCAAATGTTATATTTATGTTTACAACTATCTTTACAATTTGACGTGATTGTGAAAAATGAGTTGCATATTTGAAATCAAAATGAGAAATGCTATACACAAAACAAATTGTTTGCTCGGCACCAGAAAAGGTTTTTTTTTTGTTGACTTGTGTAATAATACAGTAATAATCATCGTAATAATAACATAACAACTACAATAATAACAGTTGTAATTTACAACAGTAACAATAATAAAAAACTAGCAGAAAGCAACCCTAATACAGGTTATGAGTAATTAAATCATTAATAACAAAAACACGTTAACAACTTGATGTATTATCTAAAAAATTAAATACAAATTTATCTATAGATAATATTTTAACTTTGACTTCCTATAAGCAATGTCATCGCTAATAGTTAACGACATAAAGAACACATTAACATCAGTTAAGTTTTTTTAAAATCTGTCAAAACACTGGTACCAGGAAAAGAAAGTCAAGCAAAGCCTGCAAATACCTAAAAAAAGAAATTAAAAAAAAATATAGCTATAACAGCCTAGGTCTATCAACACTGCATAGCATAAAATATTTATAAGCACACATTACTGTGTCTCCAGAGTAATTAAAAAAGAAAAGATTATAAAAAAGGCTAGACAACACAATGTAGTAACACTGCCATTTAACACCAAGACTTAATAAAATTTTTTATCAAATAAAATACTTGGACTAAAAAGATCTTATTTATAACAATATTTGAACAACCGAGGGACAATTATGACAATTATATAAACAATTTGAGCATCTATATCATAAAAAAGCAAGCAACTCGTAAAACATTTCTTATAAATGGTCATTATCATTTGGGGTATTAAGAAATACGTAAGAGCTCAGTAATTACATAAGTTTTATTAATTCTCCCTCTCATCTAAGAGAGAGAGAGAGGGAGAGAAAGAAAGTGTTTCCAAAGCAGTTTTTTTACTGTTAAAAAAAGTAAAAAAACACGCAATAAATAGTAGTTACTGGTTTTATTATGTTACCAGTAAACAAAACTATTTTTACCTTGATTTAATTTCCAGCATTTCTTAATTAAGCCCCAGCTTCTCTCTAACAGTCAACTAATGATTAATAGAGTAAATTTCACATCATATTAAATTTACAAAATTAAAACCATGTTTCAACAGTAAGCAAACTAACCAACTGATGACAAAGGCAACTAAAAAAATAGAAAAGAACATAGTTCTGTTTGAAATTATAAAAAAATTTAAAATCATTTAAATTTAAAACTGTTATTAATTGTTACTATAAGTAGTAAAATTAATACTTTGCTTTGTTCTAAATTGTCTAAAGTAAAACCAAATTAACAGTGCTTGGCACAGACATTAACACTGCTTGACACTGAATTCTGGCAAGTAAGTTTTCTCCTCGTTGAGCAGCATTTCTTAGATTTCAACAACGATTAATTTCATCTTGCCTAGATCTATCTCTTTCACTGGACAACAACTATTTTCAAGTTGCCTATTAGCATTTACATTAATAACTTCTTTGAGCCTAATGTTATCCATTTCAATTTCACTATTATCATTAAACATATTACCAGTAATATTACTATTGTTACAACTGAATAATAAAAAAATTACATCTTACAAATTGTGATCTTTTATATTTAAAGGCTATATATTTAAACTTAAGATTTATTGAAATCCATATATTTTTATGTTTATATACATAAGTTGTTTATCAAAAATATTAAACAATATTTATTAACATCAATTATTTTTAAATAAACAGAAAATCTAGACTATATATATATATATATATATATATATATATATATATATATATATATATATATATATATATGTATATATATATATATATATATATATATATATATATATATATATATATATATAAATATATATATATATAAATATATATATACATTTATAATATATATATATATATATATATATATATATATATATATATATATATATATATATATATATATATACATATATATATATATATATATACATATATATATATATATATATATATATATATATATATATATATATATATATATATATATATATAAATATATATATATATATATATATATATACATTGTTAAATATAGTTGGCGATTATTTTAGTAACAATATCTTAGCTACCTATTTAAATAGGGTTTTTGTATAATCAATAATATATAGTAATATAAAAAAAAATGTTTTATTGACAGTTGTCACGGTATAAAATCATGTGTAATGTTTTAGTTAAATAGCCTACATCTGCTAATATCTACAACCAAAACTGTTTTTAACTCATTAAATATATTTTTTTCAGTGAATATCAGCCATAAAAACCCTGGCCAAACATGGCCGAAAAAATATAAGCATAGTATTAGCAAAAAAACGCAATTATTTCAACCATTAAACACTCTTTGATTGATCATAAAATGAGGAAAATACTTTCAAGAAGATAAACAGAAATGCCAATTGATAGCCAATATATGTATTAAAACTACAGTTCAAATTCGTAGTAATATAAATTACCTAACATTAAATGGCAAAACAAATAAAAAAAATATTTTTATAAACTTTTTTAAAAAAGAGCTTGACCGCCTAAAATATTGCTCAGGGTGACAACTTAAACTTAAAAAATTTTAGTGTAGGCGCCTTTTTTGATTAACAATCCTTAGTTTTTATATAAATCAATATGTTAGGTTCATTGAATAGTAGTTTTTTATACAAAAATTTAATAAAAATAATTTTGACTTTTGGCACACCAGAGCCCACTTTGTGGCAGTGTACATAGCGAATGGCTATTTTTGAAAGTAAGTATAATTTATGAGATATTCCTCATCATTTGCTATCATCAAACGATGAAAATGTTTTTATCATAACTTATCACCAATAACTTATCACGAATCACCTTTGGACTTTAAGTATCAGCTATGTTAATTATATCTTAAAATAAAAATAAAATAAAAAACAAAAATAATAATTTTAACAATAATACAATTTTAATAATAATAATACTTCTGGTATTCGGTATTCGGCCAAATATTTTGCAAATTTCGGCCAAAAACCGAATAGTAAAAAAAAGTAGCCGAATAGGCTGAATACCGAATAGTAATAGAATTTCGTAACATCTCTAGTATGAACAATAATAAAAAAAAAAACTATTTGAAATATTAACCACAAACACTAGTTAGATGTTGTCTAAAGATTTATAAAAAACTAACATTAGCAGTTATCCTCAAATATAGTTTCCTATTTTGTAGTATTCCTAAAAGTTATCCTATTATTATTATTATTATTATTATTATTGTTATTATTGTTATTATTATTATCATTATTATTATTATTATTATTATTATTATTATTATTATTATTATTATTATTATTATTATTATCATTATTATTATTATTATTATTATTATTATTATTATTAATGTATTTCACTATAAGGAAAAATTTACAAAATTATTAACCATAAAAGGTAAATATACGGTTGGTGCAAGAAGATGACAAATTCATTTGTATTGCCAAGCCCCTTAAAAATATAAATAAAAAAATTACATCGTTAAGTTACACTTTTTTTTTCGTTACATAACTATGTAATACGTGCAAAAAATGCAAATGAATACAACAAAAAATGCATATGTATACAATAAGAAATGTATACAATGAGAAAATGTATACAATAAGAAATGCATATATTATACGGATAAAAATAAAAAAAGATTTTATTATTATTATCGTTATTGCTACTATTTTTAAATTTAATTCATTAAGATTTCAAATTTCAATTAAATAAAAAGGAGATAAACATAAACAACAAAAGAAGGGAAGTTTAGAGCTAGTGTTGTGAACAATATTTATATATTATTATGTATACTTTATATAAAATAAATTTTTTTTAGAATTTTTATTCTATAAAACATTCCGGAATGACAATATTCCGGCATTCCAGCCTGAAATATTGTCATTCCGGTTCTGGCAGGAATGACAATATTTCAGGCTGGAATGCCGGAATTTATTTTTTACTTACTTTTTTAAGAAATGTGATACAGACTGTATAAATTAAATCAAAAAACCATTATCCTTCAGGGTAATAAAGAACTATAGATAAACCTTGGTAAAAAGTACAAAATTCTTAACAAACAAGATGTAATTTTAGGTAAAGCAGTTAAGCGGTCTTTAAAACTTTATTTTTTCGCTTGTAAAGCTCTCGCCAGTGGAGGGTTTTTAAACATTAAAAACATTATTTGAAATGATAAAAGAAAGAAATTGCTGCCCTATGCCAAACCCTCAGTCAATGTAGCAGCTCTTCCTTGTCGCAGCAGGCTATATGATAATCAATGTAGTAGCACTCCTTTGTATATATATATATATATATATATATATATATATATATATATATATATATATATATATATATATATATATATATATATATATATATGTATATATACACCGGCAAATCCGGTTCGGCCCGGAATTCAAAACTTCCAGCCCGGTACACCCCAACAAAACACAAAAATATAGTATAAAAATTGAATATAATATATAAAAAGTATATTCAAACAAAATAAATAAATATAAGAATAAATTTTTAAAAGCATAAGAAATAAACTTTTTATAAACTTGCATATTCAAAACACAAAATTATAGTGTAACAATTGAATATAATATACAAGAAATATATAAGTACTCACTTATTTACACATTTCTAAAAACGCATTTTATAAAATATATTATTGTTACAATTGTTTATCATTCAGATTTATAAGGTTCAGATCAAGATCAAGAATGAATATGATCAAGAGCAGCCCTAGCGCAGTGGTAGCGCACTTGCCTCAGAAACGTAAGATACGTGGTTCAAACCCCATCTTCAGGGAAGTTTTGCGACATTGGTTGGGAAGGAGACCTGAACTTCCTATTAAATCCTCTTCCACAGTGCTTTGTGATAAGACCGTAAGGCCATCACATAATACCTAAAAAAAAAAAAAGCGTAGTAAAAAAAAAAACAAAAAAAAAAAACAAGTAAAAAATAAGTGATTACTCCTATTTAAAAGTTTCAGAAGATGTCTAATTTGTTGTCAAATATCAAATATTTTTGTTTAAGTTTATTTTCAAAATATTTTAAAATCCTTACAGAACTCCCATTGTTGAACATATTGTTGGTATACAAGGGTCGGTATGCAAGTCCAAAAACATCATTTTGAGATAATGAACAAATGAGTTTTTTTATGATAGTTTAAATAGTTTTTTTGTGTAATTTTTTGAAAATGGTTACGTTATTTGCATAACAATGTATAAAATGGACAAAAAACACGTCTGTAAATTTAAAAAAATGTCATTCAAAAATCCCCATCTTAAAAAATGGCGTTTCTCATACTATTATTAACTTGAAATTTTAACAATTATATGTCTATAATATGTAATTTAAATACTATATGTCTATAATAAAGGAAAATGTGTTATTCCGCCCCAGACTTCTGGAGAATCTTTAGCTTATTAAAATTATGTAAATATTTTTAATGTCCCTCTTGCAAGGTTCAGATTTTTTACTTAAAATCTCCTCGTTCTACTGCTGATTTGGAAACGGTAATAACCGATGAATTTTATCGTGCATTAGATAGATGTGGAGAAGTTAGGGCTATCACTCTCAACATTTCTAAAGCTTTTGATAAAGTTTGGCAGGCTAGTATTCTCTAAAAGCTCTCTTCTTACGGTGTATCATTAAGATTTTAAAATCCTTCCTTACCAATCGTAGATAAATGTCGTCCACGATGGAAAGCACTCTTCTTAATTTCCAGTAATTTCAGGGGTTCCTTAAGGTTATATTCTTGGCCCTAAAAATTTTTAAATTTACACTAACGATCTCCCAGAAATTATCACTACCATTTATTCTTGTCTTGATAAGAAGCCAACACTATCGTTTGGAGAGGGCATTTAAGCTTGATCTTATTTTTGTTACAGCATCTCAGTGCCTAGTGAACTTTAATTTAGATAAAACTCAATTTTTTTCAGCTAACTGTTATCGCAATAATCTAGATCTGCTTATATTTATGAACGGTAATGTACTCTATAATTCATTTACCCTTCGTCTTTTAGGATTAACTCATGATATTGAAGATATTGTTGACTTAGCATAGGAACAGCCACAAATAGTCATTTAAAACTAATCCAAAGTAGCGTTCGTTATTGACTAACATTATTGTGTACAGAAGTACTACTCAAGCGCTGAATTGGCAGTGGCAGGATTTGAATCCATATCGCACAACAGTCCGGGTTTTAACTTTTTCAATACACGCTCTAACCAATTGAGCTATCCAGCCACTTTGAACAGCTGTTGATATCATGAAGACCAAAAAGAAAAGAAGATTGGGCAATTCATGAAAATCAAAAGAGTGGTAGAAAATATCAAATATCAGATAGAACCGATCTAGGTTTCAAAATAGAACGTAGAGAAGTAAGACTGTGCATGGATTTTTGCAGAAGGTCAACCAAAAATCAAAAACTTAGTGCCTTCAAAGTCAGTCACTTATTTGGTCGTGCAGATGAAGAAAATCAAAAAGGCACAAAGTTTTTTAGAAGTTACAGTACCTGTGACAGACAATGTTGTTTATCAGTTCGCCAACAGCTCTTATTTTAATCTACTATCATCTTCAAAAGCGGAGGCAAACTTAATGTTTGTTTACGTCTGTAACAACTGTGCATCGTCAAAAACAATATGCGCGGAAGAAAACAGTCCTGTCAATTGAAGCTGACTGGGAGAAAACCCAAAAAATACCATTTTGCACTGGAATTTGAAGCTTTTTCATTTAAACAAAGCTCTTAATGAAAAGCGTATAAAAGTTCTCATAAGCGGATCTCATAAAGGCTATTTATTTATAAACTATGTATATTTCTTTCAAAGAAATTAACTTTTATTTTCAGGCCGAAACTTATTGGTGTACGTGAAACTCGCGCAATATTGATCGGATAAAGTTAGCGTTAATATATTAAAATTAGTCTATGATATAATTGAACCATCTTTGTTTCATATATTCAATCAGTCACTTAAATCAGGTAAAGTTCCGGATAAATTAAAAATTGCTAGAGTAACTCCAGTATTTAAGTCTGGAGATGAGTCAGAACCCTCTAATTACAGGCCTATATCTGTTTTATCTTGTTTCTCGAAATTGCTTGAACGTATAGTGTACAATAGGCTGTATAATCATTTAACTGAAAACAACATGTTATACAGTAAGCAATTTGGTTTCAAAAAGCAACACTCAACAGATCATGCAATAGTAGAGTTATTTAATCACTTATCTAATGCTAAAGAAGACTATTATACGTTAGGAGTTTTCATTGATCTGTCGAAAGCTTTTGATACGGTGAATTATTCCATTCTAATAAAAAAACTGGAATATTACGGAATAAAGGAGACAAACTTAGTCTGGTTTGAAAGTTACCTTTCAAACAGAAAACAATATGTACAATTTGAAAATTTAGAAACGACCAAAAAAACTGTAAATTGCGGAGTCCCTCAGGGTTCTATACTTGGACCCTTACTTTTTTTACTATACATAAATGATTTGTCTCCAACATCAAACCTATTAAATTTTATTTTATTCGCAGATGACTCAAATCTTTTTTATTCTCACAAAAATATTGAAACACTTTTTACAGTAGTAAATGAAGAATTAAAAAAAGTAAATGAATGGTTTATATGCAACAAATTGTCTTTGAATGTTCAAAAAACTAAATTTTCTCTTTTCCACAAACCAAGCAAAACAAAGGAAATACCATTTATTCTTCCCAATCTTTTGATGAATAAAACTAACATCAAAAGGCAAGTATCTGTAAATTTTTTAGGTGTGAACTTTGATGAAAAGCTATCTTGGAAAGTGCATATAAATTCTATAGAAAAAAAATTTCAAAAAGCATTACCATGATCTATAGAGTTTAGCCACTTTTAAATTTTAAGTCCTTAAAAAGTTTATATTTTTCCTTTATACATAGTTACTTAACTTACGGCAACATCATGTGGGCAAGTACTAATTACACTAAGCTAAAAAACTTTATAGCAAGCAAAAACACGCTGTTAGAATCATATTTGGATCTGGTAGAGTGGTTCCTTGTGAACCTCTTTTACGTGTAATTGGTGCCCTGAATATTTTCAAACTTAATATCCATCTTGTTCTACTTTTCATGTATAAAACAAAATATGGACTGTCCCCCAAAATATTTGAAACTTATTTTAAAGTAATACACCATAAATATGCTACAAGATTTTCCGCTAACAACTTTGTTATACCAAAATCTTATTCTAAACAAGTTTCTTATTCAATTCAGAATCGCGGACCACTTTTGTGGAAAAAATTTCCAAACATTGTTTCCGGAAAAAAAAAATCTCTTCATCAGTTTAAAACTGATTCAAAACAGTTTTTTTTAAACGCAGATTTTGATTTATATTATTATAAGTCTTTCTTTTAAAAATAGATCAGATATATCATTTAAAAACTGAAAAACAAGTTAATTACTCGTATTTTCGTAATTATTCGAAAAAAAAAAAAAAAAAAAAAAAAGGTTAAAATTTTTTGACAATAATCATTATCAAAAATCACATTTTCTCGCTTTTTATTTTATTTTTTTTGCGGATTTATATATATAAAGTTATTATATATTCACTTTTACTTTTACCTAATCTAGTTATGATACTTTACTTTATCTTTTATATATTTTACTTAAAATATATATAAAGTTTTATATATTAACTCTTACTTTTACTTAATCTATTTATGATATTATGTATTAAACGATATTTTACTTTATTTATTATATATCTTTTGTAAACCTTCATTTAATTTTTCTTTTATGTTATATATTCTTGAAGCAACTTTGTAAAAATTATAAATTGTAAAACGGTGCTTGGCGATAAGGCAAATTATGCCTTCTTCTTGCTCCGGCCATTAACTTAATTGTAAATTTATGGAAACTGTTCAATTTGTTAAACGGCAAAATAAAATAAAATAATAATAAAAATAATAACAATAATTGGAAAATTTTTTAAAACATTGTTGGCATATGCTTAAATACAACAGCCATCAACAAATTTAATAAAAATCGAGCAACGAATTTAATCGATATTGAGTTAAAGAGACCTCTCCTTTGGCTGTCGCCATCACTATAACGATTTACACATCAAATCTTAAATTACCATTTCTTTCTATAAATAGTAAACAAATTAAAAAAAAGAATGTTTAAAGAACCTAGGAGTCTTTGTAGATGAAAACTTATCTTGGCTTTCCCACATAAAATACATCGAACCAAAAATTAAAAAAAATCTATTGGTATAATGTATAGAATTAGTCCTTTAATTAATACTCAAAGTCTTAAATTAATATACTTCAGCCTAATTCATAGCTATATTAATTATGGTAACATTGCGTGGGCAAGCACATAACCCTCTAAACTTAAAAGGATATTTAGTGTACAAAAACATGCTTGCAGAATTACATACGGAAAAACAAATTTGAGCATGCAAAGCCATTAATGAGGGAAATGAAGATGATGAATGTATACGAGATAAATACATTTCAACACATGATCTTTATGTATTATCATTCAAAAAATCTCACACCAAAAAACTTTAAAACAAAACTTAGGATAAATTAAGACAATAACTATTCTCTGAGATCAAACGAGATCAAACGATACGATCAAACGAGATCAAACGATCAAACGAGATCAAACGATACACACTCTCTCGTAAACTAAATACAAAGAATATAGTGTAGCATATCGAGGGCCTAAGATACGGAACAGTTTTAAAAATAACCACATCAATATGGTGAAAACCGTAAATTCATTTAAGCTTTATATAAAAAAAGAAACTTTGAAATCAAATGAGAGCTTTGAAACTTAAGATATACACAATCGTTTTTTAACTTAATTTTTAGATATATTTAAAGGAATTTATTCCTCTTAATGTCTTTTTTTCTTTATTTTTTTAATTTTTGTCATTTTTAACGGAGATTTTTTTTTAACGGAGTTTTTATTTTTGTTCTATTTTTATTTTATTTTATTATAATAACTTTATTTTCTTTGCACTTTTTAAAGCTCACATGGGGCTCTATGAAAAGACTCTGGTCATCCATATCTTTTTTGAGCCCCTGTTTGTTTATATAAATATATAAATATATTTTCTTTTTTTAATGTAATTATTTTTTTATATTATTGTATGAACAGCAAAGTATATGAAAAAACAAAACAAAAACAAAAAAACATCGAACATGCATTTACCGCATTACGAAAAGATAGCCAGATGAATTTGTTTTTAAACGCTTCTAAGCCAAAATTTCAAAAGTTGATTACCGTTGATAACTCAAACTTTACTCTTTTTTAGTAGTCTACTAACATCAAGTTATAAATATTTAATCAATCAAACTTAAGTCTAAAATAAACAAATTCAAGTATTACCTTTCAAATGAGTTATATACACCTCTAATTTGCATGTAAGTTATGTCGAATAAAATGATTTTAAATGACGGCGTATTTGAATTTTAGTTAAAGTTTCACTTATATAGTCGAATGCTTTTGCGGTTTAAAGCGGTCCAGTAATTGGAAATTTGAAATACATTGTTCAATACATATATTATCAATATAAATTTGGTTAATATTCCGCGGATGTCCGCCCCGTCTCTAATAATGATTTTTACAAGTAAAATGATGCATCCGATTTTGTACGGCGAAAACATTATATTTATTTTTTTCTTAATGGTTATGTAATAATTGGGTCTCAGCAGAACTAGATTAATAATCAAGACTAAATTAGTGTTTCAAACTTGTTTAAACATTTATACATCTTAAAATACCTATTTATAAGACTTTGTAATTGAAATTTAGTTAAAACATGAAAATATTGATATTTCTTTATATACAATAAAAGGAAAACTTGATCTTAGCAAATCCTAATACTTTGGATGCAGTTATAAATGGCATAAACTTAAGTGCAAATATTAACCTGCCTAATTTCATAAAGCATCATCGACAAGGCTATATATGCAAAAAAACCTCTAATATTCGTTTTGAAGAGAATAACAATGGGCAGAAAATGAACCAATATCAGTTCATTTTGTAATTGATAATAAGAAAAATCTACTAACTGCTTCAATCGATCTAGAAATTTCTGCTTAGATATAACTGTAGTATCTAGCAGGCCCCATATGAATTTTGATACTTTTGATTACGTCAAGTAGTAAAACAAAGAAAAGAAGATTGACTCATTAGTTGCATCATACTCATCTTTAAGAACTATAGTTTGCACCAGGTTGTAGTTTGCGCCAAGATGGAAAAAAAAAATAAAAATAAAAATAAAAAATTGAATATATTCCAATAATTTTTAAAAAGCTACACATTAATGTTAGTCTAGTTTATAACATTGATGATTTAAGAAAAGTTACTTAAGCTAGTAACTATGCAAAATGAACCGTTGCCAGGCATTTCTGGAGTCACAATCAACCAAATAAAAAATCCACCACTACATTTGTAGTATAAAAATACTCAAGTGGTATTTATGGAATCCAATAAAGTTATTAACTATTTTAGATTTTTTATAATTGATAAGGTTAATAAAATATGTGGTTGCTAAGCAATTTAGGCATCCTAGCAACCCAAAATTGAAACTAATGTCACTATTGAAACCGCAATTTCTTTTTTTATATGACAAGTTGTTAGTTTTGTCCAGTAAAACTAAGTTCTGGCCCACTGTGGGGTGTGCGCAAAATGAAGAAAATTTATTTTGCAAAGTTGTTGAACAACAAAAGCAAAATCCATCTTTTTTGAAGTCAAAACTAATTAATACTTCATAAGTATTTTTTATATTATTAGTATTTTCTTTATTAATAAATATTCTTAAAAAAAACTATAGCCTAAAAATAGCCTGATTGAGTTTTAATTACATTTCAAAAAATAAAAGCTTTACATTTTTAAAACGGCGACCTCAAGACATTACCTCTAAACATTAACCAATATTTCTAAAAACTTGGTTAAATTTTCATTTGATAACCTTTAATGTATACACTTACTAACATAACATAAAATTAGTTGTTCTTTAAGTTATTTCAATTTAAAATTGAAAATAGTAAAAAAATGTAAAATACGGTATTTTTCATTTACCCCGTTATGCATGAAACTTAACCAGAAACCAATTTCGAAAAATTATCGAAAATGAAGCATCCTAATGATCAATCATAACATTTAACAGAAAATTATGTTTAAAATTTTCAACAACGAATAGAATTAAAAGGCAACTACGTTTAATCAATAGATAAAAGATTATAATCTAAATAATAATCTTACATTATCCTATTACGATGATATGCCAGATAGATACAATTGTATACTAGTTCGCGAAAAGTGGCGAAATCACTAAAGACTGCCTTATATATGGTCATGGAATGAATTTGATTACATCAAGTTCTGAACGTCTCTTTTGCTTTCATTTAAACATTATCTGAAATGTTTATTAAAAGTTGTTAAGTTACGTTATAGTTTTAGATTACTTTACAATACGCTTAAGTTTTAAACTAACGTATGTGGTTCTAAAACCTCTGTGAAAATGTTGATTAAAGGCCTCTGCAACATATGTTATTCATTTATTTTCTACATTTAGGGTTTTCTTTAGGGCAAAAAAATTTTGGTTTAGAATTGGAGTACCAATTAAGGTTCTGATCTTTAGATTTTGATTTACTTAGAATTACTGGCTACTTTTCAATATTTTTGGTTTCTAACCTTTTCGGATATTATTTAAAAGTTGCTGCTTTTTAAAAGACAATGCCGATGATAAGCATGATTCTGCTTCTTGTTATTTATAACTCTTGTTGGTATTAAAACTATTTATTTGAATTTATTCAGATTCAAAACTATTTCTATATTAAAGCGTATGATGGTAATTTTTTACTTTTGATCAATGGTGAAGGTAAAATCTTATAATAGACAACGACACCACTTTTAATAAAGAACAAACAAGTAAAAACCAAAATAATTTATTTCCAAGGTTCAACGGGAATAATTTATTTCCATTATTCAACGTTTGGTAAACAACACTGCTTTCTTCCTACTTGATATCTACATCAAAAGTTTAAAACTAAATTTATTCCATATTAACATAAAAAGAGATGCAAGACTTAGTTTGCTTCAAATATTATAAATTTTTCTAACTTTGATAATTAAAGGAGTAAGAAGAAAATGCATTTAAGCCTCAAAATCAATGTTTTTAGTTTGATCGGTCATTGTGTTTAGCTTGATCAGTCATGTTTCTTGCTTATTTTGAAGTGTTTACGTCATCAAGTTTATAAGTTATCAAAGTAGAGTTTCTCAAAACAAAGTAGAGTTTCTCAAAACAAAGTAGTGTTTCTCAAAACAAAGTAGTGTTTCTCAAAACAAAGTAGAGTTTCTCAAAACAAAGTAGAGTTTCTCAAAACAAAGTAGAGTTTCTCAAAACAATAACTTTCTGACTTTTGCACTTATTCTTCTCAGCCTTTCAAGTGTCACAGAATTTCTTGAATAAAAATAATATTCTTTAATAATACATTAATAAAATAAAATATATCTTTACAAATATATATTACAAGTTTTAACTCTTCATTTTTCTTCACATTATGTCGGAGAGTGTTAAGCCTAAGGCTGGTTTCCATGCTTTATGAACATTCAAGCTTCCATAGAATATAATACACTAATGTTGATTTCTACTGTTTTTAACTTTAAATAGAATTACAATTCACGTTTTACGTGTGCGAAATCCCTTGCATTGGTATATACACTCCTTTTAAGTTGTTGTTACCTGTATAATAAAAAGTAACTATGGGTAACAAAACGGCACCGTAAAATTGTTTAAATAAGTGAATTGTAAAATTTAATATTATTTAAAATTTAATATAATTTACATTAGTAAATTTTAAAGAAAACTAACTGTAAAAGCATTGTTAAATTAAAAAAAAAAAAACTTAAAAATTATATCGAACCAAAGTCATAAAAAAACAAACAAATAATTGAAACCATTAATAAAATATACATATGTTATTTGTATAGTCTTAATGGAAACCAGCTCTTACACAAAACCATTACTTGTCTCAAATCCTTCCGCTATTTTGCCGTGTAAATCAGGTCTTAATTGTCTTAACTTTCGTAAAACATCTCCGTACAAAACCATATTACTTTTTTTCATGAACTCTAAGTACTCGATTTCTCTCAAAGTAATGTAACAAGTTATTGACTTCTTTGATCGTTTTATACCACTTATACATCTGACGCACCACAGTTGGTAGACATGACCAGTTACATTTCGAGCTAAGCCAAACGCTGAAATAAAAATTCCAGCAACAAAGAAAAACCATAGCAAAATGAGTACATACTGGTTTAAGATATTTGTTGAATATTCACAAATAAATTTGTTAGCGTTTTGTTTTTCAAGAGTGGTTTCTTTATAAGCTTCAAAAATCTCACAAAACCCCATTGAAGGAAGCAAAACCTCACCTAAATTGAAAAAAAAAATGATAATAATAGAATGAAAAATTCTGTCAATGATTGAATAAGGAGCTGTATGAAATGTAAATTTGTTTATATTTATTAATATAATGATTCACCTGGTTTAGGAGTTAGTCTTGCGTTAACAAACTCATGAGCTTTATTTGAATTTAACTTAGACCACTTTATGTACTCAAAACCGTATGACAAATAATTTCCCAATAACAAATAATCAGTGAAGTAAAATCCAAACAAATTGCAGACCAGATAAAACAATTTTACTCCGACGTTTAAAAAAACACGAAGTCGAAGCCGAAAAACTGAGTTGATATTATAGTTAAAGTAGTTTTTAACCAATGCGTCTACATCACCTGATGATGAATCAACGGCTTTTTTCAAACTAATAATATCAGTGTTGACTATTGAGTAAAATATGTAAGGCATGTAGTACAGCAAAGAGATTGTACCAATATAAAAAGGAAGCCACTGATACTGAAGATAAAATATTTTTGTCATTGGCATACATTCAGGATCTCTCCCATAAATATCTCGTACAAAACATAACTTTTCATCCTCAGTTAAACCTTCGTGGGTAATTTTTTGAGGGATCCCGTAGTAACTGCTCATGCTTAATTTGTTCTTCATTTCTTCGTATATATAAAAACCTGAAATCCAACAGGCCGAATGCACAAAATCTTGAGAGAGGTTACTTCCTGGTGGTATAATACATGAAATTTTGTCTGAAAAGTAATTAAACCCTGTAAGGAAGCTCGCTATAAGAAGCACCCTCGTCATGAATAACCGACTAAATTGATCACATGCATCGTCGTGTCGATTTTTTATTTTTATCTTCAAAATGTCTTTAAGTGCACGCACAACAACCATTTTAAATGGCTTCTTTTAACGCTTTTTTTCTTACGATTATTTTTTAAGTTATGTCATTGACTGTTTTATTGTGCATAGATTATACCTTATAAGCAATAACTAAAAGAATCTAAAGATAAATTTGTATTATAAATAAAAAACAAATATAATCAATAAAAAAATAAACTAATTCTAAAAATTAAATTTAATTTTTATCTTTTTTAAATTAAAGTGTTTATCAAATTTAGTATATTTAAATATATATATAAATAAATTTAAATTTGAAGATATTTCATAAAATTTAGTTTATTTGAATATTTAATTCTTTCAAAATTATTCCAAAAACCCGTCCAAGTATGTTGCTAAACCAATTAAGGGAACTAAAATTATGTTTTCACTGTTTTACCCATTGTCATCAATTATGTAAATTACGGAATAAAAAGAACCATTTTGGCATGATCAAATAACAGATGTTATAGTTTAATCATAAAGTTTTCGCTAAGTTGTTTTAAAGGAAACAACATTAGTAGAAATAATTTAATATTTAATTCAGAATTTCCGATGTTCAAGTCCTATATATGGCGGATTTACGTGTGAGGAAATGGTTCGGAATGATCGGCAAACTAATATAATTATTTCTCGAAATATTTTTAAACGCCGTATTTAAAATAGAAGTTTGACCACCTCCAAGTCCGTTTTCACTTCTTTACTATAGATTGCGAGTATCAAAAGTTTGACGGTGGTATTTAAAAGATTTATTAAAGTTTGGTAGTAAGTGTGAATAAAAAAAAAGGGATAGTTATACCCCAATTATATCCAAACTCATATACTCTTCTCAAACACATATAAATATTGGAGGAGGTGGGGGTGGGGTTTGAGAGGGAAGAGGAGAGGTAATGGTTACGCCCCAGTCATACCCAAACCATGGTATATATATATATATATATATATATATATATATATATATATATATATATATATATATATAAATAAATATATATATAAATATATATATATATATATATATATATATATATATATATATATATATATATATATATATATATATATATATATATATATATATATACATATATATATATATGTATATTTTTTAATTTATTGAACTCCAAAATGTTAGAATTCAGAATTGCAGGGAGATTTCTGTAAATGTGCCTCACATATGTGAAATTGTGTTTAAACGTTACATTAATTGTCGTATTTTGAAAATTTAACTGCTTAGTTGAAATTGTTATACAGAAATGACTCACTAATAAAAGCCTTTACTGTAAGTCTGAAAAACAAAACTATTTTAATTAACATTATATTTTTTGAATTATTTATTAATAAACATATGTTATAAAAAATTAATTAAAAAGTTTGTCGCACAACCGATTACGCAAATAGAGTAACAAATTCAAAAGGTTTTTGTATTTCTTAAAATTTAAACATTTGCAAATAATAACCAAAACTAAACTACTGCACCAACCCTAGCTCGTCCCAACCCTAGCTCGCCCCAACCCTCTTATTTCTGAACACAATAGTTTTAAGATTAAAAATAATTGGTTTCAAATATTTTCTGATTGACAACATTTTAAGCGATCATTAGACTCACCACATAAACAGGATTTAAACCTTTTTGGGTTGGTACAACCGGTATTAGTTTGTACCGTTAAATATAGATTTAAACAACAAAATGTTAAATAGTAAAAAATTTCATATAAAACAAAACTTATCAGAGATGGTGGGATGATCGGAACTTAGCTGAAGGGATGATCTATGAAAAATTAATTCTATGATTTTTTTAATTTACAATAATTAATTATATTTTAAATAAACAGTTAATAACTTTTTCATTATACAATAATTACTATCTTATTAATACTATTATTATTAGCAGTATTTACTAGTAACTATAGCAACTAGAGTCTATAGTTACTAGTAATAAGTAACTTTTTGCATATTTTTATTTTAATTTGAATTACTTGTATTTTATTGTCGTTAATTAAAAACAATTCCTTTTATTTAAAATCATTTTCGAAAAAATGATTTTCAAAATGAAAAAATAATACAACTATAGCATAAATATATATTTAAAGTATAAATGTTGTTTTAACCAAAATTTGTAGATAGGTTACAAAACTCGTCACTAAATTCTAGTTGTCTTAACGTTTGAAGCCATTATTGGAATTTAAATGTTTGACGGCAAGAATTGAAGAATATAAAATCTGCCGTTAAATTTAATTATAATTTTTTATATCTTATTTTCTCTCTCTCTCGCTCTCTCTCTCTCTCTCTCTCTCTCTCTCTCTCTCTCTCTCTCTCTCTCTGTATATATATATATATATATATATATATATATATATATATATATATATATATATATATATATATATATATATATATATATATATGTATGCATGTATTTAAAGCCATTTGAATAAATTTTTTTTAAAAAGTGCATTTTTAAAACAAAAAAAAAGCAAAGAAAAATTAAATATTAATAATAAAAACTTAAAACTTGCTATAAAAACAATTTTGAAGACGTTTCATTAAAGAAAAGTATAAATAATTAAAAAAATCTTTCTACGTCAACCACGTCAACTTTTTTACGTCAACGTCACCTACATCAACAATTAAGCCATTTAGTCACTTAAAAAAAAACTTGATTTTAACAATCTTTTGAAAAAACCTTGATCATATCAACCTTTTAAAAATTTTTATCAACCATATTCTTTCACTATTTCACAATTTCACAATTTCACAATTTCACAATTTCACAATTTCACAATTTCACATATTCACTATTTCACAATTTCGCATATTTCACTATCTCACAAATCTCTTTTACTATAATTTTTAATTAGTTAATTTTTTTATTTGTATGTTTTATGATATATTTTGTTATACCAAACTTTTAATATTCAAAGATATTTTTTGATTCAGCAAGGGAACAAGATCAGAAGATACTGTTGACTTATTCAAAGATAATGTTGGCTAAGCAAATTAATATGTTGTTGGTTTATTCGTAGATACTGTTGACTTAGAAAAGGAATGTAATCTGAACTCAAGCTTAATATTTCCCTGTTTCTTATAACTAACCAAAGGTATCTAAAGTAACCAAAGTCATACTAAAGTAACCAAAGTTATCTATCATACTAAAGTAACCTTTTTGTTAACTAACTAGCAGCTATCTTCAGATTCCAGCAGTTTTATTCAACGTGTAGATAAATAAAACGACCAAAATTCGGACTTGTTGGTCAGTGGTGTTGAAATATCACTATCAATCATATTGCTCTTTTAAAAATCTTATAAAACGTTATAGATAGTAAAAATCTTATTATAATTTTTTTTATCAATTATAGCGAACCGTTAAAAAACTTTTGTCAACGATACTTTTTAAAAAATCAGCTACATTTGCTATGAATTCAAAATTACTAATATTACAGTTATCTTAATCATTATTATTATTATCCCAATCTTTTTAGCGTTCAAAAAATGTCCAAAACGTTCAAAAGACGCTCAAAAGACGTTCAAAACGTTCAAAAGACTTTTAAAAGACTTCTTTTTTAGGTCCCATGTCAATAGGGGTATCCGCTATTCTCACTAATACATTAGAACAATCTTATCTCTGTAAATTCGTAAATTCATCCAAAGAAAAAACTATGAACTTGTCTAAACCAAAAATTAGGAAGTAAAAGTGGTTTAAAATAAAAAACGGTAACCTTCTATAAAAACATTATCTTGTTCAATCTAATAAAAAACATTGAACCTTTATATATGTATATATATATATATATATATATATATATATATATATATATATATATATATATATATATATATATATATATATATATATATATATATATGTAAGTATATATATATATGTGAGTATGTATATATATATGTGAGTATATATATATATATATATATATATATATATATATATATATATATATATATATATATATATATATATATAAATTTATACGTAATAAAAATGTGTAAATAAACTTACCAAATATATTTTACATAGCTTTTAAAAACACTCACTTTTCATAATAATCGTTTAATTATAAATAAATGAATTTTTTTTGAATCAGCAAGAAATAAAAAAATTTCAGCAAGAAATAGGAAAAATTTATTGTCATTTTATAAGTTTGATGATTTGTTTTGTTTTTTTATTTCTGTGCAGAGTAAATAATTAATTCATCATTATAATGAATTCTTCTTTTTCATTGTTTTTTTCCTTAAATTGTTCTTTTCCATTAACTTCTGCATGACATAGATTTTTTTTCGGAAAAAGTAAGACACATAATAATGTATTTTTATTTTAAAAATGTATATATTTTTAATTGATTTATTGGCTTCTTTTTTATAAACTATGGGTTGTCTTGATTTTGTTTAATTTTGAGAATTTCACCTGTTTGTCTCTGTTTGTCTGTGTTTTGTATTTATCTACATGTATTTGTGCATTTATTTTGATGCACAGAAAATGTTGTGTCCTCGCTGGGTAAATATATCATAATAGTTTCATAATGGTAGCGTGTTAAATGTTAAAAAAAAAAAAAAAAAAAAAAATTATTTATAATCAAATAAATTGTATTCATTGATAACAAACCGTTATACACTAGTCAGTGGGTTCACACCGCCAAACTCGAAAAGATTTTAAATTACTTTAAGGGAGTTTTTTTTTTCTTTGGTGATTGATTGTTTGGTTAAAATTGTGAAAATTATTTTATATTTAGATAATCTTTTTCAATGATCTTAAATTATCGAAATCACTTAAAACCATATTTTTTTAATATCACACAAAACAACTTTTTAAAAGCAATCCATATAAAATAAATTTCTAAGAAAATATTTTTTATGGTTTCATTAACAGCTTTCTGTAATTAGATAAACATTTTAAAACGTTTAGTAGATGAAATCTATCTAATTTGCGACCTTTCAACGCATGCTAACGCTATCGAATCAAATAATCATCTATAATATTTTTTAGAAGTTCTGATTCATAAAGCATGTCCAACTTTAGCTTCGACTGACTAAAAGCAACTTCAGAAAAGGTAATATATTAGGAAACATGGTTTAAAAAGAGAATTAGAAAATTTGGAGACATTAAGAAAGTTTCAAAACTTTGCTTTTAAGAAAAAAATCTATAAATAATAATTATAAAGTCGCTAAAGTTATTAATAAAAAAAATGGAAATAATTTAGTGGGTTGTGTTTGCCTTGTGTTTATTTTTTTTGTATTATGGAGTAATGAGGACCTTCAAATATAACGACAAATTTAATATTTAACGATAAAGACAAAAGATGTAATAAAAACCAAATTTTGTTTAAAATTGAAAATCAATAAATCAATTTATAGTTTTTTAATTTACATTTTTCAAGAGTTAAGTTTTGTACATTTATAAACTTTGTAGAGTCCCAAAACAGATAACGTACTTGAGCAATGAGTTCCAGATTCACAAGGACAACGACTATGATAGCGTTTCAACACATCCTAAAAAGCATAGTTAGTATAGAAACACTATATATATATATATATATATATATATATATATATATATATATATATATATATATATATATATATGTGTATATATATATATATACAAAAAAATATATATATATATATATATATATATATATATATATACATATATATATATATTTTTTATTTTTTTTTATTATTTTAGCCACTAATTAAAGTTGGAAGTTACTGAAAGAGAAAATATGAAGAAAAGATTGTAGAGCAAAATAACGATTGACGGACGACTTAAAAGATTGCAAATTATATGAATCAGGAAAGAAAGATGAAGGAAGCAAATTGCAAAGAACTGATTTTCGAGGAAAAAAACTAGACGAATAAGCGTTTTTGGAGCACTTAGGAACAGTCACAGAAAAAGGATGACACTTAATTGAATGACAAGTAACACGAGAATGAATTATAGTAGATGGCACAAGAGACGCTAGCTCTTTAGAGCAGTGCCCATTATAGTATTTGTAGAAAAGAGAAAGAGAAGCAACATTACGGCGATGTGATAATGGTTGGAGGTTGGCTGCAAGAGCAGGTCCAACAATCTTTACAATGCGTTTTTGCACCTTGTCTAAAAGAGAAAGGGCATCATTAGGAGATCCGCCCCAGATATGGCAACACTATTCCATACAAGGCCGGATTTGAGATTTATAGAGATAGAGAATAGAATCCGAAGTAAGAAAGTGACGAACTCGATAAAGAGATGCAACCTTAGCAGAGGCTAATTTTGCAACGAATTTGATATATGGTTTGCAAGAAAGATTGGAAGTAAGAGTTAATCCTAGAAGATGAAGAGTAGGTGACTCATCGAGTACATCACCGTTCATAAATATAGGAAGATCTAAATTATTGCGATAACAATTGGCTGAAAAAAATTGAGTTTTATCTAAATTAAAGTTCACCAGCCACTGTGAGCCCCATGCTGTAGCAGAAGTGAGATCTTTTTCAAGCTCAAATGCCCCCTCGAAGCAATCAGAGTGTGATGGTTTCTTATCACGACAAGAATAAATGGTAGTATCATCAGCAAACAATGCCATCTTAGATGTGAGAATATCTGGAAGATCATTAATGTAAATTAAAAAGAGTATAGGGCCAAGGATAGAACCTTGAGGAACCCCTGAAGTTACAGAATAAGAAGAAGAGTGTTGTCCATCGAGAACAACTTTTATGCTACGATTGGAAAGGAAGGATTCAATGATCTTAAAGATGTTGCCAGATACACCATAAGAAGAAAGCTTATGGAGAAGACCAAGATGCCAAACTTTATCAAAAGCTTTTGAAATGTCAAGAGCGATGGCCTTAACCTCTCCACCTTTATATAATGCACGATAAAACCTGTCAGTTATTACTGTTAGCAAATCAGCTGTAGAACGAGAAGATCGAAATCCATATTGATGGTCAGAAAGTAAGTTATTAGATTCAAGATGAGAAATTAAGTGTTTGTTAATTAAAGATTCAAAAACCTTTGTTTATGATAGGAAGAAGACTTATGGGACGGTAGTTAGACGAATCGGATCGCTCTCCAGAATTTTTGAAGATAGGGATGACAGATTCCGCTTTCCAGCAGGCTGGAAAACAAGACTCTGATAAGCACTTGTTGAATAGTTTTGAAAGTATAGATGACAGCTCCGGAGAACACTTCTGCAAGACAATAACAGGTATGTTGTCCGGGCCAGAGTTGTAGAAGAGTCTAGGCAGGAAATCACTTTAGATACAGATGCTGGGGTGATATTAATGTCAAGCAATGGATCAACCTGTTTGTTGGCAATACCAGGTAGAACGCAACTAGTGGAATCAAGAGATGATATTAATGAAAAGTTTTTAGCAAACAATTCGGCTTTGTCTTTAGGTGAGGTGACAAAGTCTGAACCAAACAAGAGAGGTGAAATTATTGATTTGCCCTTATTATTGATATTATTAAAGATTCTCCAGAAGTCTCGAGAGCCTAATTTTTGAGATGAGATACGAGATTTCATGACCTGAGAATAGCGGGTTTTGGCGTTAGACAATATCTTTTTACAACTGTTTCTAGTAGTAATAAACAGACGTCTGTTTTCTGGAGAATTGTTTTGCTGATAAATATGGAAGTAACGGTTTCGATTGGCAATCGCAGCAGCACAGAGTGAGGTAAACCATGAAGGAGAGTAAGGCTTGACCTGGAATCGTCGAGAGGGAATAAAAGATTCCATGCCAGCCTGAATCCACGAAGTTATGTAAGAAGCACATTTGTCGACAGGAAGACGAAAGATTTCTGCCCAAGGGCTATCACGAAGAAAATCACGAAAGAATCCCAGTCAGCTTTACTGTAGTTGTAAGAGGTTCGATAATAGAGGGATTCGGATGATGAAGAAGAATGAGATATTAGTTTTAAAGAGATCAAACTGTGATCAGAAGAACCTAAGGGTGAATGTGGAGAAACTGAGCACTGACTAGGATCAGAAACAAGACATAAGTCGAGTAGAGAAGGTAAATGATTATGGTTGTCTGAAAAGCGAGTTGGAAAGTTGACTATTTGAGTTAGGGATTGAAAAAGGCAAAAATTGTGGGCTTTAATGCCTGCCGAATTACTGACACTAGAGCCAAGCCATTCAGAGTGGTGAGCATTAAAGTCACCGACAACAACTATATTAGCTGATGGATAAAGAGAGAGGGCTCGGTTAATATAATCAGAAATAACATCAAAAAGTGTGCAGTCTTGAGATGAAGGAGAGCAATATAGAACAAAGAGAAAGGCAATAGAGTGAAGTGGTGCTAAACGAAAGCACATAAAAGAATTGTCTGTAAATTCAAACCTAGTTTCACGACAAATGGGTGAATTCTTACGAATGTAAATGCCGAGGCCAAGCATGTGACTAATGGAGTCTTTACGAATTAGAGGAAGATAACCATCAACACTAAGATCACAAGATGAGACAGCCGAACTCAAATTAGTCTCAAAAAGAGCAAGTAGGTCTGGTGAACTTTGCAAGAGATAAGACTCAACAGAAGAAAAGTTACTTCAAAGACCACGAATATTAGTGAATGATAGGTTTAGAGAACTTGGTGATGATGACGGTTTTTTGTGTTTTATAGTTTTCGGTACTTTATTCATTTTTAAATTAGATTGAAGAACTTGGCTCAAAGCATAGATAGTATTCAGAACACTGTTTAATAGCCCAAGCAATTGCCTCATTACTACTAATAAACCCTTACCGTAACAAAGGGCTCCAAATGTGGCCTCCACAATGCACACCAAAAGTACAAACAGGGACACCATCCATGCGCAACATGGCACTGTTAATACTTTGATGTTTTTCAGCTGTTGATGGAATCAGCCTCTCTGAGAGCTACCAAAGAGTTGGGAAACCTGACTACCAGGCCTCAGAACCATAAAACTGAATTTTAGAGCTGTATCCTCATTAGGAGATAATAGAGTGAGTTGCCAAGTCTCAAAAACAGAGACACAAGCAAAACCCATGCATTGAGTCAAGAAAATCCAGCATTCAACATCCTAAACCGGAAACAATGTATTAAAATACATCTGCACCAGCCTAATAGATGAATATATATATATATATATATATATATATATATATATATATATATATATATATATATATATATATATTAATATTTGTTCGAACATAAAAAAACATACTATTTATATTTGGAACTGGAAATTAAAGAAAATGTGGCGCAGTGGTTAGAGTTCTGAACCAATATATATATATACATACATATATATATATATATATATATATATATATATATATATATATATATATATATATATATATATATATATATATATATATATATATAAATATGTATATATATATATATATATACAAATATTTATATATATATATATATATATATATATATATATATATATATATATATACAAATATATATATATATATATATATATATATATATATATATATATATATATATATATATTATTATTAAATTGAATCCAACTTAACCAGAACCAACTTGTCAAATTTGTAGACATGAAACACATACAATTAAACAACTTAAAAGAAAACATTACGTTACAGCTTTTTTCTGCTAGGTGTTGGCACGTCTAACTTTCTACTAAGAATATGAAGCACAGTGTCAGACAGTGTAAGTCATGAAGTTATCTAGTATAAGAGATAGCGGAGGAGAGCACAGGGGAGGTGATTTATGATTCTTAGTGATAAGCAGCAAAACACCCTGTTGTTTATCACTGTTTTTAAGACCTTAAATTAACAAATCAAACTCCTAGCCTTAGAGTTGTTGCAAACTATTACTGCTGTTCCCATTATGTCTGGATATCCTACAGCTATCAGAGCAAGCTGAAACTTAAAGTTTTGTAACAATTTGAGGGCTAGAGTTTGATACTTAAGCTTTAGACTGACAGAATATAAAATATTTTAATGACTTACACATATAAAACTCATATGAAAGTTATGAAACTTTGAAAGATTTTTTTAAGGTGGAGTCGGTATAATTTTTCCGACTCCAGCCAAAATAAGCTCCGACTCCGACTCCACGACTCCGACTCCGACTCCACAGCCCTGATCAATACACTATGAATTGAAAGTCTGTTATTAAATTGAATCCGTGCAAGCATTTATTTCACCAAATTTGTTTACAACCACTTCTGGAACAACAAGAACCACCTTGTCCAATTGTAGACATGAAATATATACAACTGAACAAGTTGAAAGAAAACATGTTTTATCTTCATCTAATGATAGAAGAAGAGTAATTGAATGTGCTGACCGAAACAACGATTGGGTGGCTGGCGCAAATTTTAGGTGTCAAATATAAGACAGCATACAATTGGGTTCGCAGGGGAAATTTAAATTTTATTGGGAGAGGTGGTTTTAAACCAAAAAAATTAACCGATGATCTATTCAATAAAAATTTAATATTAGCGTCAGCACAACCACAATTGCCAATTATCTCGAAGGCAGACTATTTTCATTTAAAAAAGTGCACAAGCAGCCTACTACAATGAAAACAAACAAAAAAGAGCTGAATATGTTAGGAACATTATCGAACACATCACAAATCGTCATCAGATTTTGGTTGGATAAAACAAGTTTTAACTTTTTTTGTAGAAAAACGCAAGGACGTGCCAAACAAGGGAAATGAGCAATAATGAAAATACCTTCTTTAAAAGGTGCAAACATATATTTGATTGCTGCTATATCAAAAACAAATGTCGTCACGATGGAAACTCCCAGAGGATTATTTAAAGCAGATTATTGTAACGAGTGGATGTTGGCTTTGTTTAACCAGTGGGTTACATCCGGGAATCGTTTAGAGGATTTGGTCGTCGTAACAGAAAATGCTCCATGTCACGCTCGTTTGGAAAGAGTGTTTAAAAATTCACCGGCTCAGTTGTTACGATTAGGTCCTTACAGTCCAATGTTAAACCCAGTGGAAGCTATTTGGTCCAAAATAAAAATAAATGTTCAAAATGTTATTCGCATTCCACCTGTATTCGGTGCCGGGATTATGGAACAACGAATGCAGTGTTTAGAAAGAATTGTTACTGCGGCAAAAAATACAATAATGGGAGGTGATTGTACACGCGCTGTACAACATACGACTACGCATTACGCAACAATTTTAAATAGACGTCCAAGTTGGTGCTTAACTGAATATTGCAATGATTTTTATGTAAATAAACTATTTTGTTTTGTTTATTATTCATCTGAAATCTTAATTAAATTTTTCTCCAACAAAAATAAAAGAAAGTTTTAATTGACACCCAATAGGATTTTTCCAGTTACCGCCTAAACCTCAAATGCCTTTTTCATGACTTTTTTATATTTTATTCATATTATATTATTATTTCTAGCCTTAAATTACAAAGTATATTAGGAATACAAAATTCAAAATACAAAGAACTTTGCATTCTTTATAATTTTCTCAATTACAACTTTTATCTTCTCAATTACATTTTACGATTTCTTATTTACATCTTTCATGTTCTAAATTACATCTTACGCTTCTTAATTACAACTTTCATCTTCTCAATTAAATCTTACGTTTCTTAATTACAACTTTCAAGTTCTCAATTACATCTTGATAAGGTGCAGTGTGCGTGTATTTATAAAATCATTATCATTGTTATAACTCATTTTAAATATTTATTCAATAGTTAAAAAAAAATCTAAAACGTAACCACTCACCTCGCTAAATGTTTGACAGATAGTACCTTCGCTAATAAACGATCTGCATCTTTTACCATTAAAAAGTAAGGTAGAACAACATTCGTCTTGGGCACAATCAGAATCCGTAATACATTTCTATGGATAAAAGAAAGTTAAACGATTAGTTGTGTTGTGATGTGTTAACGTGATGTACTTTGTTTTTGTGCTTTTTGTTGTATTTAATGTATTCTAGCTGTTTTTGAATCCTTGTTGTTGTTGTTGTTGTTGCTGTTGTTGTTGTTGTTGTTGTTGTTGTTGTTGTTGTTGTTGTTGTTGTTGTTGTTGTTGTTGTTGTTGATGTTGTCGTTGATGTTATTGTTGTTGGTGTTATTTTACAGACAAGCAAACATACCAATATTTTTATGTTAATATCTTTTTTTCGAAAAAGCATTTTGTTCACTATAAAATATGCTGTTAATGAATTAAACAATGAGCTAATATTCGTAGTATACTACGAAATAATTATTAGTTACTAGTACCTAATAATTAATGAGTAAATAATAAGGTAAAATACAGGTAGAAGACGAGTAAAGTTTTATGTTTGTAACCAATAATGTTTTTTAAAAAGTTTTATAACTTTGTGACTTTAACTTTTTTAAATTTAAGTTTTAAGATTTCATTATAAAAATTTTTTTTATCTTAAAATATCTTATAAATAAAATTCTTAAAAACCTTGTGAGAAAAAAAAAGTACATAAAAAGTATTATCTTTTCACATATTTCAAATCTTTTTTCGTTTTTTATTTTTTTATTCAAAAATCACGCAAAAATAATACAAAACCACAGAGTTGTTCAGTTTTATCCAAGCTTTCTCAACTTTTTTTGCTGTTGCTACTGCTGTTGTCGTTTTTGTTGTTTATTGTTGTTATGGATTTTGTTGCTTTTATGTTTGTCATTTGTTTTGTGGGATTCTTATGATGTCATGCTTGTTGCCTTTTTTTTTGGTTTTATGCATTTATCAATTTTAATATTACTTTGAATATCAAGTCCACTAATCCCGGTTTTGCTTCTGCAACTAAAACCAGACTCAACAAAATAAAAACCATTGAACAATTAACAAGCATATTTAATTGTTAGAGTGCGATCGATATTATTCGTTACTTGTCGTTCGTTTAGGTTTTAAGTTGAATGACATAAGAAACTATTTTTTCTGCTGATTCATAAATCACCTATTGCCTAATCACGTGTTTGTAGTAAACATATTTATATGCAGATATTTGCTTCAAGGTGTTTTCACTTAGTTCAGCCCTTAACTAGTTCCCAGGATATAAAAACTATTTTAACATTTAAAGTAAATTAAAATAAATTAAACTTTTGCTTAAATTTATTAACTGTACATATATATATATATATATATATATATATATATATATATATATATATATATATATATATATATATATATATATATATATATATATATATGCACACACACACGCGTATATATATTTATATACACACATACATTGTATTACATAAACATTTAAATAGGAATACATTTTTTCAGTTAAATAAATTGTTATGCATATATCAAATAGTTTTCGAGTATTTAATCAGCTTTCAATGCATAAAAACTAAACAAACATAAAAATGCTTTGTAACATAATAGTTTTTAAACTGATTTCAACTGTATAAATATAAACTGTATGTATGTATTTATGTATGTATGTATGTATGTATTTATGTATGCATTTTTTTATTTAAAGAATGCATGCCCAAACCAAAACCCTTAATCGATATATGTGCGATCCACTGCGCCTATCCCTACACCAGTCGATGTATGTACACTCACTGCACCTATCCCTAAATCAGTGGATGTATGTACACTCACTGCACCCATCCCTATATCTCTGCGCCCATCCCTATATCTCTGCGCCCATCCCTATATCTCTGCGCCCATCCCTATATCTCTGCGCCCATCCCTATATCAGATGTATGTAAATAATAAAAGTCAATGTAACTTTCAACAATAATAAATTTCAATAAAAAGTAGTTAAAAAACATAAAAAAAAATTTCTCTAATTGTAGTAATCGGTCCCGGATCACTGTAATAGATGAACCAATGAGATACCACAATGATAAACGTACATTATGAAGCTGCAATTCTTTTTAAATTTGTACAAATAAAACTTTTAAAATTAACCAATAATATTCGCAGCCGTGACTTAAAATAAACCAATCAAACTTTACTACCGCGACTGTAAGATAAAAAATAAAAGCAATGGTCCCGTTGCGCTAGACACAACGTTAACAATAATCAAAATAACAATAGTTATGAACTTAAAATAAAAAATACTCATCTTTTTATACCTGATTTGAATAAATTTGAAAACGACACTTAATTATACATTAAATTTATGGTCTATAAATAACAAATCTCAAAAAGAATAAAAGTTAAATTTAAAGAAAGTTAAATTAAACCCGAATATTTTTGATTTCGCTGATAAAACAAATAAAATTTACTAACTTACAACAGAAAACTATGAAAAAATTTTACGCAATCATTTTACTAATTCTAATGAGAAAGGCCCTAAAAAGTTGAAAGATGCAATTAATTTAGAAGCCCAAAAGTATCGCTAAAAAAATAAATCTTGAAAACAGAATTGAATCAACTACCCCTGCCCAAGCTTTTGGTAACACTTAAAGATCATAAACCCAACTTTCAAAACAAACTTCCTTGCAGGCTATTGATTCTCTCAAAAAGTGAGATTGGATATGTAAGCAAAACTAAATTGGACAAAATTAAATTGGACAAAATTTATAATATTCCTAAAAACAAATTAAGTTTGACACAGTGGAAAAATACCACTGACGTTATAAATTGGTTCTCCATAACTAAAAATGACTGTATATTTTTCAATTTGAAATTAATAATTTTCACCCTACAATAACTGCATATATTTTAGATAAAACAATTGAATTTTCAAAAATCCACACGGTGATTTCAGAAGACACAATTTGTATAATAGAACATTGCAGAAAAACCTTATTTTATTTTAACAAGAAAACTTGGAAAAAGAAAAATATAAATGACTGCTTTGATGTTAACAATAGGCAGTTATGATGGAGCAGAAATTTTTTAGACTATTTATTTTAGATTTATTAAGTAAAATAATATCAGATTAATTAAGTAAAATAATATTGATGATCTAGGTCTTAATCGTGATGGTGGTTTAATAGTAATACGTAAAAAATTTGGAACACAACTTGATAAATTAGAAAAGATTTTTAAAAAATTTATTAAAATATTTACTTTCGAATCAAAATAAGCATAAATTCAAAAGTTGTGAAGTTTCTTGATGTCACATTTAACCTCTTTGAAAGTTCATATAAGCCTTTAAAAAACAAAATTTTCAATTATTGCATACTAATATCAACTCAAACTATCTACCCCATATTCTAAAACAATTCCCAATTTCAATGAATAACAGGCTAAGCCAAACTCCCTTGATAAAAATGAATTCAATTCCTCTAAAAGGAATTAAATTCATTTTTAAAAAGTGGATTTCAAAATTTTGAACTAAAATTTCACCTTAAAAAAAAAAAAATACAAAAAAGGATATACAAAAAAATACAATAAAGCAAAAATGTTTCCACTAATATAGGAAAAGTGTTTTTAAAATTGGTCAATAAACACTTCCCGCCCACTAATAAGTTCCATAAAATTATTAATCGAAACACAATTAAAATTAGCTAAAATTGCACTAAAAATATGGAAAGGATTATAAAAGGTCGCCATAATGATTTGCTAAACAAAAAAGAATTCCTAAATAAAAAACAACAAAAAATTATAATTGTAAATAAAAAAACAATTGCCCAATGAATGCAAAATTTTTATTAAAAAACGTGGTATATAAATGAGTTGCTTCCTGTAAGAATCTACCTGATAGTTTTTATTTAAATGCAATAGAGAAAAATTGAAAAAGAAAAAATTTTGGCTCTGTAAAAAAGCAAGCTTCTATAATATAGTATAATGTGCTAAATCCCTCTATATCTCTAGGCTAGAGTCTAGTGGGTGACTAAAAACAACGTAGTATATTCTATTTAAAGATCCTGAATAAAAATAAGACAATATTTAACTCTATTGTGAGTATTGCTTCACCATTTAGTAAACTTGGTACTGATGTTCATTTTAACCCCGTTGTTTGTAGTCTCCCAATAGACTCTAGTCTAGAGTCATAGATGGATTTAGCAAGTGGTACAAGTAATTGGTGAAAATGTTTACTTCTTTTATCATTAAATTATTTGTGTTTACTGCATTTGGAGCTGCACGATCTGTAATTGATGATAGTAAATATTCATCATCTTCAAAAACTTCTGGATTAAATGGTTAAATGCCAGCTACTTAAAATCCTTTCTGTATATTAGATGGTGATAAAACTTTTGTGTATGGTTCGCGAACTATTGAAACAATATCGTAAATGGTCAAAGGTCTTGGATTTGTGACCATTCAATTGTCACATGCAGCATTGTGGAACCTTTTCAATGATCCGAAAGCAGTTCTATCCAATTTGGGTACAATGGAGAGGAAAACTTAGCATTGCAAATCCGTGTTGAATTGCAAGATCCAAAGCTCAAGCAGAAAGATGAATTTTATGGCTGATATATCAAAACTGAAGATTCATGAGAACCGTTTGAATACCTCATAAAATGTTTTATCCATTCTATAAAAATGTCTGAATTCATCCAAACAAATCCCACACATTCAGGAGGACCTTCTTTTATCATGTAATCATTATATTTGACCCTTGGAAAATCAAATAGTGGAAGAATAGAGTTTCCAATTGCATTTGAAGCCCAATATATACTCACCTATGCTCCTCGTGATTCTTCCTACATGTTTACATTCTTTACCTGCTAACAATTTTACTGGCTTTTGTACCGTTGTTAAACCAGTTTCATCAACTTTATAGAAATAAAGATCAAGTTTATATTGCTTTCTAACCGTTTTTAGATTTTAAATTTAGAAATTCTCCTACAGTATATCGGTTCAAGACAGTTGATCAAGCAAAGTTAGTTGCTTCAGGTGTTCGTAAAGACAACTCTGGTTGTCTTTTCATATAACCTTGCAACCAATCAAATCCTGCAATTTTATTTTTAATCCATAATGATGGGCAGATCTTATTGTTTTTTACAGCAAACTCATATGCCAATAATTGTGTTGACTTCCAAATTGTGTTTTTGTGTTCAAAGTCCAAGGCTCATTTTTGATGCAAATAGTAAATAACTTCATAAAATTATTTCATCTTCTGCAGTAAAAAGTTGTTTATTGTTGTAATTAGGCTTAAAAGATTCATTTGAATTGAGCTACTTTTTATGGCAATATCTTTTTAAAGTCATTCGATTTATACTAAACTTGCAAGCTACAAAATTCACTGGTCTGCCCTCTAAAACTTCATTCACAACTGCTTTCATTGTATCACATGGTATAGCAACTCTGTCTGTTTTTTTTTCTATGCATAACCATTTAAAGATCTGCAGCCGTATTCATATCCCTCCGTTAAACCCTGCGCTAAGCTATCGGCTTGTTAAAAGTAAGTGTTTTTAACACCAGCTATAAAATAATCTCGTTTTCTAATGTTTCCGTTTGGTTAACGGCAGGTACAAATTTACTTATCGGAAGGCTGTTAGCGCTAAAAATCTAACCCTGCTATACCCTATGGGGTCGTCCATAAAGTATGCACGCTCATAGGGGGGGAGAAGGGGGTTTTCAAAAAGCTTACGAAAGCGTGTGGGGGGAGGGGAGGGTTTAATTTAAAAGTACGTACTTTTTCTAATTTATCATAATTAACCAGCTAATCAATAGAAAAGTTAAATTTCTGACTAAAAATCCTAGTTTGTCTACCTAAAAAGATGTATTGTATAGGGAGTAGAGTGTATAGTTTCCATCTAAACACACATATGCATGGGCACCCGCAGGATTTTTTTATGTTCCAGATAGAACACTTTCACACATTGTGCAAACTCCAAACTTAAGTATGTTTATACCTATGCCAGTTGAGAAGGCCTTGCAAAAAATTGAGATGGCGGAAACCTGGAAACAAAAAAACCCTAAAACGCTTGCTCAAACCCTCCTGCCCAAACGTGAGGGCACTAATGTAGTAAAATTTTCAACTTAACTATCTAAACCTAAATATATATTTATCGACAGATTCTAAATTTCGTACAAAAATATGGTAAATAACAAAAGTTATGACCATGCAAATTTTCCGATCCCCTCCCCCTCCCAAAAAAGAAGCGTTTTAGGGCTTTTTGTTCATACGCCTCTGCCATCCCAATTTTTTGCAAGGCCTTCTCATTTGGCATAGGTATAAACATTAGGCTGTGTAGATTTTTCCTTTTTTTTTGAAATTTGATGATGGCTAGTATTTTTTTTTGTAAATCAGTATGCAAAACATGAAAATAGTTTTTTTTTGAAAAATGAAATCTTCTAAGCTACTTTTTTTTACCCTTTAACGATTATTTTTTGGACTTGAAACTGAAGTTTGCCGTTATCTCCGAAGATCGCATTTATTTACCGAACCATGTAGTAAACTAAAATTTAACTTTCTTCGCAAAATGATGCATTTCAAAATTTAGTTTAACAAACAACGTATAAACAATAATTATGTATTAAATACACACTCTTTTTCGCAAAGTTTATATTATTTTTGGATTATGTTGGAATGATGAACTGTGCGTCTTACATTTTTTATTTCGGAAAATTGTTTATGTATATATTTATTTCTATAATAAAAGTTTATATAAATAAAATTAATTTATTTTACAGAAAGATGGCTGTACTAGTAAAACTTTTTTTTACTGTATTAAATTTTTTTTACTGTATTTGTAAAACGTCTTATTTTTTTATTTGTAGGTAAAGTAAAGTATTTTTAGAGCATAAACAATTTTTCGAATCTTTTAAAAAAAAAAATTTATATATAAACGTCTTATATAACCAACAAAACCAGAAGTAAATCAGCGTGTCAATTTAATAACTTGATTGGAAAGAGTTCAGAGTTTCTTCCATCAGAACTCCCAACTTCCAGAGATATTCTCAAGTATGGTCTATATTTAAGGGAGATTAGTGGAAAAGATTACAGAAACTATACTGTAGATCAGCTTGTAAAGGATATTATTCCAGGAATTTTGTTACAGTGGAAAAAAGAAAAGAACAGTGGAAAAGAAGAATCTTCTGAAAGAAGAATCTTCTGAAAGAAGAATCTTCTGAAAGAAGAATCTTCTGAAAGAAGAATCTTCTGAAAGAAGAATCTTCTGAAAGAAGAATCTTCTGAAAGAAGAATCTTCTGAAAGAAGAATCTTCTGAAAGAAGAATCTTCTGAAAGAAGAATCTTCTGAAAGAAGAATCTTCTGAAAGAAGAATCTTCTGAAAGAAGAATCTTCTGAAAGAAGAATCTTCTGAAAGAAGAATCTTCTGAAAGAAGAATCTTCTGAAAGAAGAATCTTCTGAAAGAAGAATCTTCTGAAAGAAGAATCTTCTGAAAGAAGAATCTTCTGAAAGAAGAATCTTCTGAAAAAAGAATCTTCTGAAAGAAGAATCTTCTGAAAGAAGAATCAAATGTAAAGTAAAAGATTTGTGGTTATTGGCTGTTAAAGTTAGTAATGGCAATGTAGCATCACCAATTAGAAATAGATTATTGAAAAAACTTGATAAACTTTTTGATTTGTTTACATGCAATTGTAAAATACTTTTTTGTTCAAAGAACAATTTTGAAGAAAACTGTGACAGAAAAGCTCACATTGTATGTACTTGTTAAAAAGGAAAAAAAATTCTTCTTGAGTTAAACTTTGATAGATATCAAAGAGAAAAAGTTGGAACCAAAGCTATCCTTCAAATAGCTGGCATTGATCATATTGAAACTCCAAAACAAAATAAAAAAATTAAACGACTTTCAATAGAAAATCAGGTTTCACAAAGAATAAAAAAAGAAAAAACAGACCAGGAGATTCTTAATCAAGAAAATGATTTTTTTCTTCCCAAGAGTGACTCAGACGAAGACTGTGAAGATACAAATGATAAAATAAAAATTAATATTTCAAAAATAAAAAAAGTAAAAGAAAAAAGTGTGTTATATAACAACATGAATACAAGTTTAAGAGAAACTGCAGAAATAGCAACTGCTGCCCTCATTGATGCTAAAATTATCACTAAAGGAAACACTTGCTTAATTATTGACCATTACAAAGTTAAGCGAGCTCAAGAAAAAATTGGAAAAGAGTTGAGCTTAAAACTCCAAAATGAACTTAACAATAATGGCTTGAGTAGCAATTTTTTGATGGTAGAAAAGATGACACTAAAATTTTCTTTGTGTTGAAGGCAGAAATTTCCCAGGTTTAATAAAAGAAGAACATTATACTATGTGCAGTGAACCTGGTGGAAACTAACTATTCCATTTCGTTCCTGAAGAATCAGATTTAAAAAAATCTGCTAAGATAATTGCTGATCATTTAATCAAATGGCTTAAAGAAAGATGTTTACATTTGACATTAGAAACCACAGGTTGTGATAGTACTAATTTAAATACTGGATGGGCAGGAGGAGTAATACAATGAATTGAAAAAAAACTTAATAAAAAACTTGTATAGATTGAATGTGATCTGCGCACTGGGGAACTAAGGTTAAGAAGTCTTATTAAGTTTCTTGATGGTCCTACTAAAGCCAGCAATCATTGGTCAGAACCGCTGAGTAAGATGTTGAATGATGCTACCAACCTTGAAATTAACTCAAAATCTTTTATAAGTGTGTTAAAACTCTCCAATTATCTACCTTAGTCCTCACATTATCAAAGATCTAAGCACTGATCAGATCTATGCGTACCAAATTGTGACATCTATTAAAACTGGAGTTCTGCCTAAGAGACTTGCATTACTAGAAATCTGTCCCGTTTGTCAGAGTAGATGGCTAACTACTGCTTTAAGGTTTTGCAGAATCTGGGTATCTAAACATGGGTTAACAGGTGACCTTTTAATTAAGTTGAAAATGATTGTTGAGTACATAGTAGGTGTCTATATTCCCAACTGCTTTAAAATTAAAGTAAATTTGTGCTGGGTGAAAGGATCAATAAACTTACTTAAACATATGCAATTACTAAAAAATCAAACTCAGGAGGTAATTGACATTGTTTTACCCACTTTCAAACGATCAGCATGGTATGTTCACCCTGAATCAGTTTTGCAAAGTATGCTCTGTAGTTAAATTGAAGATGAGAGAAAAGAAGCAGTTGATAAAATGGTTAAATAAGAGGAGCAGGGAATGATGCACTTCAATTTGGAGATCTTTTAGGATTCAAAAGACTCCTGCCATTATTATGGAAGCAACCTGTTTGTCTGAACTTATAGACTGGAGTGATATTACTGAACCACCTCTAACATGTCATTTATCAACTGAAGCAGTTAAAAAATTTTTAACACTTTAATGAAAGTAACAAAGTGGCCTTCCCATACACAATCTGTTGAAAGATGTGTAAAAATTACATCTGAAAGTGCTTGTCATGTCTTTGGTCAGGCCAGAAGAAATACTTACATTCAAGGTCAAATTTCTAGCAGAGAATTAATGTCCAATAGTTCTAGTAAGCAAGACATGGTAAATCTCATTAAAAAAAATTAGTTGCACACTATTATTTAATCATCTTTAGTTAGATAACTATTTCTTGGACTTGTTTTTTTATGAAGTAAATATAAACATATGAATTTATAAAAAAATTGATGTTATACTTTTTACTTTAAAATCTAAACTCTTTCTAATTAAAACAATGAGCTGATATACATTTAGTTATTGGTATTACAAATATGTGTGTGTATATATATATATATATATATATATATATATATATATATATATATATATATATATATATATATATATTATATATATAAACTCTTTCTAATTAAAATAATGAGCTGATATACACTTAGTTCTTGGTATTACAAATGTGTGTAAATATATATATATATATATATATATATATAAATATATATATATATATGTATATATATATATATATATATATATATATATGTATATACATATATATGTATATATATATATATATATATATATATATATATATATATATATATATATATATATATATATATATACAAAAGAGGCAGCTGCCTCGGAGGGCACTTTCCTAGGCGGCATTTCGAGTTTTGATTATATATTTTCTGACATCCATAGATAAAAATGGTAGGACATAAAAAAAAGGAGTCTGGTGATTTCTACAGAAAGCAAAAAGAAAACAAAGAGAAGAGGATGAACAAATGTCTGAATATTAAAGTAATTTTTTTAATAACACCAAAATTAAGCCAACAACAACTATGAGAGATTCTTGTGATGTTAGTGTTTGCGATGAAATCCATGAAATTCAAGATGCAACAACAAGTTCAAACTTGGAAGTGAAAAATGAGCTGAAAAGTGAAAAATCTAAATTGGAAGATGAAGCAAATTTATCTACAATTTTGCAAATCGCATTGCCAGAAGAAGAACAGAGTTTTCAAACTTTACCAACTACAGACCTGATAGATCCTGCCAATTGGCTTGATTGAATTCCAGATGATCTTTGAGTGACTCTTGTTAAAAATGGTCCATCAGCACCTAATCCATCTTTTCTATTTCCTGTCAATACCAAAAACAGAAGATTTAATCCTTCATGCACGCAAAAAGTACTCAAGAATGGTGAAGTTGTTAAAAGATCCTGGCTTATATACTTTAAAAGAAAAAATGGTGTGTTTTGTTTCTCATGTAAGTTGTTTGGTGACATGGACATACATTTGAAAACAATCGATTTTGCAGACTGAAATTTTGCACAGACAGCTGAAAGAACATGAAACTTCTAAAAATTATATCTGTTCATTAAGCAAATTAGTGGAATTAGAAAACAGACTAGATACCGACAAAACAATTTATGCATCACAACAACGACTTCTCAGTGCAGAGATACAGCGTTGGCAGTTAGTTCTGGAAAGATTATTTGTAATAGTGACATTTTTAGGAGAACATTGTCTTGTCTTTTGTGGAACTTCTGATGTTTTACAAGAGAAAAGTAATGGAAACTTCCTAAAACTAGTTGAACTGATAGAATAGTTTGATGCAGTTATGGCAAAATAAAGAAAAAGGTACGATCCCCTTCTTTATTCTTCTCCTCATTCACCAAATAAAGAATGAGGAGATTAACACCCATTACTTGGGGAAAAATATACAAAATGAACTCATTCAAATAATTGCAAGACGAATTCGTGAAGAAACTTTGTCAAAATTGAAAATGGCAAAATATTTTTCCATTATAGTGGATTGTACCCAAGATGTAAGTAAAGTGGAACAAATGTCAATTGTGCTGCTTTTGTTCAGATGGAAAATGCTGAAGTTAAAGTCTGTGAACATTTCATCGATTTCATACCTGTAGAGCAGACAACTGGCGCAGCACTCACAGATGTTATTCTACAAATGTTGACTCAAATTGGGATTCCAATTGAAGATATGCGTAGACAGGGCTACGACAACGGTGCGAATATGAAAGGACATCAGTCAGGAGTGCAAAAAAGAATATTGGAAAAGAACAGCAGAGTCTTCTTTGTACCATGTCATACTCATTAATTAAATTTGGTCGTTAATGATGTTGCAAAATCATCTAAAGAGGCAGTGGCTTATTTTGGAATGGTGCAAGCCATTTATAACTTTCTTAATGGATCATCTCGTAGAAGGACAGTTTTGAAAAACCATCTTGGAAAAAAAATCTTTCCAAAACCTTTGAGCACAACAAGATGGCAAAGCAGGATTGAAGCTGTGCAACTTTTTCAATACTGTGCTAGAGAAATCTTTGATTCTCATTTTGAAATCAGCCAGGACATTTCTTATGATCCATCTTCACGACATGAAGCAGAGGTATTAGCTCAAAAGATGAAAAACTTTAAGTTTTGTTGCTGTACTGTGATATTGTTCAATACTTTGAACCAAGTAAACTGATATTTACTTGGTTCAAAGTATTGAACCATATCACAGTAACTGATAATGCAGAATTAATTGCAGCTGAATTAGATTTGGAGCCATCATTTTTATTTGAAGTTTCTATTAGACCAAGGTTTAAAAAACAAATGGTTTCTTATGAAACTCAAGATAATCCCATTATAAATCCAAAAGAAAGATTTAAAGTAGAATGTTTTTATTGCATTTTGGATAGTGCTATAAATTCTATTGAAGAAAGGTTTAACCAGTTAAATGAACACTGTGATGCTTTTCAATTCCTGTATGATATTGCAAATATTAAAAAAGATTTTTCGAAGAAAAGTCTTAGAGAAAAATGTTTAAATCTTCAAAAAATATTAAGCACAGATACTTCTGCAGATATTGATGGCATGGAATTATTAGATGAATTGCTTGCATTGTCTGAATTAATTGAACCAAAAACGTCACCATTAAAAGTACTAGAGTTTATTTTAAGAAACAATAATTTCACTCCAAATGTTTCTATTGCTTTACGAATTCTGTTAACACAGCCAGTATCAGTTGCATCTGGAGAGCGTAGTTTTTCAAAATTGAAATTAATTAAAGATTACTTAAGATTTACTTAAGTAATCTTTAATTAATTTCAATTTTGAAAAACTACGCTCTCCAGATGCAACTGATACTGGGTGTGTCACAAAATTGTTTGATAGGTCTTTCTTTAATTTCCATAGAAAGTGATATGGCTAAAAAATTAGATTTTACTGAATTATTGAAGGCTTTTGCATCTGGAAAGAGTATGAAAGTAAACTTCTTTCACTAAGTCATGTTAAAATATGCCCATTTTGTATGTATTTTGCTTGCTTTTGGTGTTTGTACTGTTTGGATCTAATGTTTTGCAAATATACGATTTTATAGGTTACTCATAGTTTTACTTTAAGGTATTTTTTTAATATATTGCTGCTTTTTAGTTAGGGCAGCAAACTGGGATTTTGCCTCGGGCGGCAAAATACCTGGAGCCGGCACTGTATATATATATATATATATATATATATATATATATATATATATATATGTACAAACATATATATATATATATATATATATATATATATATATATATATATATATATATATATATATATATATATATATATATATATATATATGTATATATATATACATTTTAAAAAGTATTAAAATTTAATAGCAAAGCATTATAAATTGTAGTTTTTTCAACTTGTAAAACACACAGTTAAATTAAACAACTTTAAATCATCATTCTTATGTAATCCAAAAAATATAACCATTGCGAAAAGGAGAGTGTATACTTAAAATATATTTGTTATTCACACGTTGTTTAATAAACTAAGTTTTGAAATAGCGAATTTTGTGCACAAAGTTATATTTTAGTTTACTACATGGTTTGGTAAATAAATGCGATCTTCTTCGGAGATTTCAGCAAACTTTAGTTTCAAGAATAACTAAGTCCAAAAAAATAATAGTTTAAGGGTGAAAAAAAGTAGCTTAAGAGATTTAAAAAAAAAAAAAAATTATTTTCATGTTTTGCATACTGATTTACAAAAAAGAAATACTAGCCATCATAAAATTTCAAAAAAAAGTAAAAATCGACACACCCTAATAAACATACTTAAGTTTGGAGTTAGCACAATGCGTGAAAGTGTCCTATCTGGAACATCAAAAAATCCTCCGGGCACCCATGCACATATGCTACCCCTTATATATTGGCCCTGAGTAAGGCGTATTTCAGGCAGCCTATTTTTTGAGTGGGCAAAATACAGGTTTTAGCCGTGCCGTGGTTAATGGGACAGAGGCCCCCAATAACGTGTCATTAGGGTCTCAAAATCTTCCAAATTTTACCGCTAGGTTTTGCTAAAATAAAAAGCTCCTTATATTAGCAAAAGGGCACACATTTTAGCTCTCCCCACCTCTCCCCCTCTAATTTAAGGGGAATGGGTAGCTTACCCTCGGCACTGGGTTTTAGGCTTTGTTTTTAATATTACTGATCTCCGTTATAGGCTATTCACACGAGGGTACATTTGACGGAACATTTCGTGGAACATGAAATATGAACAAATATCCTCTCGTGTGAACACAACTTGAACAAAAATTCACGGAACATTTGAGGAACTTTAGTTCCGTCCCGCCAACCCAGAACAAGGTTTTGTATAAAACATGGTGGCCTACATTCAACTATTTTTAAAATAACCGTATGATTATAAGCTAAATAACACATTAAAAATGCATTGCAAGTTGTAAATTTGTTGTGAAAGGCTCAAGCTATTCCTTTTATAAAGTTGTTGTCGTCTTAACTAGAGTTTTTAGTCCTTGATCTCTGCATTATCCTTGGTCTTGGTCATATATCAAGATAAGAGTATCGATACTATTGACCTTGCAACATGTTGCCTTGAAACTCTTAGTCTTGGCCTTCCATCTTTTTTATTGAATTCAGGATATTTTTTCGAATATTATTTCATAATTTTATTCATTTAGTTAAAAACTTGTGGTAATTGCATGCAACCAAGGTAGCCATTCCGGACGATTTTTTTATAATTTAAAAAAACATATATAATTTATATCATCGTATAGAGCTTGACCTTGATGGGGTCATTCGACCTTTGAAGTTAAGCGGATCCAAAGTTATTGAATTTTTTTTAGTGCAAAAATTGATGATTTTTTGACAAAAGTTATAGGGCTAAAGTATGGAAAATTTGCAGTGTAATGGCACCGAAAAAGAGAGAATTTTTGGATCATATTGACTTTTGAATAACTTTTGAACCGTTATTACATTTGACTTGAAGTTTTCCATATTGATTCAACAACTATAAGAAAATAAAATACAAAAAGAAAATTTTTTTAATTCTGTCGGGATTGCCCAGAACTGTCTATTTTACAGACTGAGGGTTTTTACTTATTTACTTAGTTTTTGTGTCATATTGACTCTTGAATAACTCTTGAACCGTTATTATATTTGACTTGAAATTTTCCATATTGGTTCACTAACTATGAGAAAATAAAATACCAAAATAATTTTATTTAAATCAGTCGGGAATATCCAGATTTTTCTACTTTCCAGACTGTGGGTTTTAACTTATTTACTTAGTTTTGGTGTCATATTGTCTTTAGAATAACTTTTAAACCATTATTAAATTTGACTTTAAATTTTCCATAGTGATCCAACAATTATAAGAAAATAAAATACCCCAAAGTTTTTTTGTTTAACTGACGAGATTTACCAGAATCATCTATTTTACAGATAGATGGCTTTCACATATTTACTTAGTTTTGGAAAATAAAATTTGGGGTTATATTATAATTACACCATACAAATATGCATAAAGGAATCATGGAATCCAAGTCATACATCATTTTGAAATTATTGTTTAATTTACAGACCGGTCAGTAAATTACTGCAAAAGGGCATTAAAATCTGTCGAAATTATTCAGAATAACCTATTTAGCAGACAGAAGATTCTTCAATAAAGTTAAAATTTAATTTTTAATAAAAATAACTTATAGCAAACGAACTTTCTGAAATTTGGAGTACTTACAACTGCAATAGGCAGGTATAACAGCAGAAACACAGATACACAATAACGTGTTAAAAACATTTTGTTAATTCATTTTAAAAATATATAAATTCAAAACATTTTAAAAATATATAAATTCAAAAACTAAATAAGTATAAAGTAAGAAACTTACTCTTTAAGATTGCTTATGTGAACCTATGAAAACGCCTTAGATAAAAAAAAAATGAAAATAACACAGAAAAATGTTTTTGTTCTAAAACTTATTTCACTTACTTTCACTTTCAATTTAATTTTCATAATTTAACCAAAACAAACGCAAAAATCAAAACAGATAACGTCATTAAATACGCGAACAAAAGCATATATATATACACATAATTTATATATGCAAATCCTAAGTACCAATTCTTTAGGTAAACTTAAATAAATACTTGATTTAAATAGAGGAAAGGCTAAACTTGCAATTTCCACCCGGACGTTTTTCGAAAACATTTTTTTTCTATATATATCAACCTAGAAGTTTTTAAACGCTGAGAACTAAAATTTTTTGTATAAATGTTAAAAAACGTCCAGATTCCATTAGATTCCTCGTCCTTTTCCTAATAAATAAGGAAAGTTTCATAAAAATTAGATGTGTTTAAGGTCTTAGGAATCCTTACCTTCAAAAGCTTCGTTTTAAAAAAACGTTACCGCGGCAAGTTTTTTTATGAAAAGTGGTCTCAAGATATGGGTAATATATAAATGAAGCCGTTCAAAGCTTAGTACTTTCTATATATGGTTGGAAAGAGATTGAGTAACACTAACTGATGCAAAAAACCTCAAAGCGCTGGCTTAACCATACAAAAAGATATAAGAGAGCAAAGTTTATGAAAATTACGTGTTTTTTGTCAAACGTCAAACGTTTTTTGTTAAGCCGTGGAATCGCTAACCAAGGAAATTCCGATCCCACATGAGTATCAATCATGAGTAGACCAGATAGTGGGTGATGATTTAAAAACGATTTACCTGACCGTCAAAATATTATGTTATTTTTAACGGCATTTAAAGTTTGTATAAATAGAATAGAAATTTAGTCATTATTAGTTTATTGTTAGTTTAAAAAGAAGTTATATTCATGTGAGTCTTTAAAAACTTAATCTTCAAATATACCATTATTACAAAGACAGTAGTATTCTTAATTGGGATCAGATTCAATTTGAATTGACAATAAATATAATTAAGGTAACATTTAAGTTGCGTTGAAGAAGTTTAATTTTCATTGTTTAAAAGTATTTATTTAATTATATTCTCAGCAAGCATTGTTATTAATGCATTTTTAATAAACTTATAGCAATTTTATATATAAAATTCAACTTTGAATTAATAAGCAGAGTTGTTTACCATTGGCCTTGCTAATTATAATAATTATTATTATCATTATTACTATTTTTATTATTACCATCATTGTTATTATTATTTATATTAATGTTATTAATGATATTATTATTGGTTGCTAGCATTGTCTTATATTTTATTATATTAGCTTTGTCTTATCTTATTATTTTAATTTGTAAACATTACCATTAGTATTTTCCTCATAAATATTCCGTATTTACATATTATTAGTTAATCTACTGTTTGTGAATAATTGTGAAAGTAAGACCTTTATTCAGAATATATATTATTGATTGACTATTGATAGAACTGTACACTATATCTTTGCCACAGTGTGCTACAATTATTGACATTTAAAAATAAAAACAAACAATAGTGTTGACAGATCAATGTTGTTAAATGACATAATTATTACATTGCATGGAAAAGTAAAAATAAGAATAAAATTAGCATTTGAAAGTTTCTGTTCACTTGGCTACCAGTTTTTAGCAATTAATAAATTATTTAGTAAGCCCATTATTTATTAAGCCCATAACATAAAATTATTTAAAGCCCATAACATTAAATTATTTAGTAAGCCCATAACATTTATACCAATTGTAAAGTTTAACCTATTATTAATTCTATTATTAATAATTTCTTTTTTTTTTCTTTTTTCGTTATTATTATTGTTTCTAAATTCAATGTACTTATCCTTTTTAGTAGGTAAAACTTTAATTTTACACAATGTCTCAGCATTCATATAAAGACAGTATTGACGCCAGCACAACACATACTGGTCTTTGCATATCTCCTGTAAATAAATTTATATGGAATATTGCTAACACAAGAGTATTATTAGATTTATGGAAAGATAATTACAAAGTGCTTATAACTGCAAGAAGAAACACAAATATTTACAAACAAATGGCAGCTGAATTTTCAAACATTTAATATCATACCTCTGTTAACTGGATCTCTTATTCAATCTAAAATTAGTAATTTGAGGAAACAATTTAGGTAATGTACATATTCTATATTAAATAAATGTAGCCTTAGAGAAATGCTGAAAGTATTTTACAAAGTTACCATGTATAATAATATCTAATTGCAATTTAGTTTGTAACTGAGTGTTAATTTAAAAATTACCTAAAATCTTATTCAGACTTCAAGTCTTTCAAAGTCAAGAGAAATTGTGGTTGAAATATGATTTATAATCATTTCTCATATGTGTAACTTTGTTATGTATATTTTTTAATTACAGATTGCCGCAATGGAAGATGGCAAGGAGACTATCAGTTTTTTAAATATTGAAGCTTTGGATGATACAAGTGATGTACAATCTATTGTCACTATTCCTCATGAGGAACCAACTCAATCTACATCCGGCTGCAATAAACGAAGAAACTCTGATGATGAAAAAACTTTGAATAAAATAGCAAAAACTGAACCGGTAAGAACAAATAAAAAAGCAAATTTCTCTTCAGAATATTTAAAAATAGCAAATAAAAATCTAGATGTTCAAACCCGTTCACAAGAGCTACAAATTAGAGAGGTTGCTGCTTTAGAGCGTATGTGCGATGCAATTGAAAATGCATCTCAAGCCCAAGTAGATGTGTCTAGGGCCTAACTAGAATATTATAAATTCTTAATGAAAAAATAAGGTGTTCTATTAGTCAAGATATCTCTTTAGTAAATAATTATGTTAAAGTCAAAAGGTAGATGAATTTCTATTTATATATGTTTTTTATGTTACCACATTACTATCTTCAAAGGAATTTTTACTTTGTGATTTCAAGCATTAAAATGTATCTCTGGTGATATTTTTTAAATTTGTCATATTATTTTAACAAAGTGTATTTTATATGGTACAAATACTTTTTCTATATCTCTATGCTATATATATTAAGTATTTTAATATTTTCTTTGCGATATGATACAAGCCTGTAGATGAATTATAGTGATATGTTTTTTTATTATGCCAATGTGATTTGTTTTTTATCTATACAAACTGTATTACATGTTTCATTTTTATTTTTGTTAACAAATAATGCTGTATTAATTCTAACAATCGGTTTTTAATAATGTGTTCTAATTTGCCTTGAATTATAATATAATAAATATTATATTTATGTAAGGTATTTATATAGTTTTAATAACTTTTTAGGGAGATATCTGGGATACAAGGGACATAATGTAGAACATCTTGTTCCAGGAACATTTGTTCCGGAATAATGTTCCGCCAAACATCGCTAGTGTGAACATGGTATTAGACTCGTTTTTTACTTACTTACTAAGACGGGTGCCTGAAAAAAACGTCGGCCTTAAGTAAGTTTATTTGTATTTGATTTGTCATTAAAACAGAAATGATTATTTGATTCGTCATTAAAACAGAAATTTTTTATTTGATTCGTCATTAAAACAGAAAATAGACAGACTTAACCAAGATTCGAACTGGGGTCTCCGCCGTCGAAGTCCATTTTTCCTCTTGGCCAAGTGAATACATTTACTACGTCTAATTTAACTTTATTAAAATTAAAATTTGTATATATATTTAAAGACATTTTTTAAATTGGGATACCGTGCCGCAAACAAAGGGCTTTGGGGTCGTATAAAGTATCTAAGGTACCTCCTCCAACTTTTTTTTTTTCAATAAACTTTTTTATTGAAATAAAAAAAGTTAGGGGGCGGTGTATAAAAAAGCTACGATTTTTTATAATCTTTTTCATTATTCATTAAAAATGGCTGCGCATTTTGAAAATTTAAAATCTTTTGAGTGTAACTTTTTAAATAACCTGTCTGAAGGAAATGTAAATATTTTTCAAGAAACCCAAATGAACTTAATTGACACACCATATACTGATTCTTTTGATTTTAAAATAATAAACAATCATTGTTCTTTTTCAGTTTTGCATATAAACATTAGAAGCATGCAGCAAAATTTTAAGAAACTAAAAGAATTTTTAAATATTATAAATTACACGTCATAGCTCTTTCGGAGACTTAGCATGATTTTGAAAATTCTCTTGAATTGAAATTTTACTTTTAATTTGCCAACTTATTAGTCAAACAAGAGGAAAAAGAGAAAAAGGTGAAGGGTTAGGGCTTTTTGTCTCAAAAAACCATGATTTTAAGATAAAAAACATACTATGCTTCTCAAACGATAATTATGAAAGCCTTTTCATTGAAATTATAAATAAAAAATTTCGAAATATTTTAATTGGATGCGTTTATTGTTCATCAAGTGGTAAAATCAAATCATTTCAATCTTTAATCAAAAATACAATTAAAAAAATAAATAAAGAAAATAAAACCTTAAACGTTATTGGAGACATGAACCTTGATGCTGCAACTTGTACAAAGTTTCCGAAAACAAAATCCTTTTTTGATATGCTTCTTAAACTGTCTTGTCAGCAATTAATAAGCCAACACGAGTGTCAAAAACCTCGGCAACGGCAATAGACAATATTTTAATTAAATATTACCTGGAAATGGAATTTAAAACCGGGATATTTATGACTGATATGAACGATCACTTTTCGATATTTATAAAAGTAAAAAATTTAAAAACCATGTCTGATTGTAAACCAAAAGTTATAAATTTGAAAAAACGCAATCTTAAAAAAAGTAATACTAATGAATTATCAATTAGACTAAAAAAAAAAACCTGGTCCAACGTGTATAGATGTCATGACACTTACGAAGCTTTTAATAACTTTTTAGATATATTCCTAGATTGCTTTAATGAAATCTGTCCTCAAGTGAACATACAAATTAAGACAAAAGCAGGTGCCAATCCGTGGATGGATAAATCACTGATAAAATGCTCAAAAAAGAAGCAAAAACTCTATAATAAATTTTTAAAGAATATAAACACTAAAAATGAGATAAATTACAAAAATTATATACATTTCTACCAAAATCTTATCAAAAAGGCTATAAACAAATACTACAGTAATCAAATCATTAAATGCAAATCTGATAATAAGAAAACGTGGTCCATCATTGATGAGATAATGGGAAGGAAAAAAATAAACTCAAATTCTTTACCAAAAAGAGTTAATATTAACAACACTGACATATTCTGTAAAAAACAAATCTCGGAAGAATTTAACAAATATTTTATAAATATTGTTTCTAGTCTCGCTAATAGAATAAGTCCAACATCTGATTCATTTAAAATCTAAAACACGCAAATAATGCTATCATGTATGATAATGAATTCAACAATAAAGAATTCGAAGAAGCCTTTTCCTCTTTAAAAAAAAAGAAAGCACCAGGGTTTGATGAAATAACAAGAGATTTAGTTATCTTCAATAAAATCAGTCTAAGCAGCATTCTGATCCATATACTTAAGCTCTCAATAACATCGGGGGATTGTCCCTGATGTATCAAAAGCTTTTGACATAGTTGACCATTGCATCCTAATAGATAAACTAAAGCACTATGGTATAATTAATAAAACTTATAATTGGATTAAAAGTTATCTTACCAATAGAAAACAATACGTGTGTAATATACAATCTGGAGTTTTAAATGTTTTATGTGGAGTCCCCCAAGGATCTATCCTTGGTCCACTCCTATTTTTAATATATATAAATGATTTTTGCAATGCATCTTTAGAACTTAATTCAGTCATGTTTGCTGATGATACAAATATTTCTTACTAACAATGATATCAAAAAATTATACTTTGGTATAAATATTGAACTAAATAAAGTAAATAATTGGTTTAGGGCTAACAAACTCTCACTTAACTCAGAGAAAACAAACTATATATTATTCCATAAAAAAACAGAAGAAGAAAACCTTCCTCTTAAGTTGCCTGACCTTATCTTAAATGATAACTTAATTAAAAAACAAGCCAATATTAGATTCTTAGGAGTTTTTGTTGATGAGAATTTATCCTGGCTTCCTCAAATAAGATATATTCAATCTAAAATCACTAACATAATTGGTATGATGTATCGAGTTCGCTCATATATCAATAAACAAAGTCTCAAATTAATATATTTTGGACTAATTCATTGCTTCATCAGCTATACAAACATAACATGGGCGAGTACGCAACCACCAAAACTAGCAGAATCATTTACTCTAAAAATAAGCGTGAACACGCCAAACCTATAATGAAAGATATGAAAATGATGGATATTTTTGAAATAAATATCTATCAGCATTTAATTTTTATGTATCGATTTAATAATAATCTCTCTCCTGCAAACTTTAAGTTTGAAATAAACATAAATGAAAACTATTATCTAAGAGCAAATATTAGTAACTCATATGAACTGCCTAAAAACTTTAATAAATATGCTGAATATAGCATTGCATATCGAGGACCAAATATATGGAATAGTTATCAAAAAGGATTGAAATGTATGGCAAAGTCATTAAGTTCATTTAAGTTTCCAATAAAAAAAGAAATTTTTAAAATTTGAGAATCATTTGTGCTTAAAGAGATCACCAAGTCATTTTAATTATTTTAGTATTTATTTTATTTTATCTTTTTTTTGATTTACTGATTAGCGCAGCTGTTTTATGCCCATTAGGGTTTTTAATTTAATATCTATATTCTATTAAAAATGTATGAAGGGGCTCTATGAAAAGATTGCGATGACGTATTGTCATTTTCATCTTCTTTGAGCCCTTGTCTGTTTAACTCTTTATTTTATAAAGATCATTGTAAAAAAGAAAAGTTTTTTTTTAAAACGGTGCTTGTTTACAAGATTTTACTGCCTTCTTTGTTTCTACGGACATATTTTTTTTTCTTGTATATATATGTTAATTATTTATTGTTAAACAGCAAAAAAAAAAAAAAATTTAAACTCAGTCTATAAATAAATTTAACTCAGTCTTTTAGAAAAAGACTGAGTTAAATTTATTTATATCCTAATATATATATTTTTATTGTTTTTGTTTTTTGCTAAGCCTATAGCGCTTCTAGCTAATTTTTCACTTTTTTTTTTTTTTTTTTTTTATTAATAGATGTTTTATTTATTATTTTACCACTTTTGTACATTTGTTTATTTTATAAATTTAACGAAGTTTCTTATTTTAAAATTAACCTTTATATTTACGGAATTTATAAAGGGGCTTGGTGATAAGACATATTAGTCTTCTTCTCGCCCCTGCTATATTTATATTTTGTTAGTAAATTACGGAATGTATATTTTTAAACGGCAAAAAAAAAAAAAAAAAAAAATTATAATGTTTTTAAATATTTGTATACAATTTTAAACTTTTAGAATCGTTTTTCTCACAAAAGTCTAAAATGGGCATTTAGGCATATATATATATGAAAAGTACATTTAAAAAGTTTTTTGCAAAAATTTATTTCTTGATTAATTTATCTGAAGTTTACATTTTTAATAAAATATTTGTAGCTTCTATTATGATTTTTTTTTCCCTAACTTTATACAAAGACTTATATAAATGATTCATAAATACTTTCTAAAAACTATTTAAATGCGACTATGCCGTTTTTTCCCGTGTACTCTTTATATACATCTATAAACATATATACATTTATGCACACACACACACACACACACACACACACACACACACACACACACACACACACACACACACACACACACACACACACACATATATATATATTTTAAATTGAAATCTAGGATCATGAAGCGAGTCTTTTTTAAAAAATTACAATAACTGATAACCATGTAATAACGTTTATCTTATTAGCCGAATTAGCTGATAAGATAAAGTGTAACTAAGCTAAGCTTTTTTAAGAATAATGTTATTGAATAAACGTTTATCACGTTTCAAAACATGACTTGAGCATAAGTCAAGTAAATTTTGGAGATCTTCGATTATGGTGCACATGACAATATCATCAGCATATAGAAAGTGGTACACCCCAATGCTGCGGCCAAGGTAGCAGCATGAGTTTTTGCCTTCCCCCTTCTAATAATTATTTTACAAAAGTATGATCTTAAAAAGATAAAATTTTGATTAGATATATCAAGTGCTACTTAAAATAAACGATTTTGATATTTCCGTTTTGTTTAACCTTTCCAATCCATGTTTATGATTTACATAATCGAACACTGTATGGATTGGGGGGCTAATAAAGCTTTCTATATGCTCTAAGACAAAGCCCTGTTGAAGTAACATTAAACTTTTTCTGTTAAAATCATACTAAGCATAATTGAAAGAATTTGCATACAATTTTTACAAAAATATGTTTTTTTGTGTGAAGAACCTTATACTAAATATTATTTAAGAGTTATTTTTAAAAGTTTTTGAGATACTATTTTTTTGTTGCTGTTTTTTAAAGAATATTATTATAATTAAATAGTTGAGTAACATTTTTTGTATGTTTAAAGATTCATTTTAGCCTAAATAAAGTTCATTTTGAAAATTAAAATAAATTTTGAATAATTACTAATCAATTTCTTAAACAGAAAGAACACAGTGCATGGTACACAGTGAAATAACTAATTTTGAAGTTAACCCGTTAGGTCCCAGTTTCCTCAATTAAGGAAAGTAGGGAAATATTTTTTACCGACCTAAAAATGGGAGGATATTTTATTTGTTTTCATTGGCAGCACTTGTGACATACCCCTGATCTATTTTACCAGATAATATATCAGTCTAACTCGACTCCAGTTACAATTGGTTCATTAGTTGGAAGAGGTTTATTAGTGCTTGCAGGAAGATTGTGTTAACCAGATAGAAAACAACTTCCTTTCAAATAAGTAACTCTTTACTCTATTTTCATATTCCGCATTTTTATACTAATTCTCTGCTGTAATTTTATGTTGTTATTTTTAAATTTTTACAAAAAAATTCTGCCCTAAAGTCTGTGTTCTTAAATGAGGACCTACAGGTACTACAGGTTATAAAGTATAATAAAGTGCATCATATTTTATTCGTATTTTTTATTTTTATTTCAGGCTTTGATATGTCTTTGAAAAGGAATAGAGTTTTCATAACATTGGAAGAAGCAACAAGTTATTTGTTTTCTGAGGAATGTGAAGCAGATATTCTTGCTCTTCCACTAAACGTAGATAAACTTACGGACAACGAAAAGTTTGATGATAAATGCAAAGAAGCCCCAGATGTAGATGATGTTCAAGGACAACTTGAGATCCAATACATAATTAGACTGGAGATGAAAATGAAGGTGACTCAATTGAAATAACAAAAAAGAAGTCAAAGAAGTACGTTCAGGTATGGGTAGATTCAAACGTTTATGGGAGGCGTAGATTTACATGATTGGCTCCTGGAAAAAACATTCAATTACAATTAGAAGGAAAAAATGGTGTTGGTGCCTCTTTACTTGTCTTATTGAAACGTGCATAGTAAGTATATATTGTATTTATAGTATCATTCATGGAAGTAATTTGATTTCAATGAACGAGTGCAGAAGGCAGATTGCAGTGCCATATTTGAAGCTGGAATCACATCAAGGGCATGAAAACAGAAGGCCTGTGAAAATCTTCAAGGAGTAAAGTGCTTCTAGATGTAAGATTTGATGGAAAAAATCATACTATTTTGAAGAAAGAAAATCAGAGAATGTGTCAAAATTGATTTTGTACGTCTAAACCTCGTACATTTTGTAATAAATGCAATGTAACTTTGTGTATTTCTTATTTTGCTCCATATCACACGAGACCTTGAACATTAACATTCTTATGTGCACAATAATTATGCATTTACTTATTTTTATGGTTCTATGATGCAAGCAAAGATTGTTAATGATATTAACAATCTTTGCTTGAATTATAATGAATTTTTCATTACTCAAAATATCTTATAAATATTCTCCCCACGTCCCAGTGTCCTCAAACGAGGACAGGCTTAAAAATACTAATACAGCAATATATAATTTTTTATAAATACTAATAAATATATTATTTTATTAATTTGTCTCAAAGCAACAGAAAATATCTAAAATAAAATATAAATATATCTTTCAAAATAAATAGGGACTTAATGGGTTAATATATAGTTTAAACACTTGGAGAATAAATCCTCCTCTTTGGTGCAATAAAGATGATTTCTTGAAAAGAGACACAATAAAATTACTCGGATTTAATCTTTTGATCTGTTTGCAAAAATGGAAGGAAATAGAGTTATGAGAAAATGTTTAATTCATAAGAGTGAAGAAGTATAAACATAAAGTTTAAAAAAGTGAAACTAAGTGTTAAGTAGATAAAAACTCGTATTTTTTGTATTTTAGCGTAATTAAATTAAAATCAAAAATTTTATTTTATTTTATCAGCAAAGATTTTATTTTATCAGCAACCATTAATAAAAAGATCACCGGCTGCGATTTACCAATTAAACAAAACCATCGTCTGTTGGGATTGCAACGTTTAGATGCGCCAAGAAAAACAGCACGAAAACTAGTTAACGGAGCTGGGTAACGGAGGAGTTTTAACTAAGAGAATTATCGGAGCGGTTAATAAGAGGTCGTCCATAAAGTACGTACGCCAAAAATTTTGAAATTTGAAACCCCACCTCCCGCATGTTGCCATGCGTACTTTTAAGTCCCCGTACTTTTTTCATATACCCCCCATAACTTTTTTTTTTCAATAAAAAAGTTTATTGAAAATAAAAAGTTGGAGGAGGTACCTTAGATACTTTATACGACCCCAATGCCCTTTGTTTGCGGCCCGGGATCCCAATTTAAAAAATGTGTTTAAATATATATACAAATTTTAATTTTAATAAAGTTAAATTAGACGTAGTAAATGTATTCACTTGGCCAAGAGGTTAATGATTTGGATGGTGGAGGCCCGAGAACGAAACCTGGTTAAGTCCAGTTGCCCTTTTTCTGTTTCAATGACGAATAAAAAATAAATAACTTTATTTTTATTTGATTCGTCTTTTTAATTTCTGTTTAATGAAAAATCAAATAAAAATATACTTACTTAAGGTGGACGTTTTTTTCAGACACCACTCTAAATAAGTAAGTAAAAAACGAGTCTTACGGAGATCAGTAATATTGAAAACAAATCCTAAAACCCACAGTCAAGGGTAGACTACCCATTTCCCTTTAATAAGAAGGGAGAGAGGGTGGGGAGCACTAAAAATGTGTGCCCTTTTACTAATATAAGGAGCTTTTTATTTTAGCAAAACCTAGCGTAAAATTTGGAAGATTTTGAGACCCTAATGATACGTTTTTTGGGGGTGACCTCAGTGCTATTGGCCACGGCACTGTTAAAACCTGTTTTTTATTGACTCAAAAAATAAGTTGCCTAAAATACGCCTTACTCAAGGCCAGTATATAAAGGGTAGCATGTGTGCATGGGTGCCCGGAGGATTTTTTGATGTTCCAGATAGGACACTTTCACGCATTATGCTTACTCCAAACTTAAGTAGTTTATACCTATGCCAAATGAGGAGGCCTTGCAAAAAATTGGGATGGTAGAGGCCATTCCAATTTTTTGCAGGACCAGAGGTGTGGAACATAAAAAAATCTTGCTGGTGCCCATGCATATATGTGCTTATAGGGAAACTATACCCTCTACTCCCTCTACCATACATCTTTTTATGTCGACAAACTATGATCTTTTGACAGAAATTTAACATTTCTATTGATTAGCAGGTCAATTGTGATAAATTAGAAAACAAAAGTACGTACTTTTAAATTAAACCCTTACCCCCTCCCCTCATACGCTTTCGTACGCTTTTTGAAATACCCCCTTCTCCCCCCTATGAGCGTACGTATTTTGTGGGCGAACTCTAAACGGAGCCTAAACAAAAGGATTAGAATACCATTTACTTTCCTCCGTTTTAAAACCGGCCGTTTAGAGTTTTTTTCTTAATGGATACTCAAATTCTCCGTTAGTTTGACGGAGAGATGTGAATACGGCCACTGAAAGTTGAAAAAAAAAAGTTTAAAATAAAATAATTGTTTAAAAAAAGTATTTTACATAATAATACTATGTAAACTTATGTAAAACTAAAACTAATATTGTTATATTAGTTTTTAAGACTATTTTTTTTTTATTGTTTATTTTTTTGCCGTTTAATAATGTATAAAGTTTCGAAGCATATAAATATAAATAAATATTGGTGGGGCAAGAAAAAGACTTATTTTATTATTTAGCCTTATCACCGAGCCCCATTCTCACACATTAAAAAAAATATAAAAGTAAACTAGAAACAATTCGTTGTAATTCAAAGAAAAATTTAAACAATCAAAATTTAAGGAAAGAGTAAGATCAAGTGATTTAGAAAAAATAAATAAGATAATATCATTTGCTTAAAACTTAAAAATTTAAATTTAAAGATTTAAAAATTAAAAGTAAATAAATTAATATACACATAGAAATAACGTAAAAATAATTTATCTATTTCATAAAATTAACGTAAATAAATTAGCAAACGCCATAGAGGTAATACCATAATTAAGGTAATGAAAAAAAAAAAAATGTTGATACACTTAGTGAGTTTTAATTAAAAAAAAAATTTAAAATCGTAAGAATGGCTGTTTTGATTCATTTTAAAACTGCTCTATGCTAGTTTTATGTATATTTACAACCTTAGGAAACATTTTCCACAAGTAAGGTTCACGATAAAGAACTGTATATGAAGTTAGTTTTGAATTATATTTTGGGACAACAAAGTTGTTATTTGAAAATTTTGTTGGATATTTATGAGCTATTTTGTCAAAATAGGATTGAAATATTTTAGGAGATAATCCTATATTTATTTTATACATGAACATTAAAACTTGGTGTAAGTTGATTTTATATATATTTAATGCTTCAAGTATACGCAGAAGAGGCTCACAAAGTACAGTTCTATCAGCTCCGATAATTGTTCTGCAAGAGTGTTTTTGTTTACAGTACAATTTTTTTAATTTTGTATGGTTTGTACTTTTTTTATTTTTATTTTTTATTTTGTTATTTAGGTGCCCCAAGAAGACCTAACGGTCTTGTTACAGAACATCGTGGAAGTGCATTTAACTAGTAAGTTCACACCTCCTTCCTTACCGTGACTCGAAAATAATCACGAAAATACTTGCCCATGCAAGTATTTTACTTGCATGGGCAACTAATACTCCTAGAAGGTTTACTGAGTTTTCTCTTTTAATGTTAGTGTTAATGATTATTAGATTAGGCAATTTGATGGGAATATTTTTTGATTTATTAACTTTGTGGAACAAAATAAATTTTAAAAATGATATGTTAAAAATTATATTTGCTATATAAAATTTATTATTCCTCATAAGTACGTACCATTCATTTAAATGTATAAAATTTAAACAAAAAAGTAATTAGCATATTAAGGCTCCAGGGGAAATACAATGAGATTCCAAATATGCCTGAAAAAATTGTGCTAGTGCCATCTAGTAGCATTTTTTGTTGTCTTTCAGAATATCGTATTGCGAAAGGGAAAAAACAATGGCAATTCAACGTAATGATGTCTGCTATCGCCGGCAGTTAAATTTCATCTCATTTAACATTCATGTTCTCGCGACTGATTAAGCTTACTTCTACACATACGATGAAAGTGTTGCCAAAAAGGATCAGATAATGTGTGCTCATTTCTCGACCATTTTATCAACAATAATCTTGTTCCATCAGTTAAGACGCTTGTAATATTTTGTGATTCTTGTGAAGGGCAGAACAAAAACTATACCGTTATAAAATACTTGAACTATATTGTTAACAACGTGAAAAGATTGGTATTAGTTTTCTTTCCGATCCATGGCCATTCATACTTGGAATGCTAACCCTAACCCTAACACTGTATGGTCTCTATCAATCAAAAAGCGCACGCTAAAGTACCTGAAGATTGGAGAGATAAAATCCGTAGTGCTAGACTAAAGCCATCACCTTATGAAGTTATAAAGTGTGAGACTAAGTTCTCTAAAGCATGGGATGAGTTTTTAAAACCAAAAATGTACAAAACCAAGTGCCCATTTTCAACGCGTACTATTTGCACCTTGAAGATTGATAGCAAATCTCCTAATGAGCTGTTCTACCATGCATCATTTTTTGGTTTATTTTCTTCCAGTTACATAATTTGGGAACCGCTAAAGCGAGGCAAAGATAAGAACGTCCGTCCACCTTAACACAGTGCACTTAAAAATCTGTACAATGGATCTCTCCCTATTTCTGAAGCAAATTACAAGGATCTCAAATTTTTGAAAAAATTCATTACTGATCCAGACACTAAATGGTTTTATGATGGGCTAACCTCAACTGCAGCGGTGGAAGAAAACAAAGATGATACCTATCTTGATTATTTAGAAGAAGACTAATCTTATTCTTCAAAAATTTAGTCAATCGAGAATGATAGTATTGGATACCAAATTATGTCTTATTATTAGTAACTGTTATTTGATTATTATTATGTTAACATCGAAATAACATTGAAGCGCAATGTAACGATGAAATAAATTAATTGTGATAGGTTTGATTATTAAAGTTCTTTCGTTTTTATTTCGTTAATCTTTACCAATTTTTTAGAAAGTTACAACAATAACGATAATATTAAAGTCAAAAATTTTTATGTGAAAAAAATGGCGAAGATGCAAAAAATTGAGAAAATCCAGAGGAAAAACGATGAGACTCCATGCACAACTTCAAAATTTATTGATTAAAAGAAATTTAAGAATGATAATTACACGTTATTACCGTTTGAAACGAATTAGTGGACTTTAATCTACAAAGTCTATATCTCGGAATAGTTATTTTATACGCACTTAATATACGCACACGTTTTTATAATTTGTGAAAGTTTCTTTTGCTCATATCTCAAAATGAGATTTTTGGTTATCTCATCGTTTTTCCCCTGGACCCCTCATATATAAGTTTACAATAAAATGGTTTTAAAGTCATACGAAAATCTAGTTAAAAATTTATTTGAACTTGTTTACTACTTTAAAAAAATTACTTTTCGTGGTGAAAAACTGTATTTTCTATTTTCTTAACGCAGAAGTTGATCAAAAATATTACGATAAAACAATAAAGGGTAGTATTATATGGTTAATTAAATTGCAATCTTTTTCATATTAAGGCAAAAATAAACGAGTAACAACTGAAAGATCATACTGTCCCGGCGATCAACGTACCCCTATCTCCGCTAATCCGCTTAGTTTTAAGTAGCACAGTTTATTGGAGCAATGTTCACAAGAAACTGATATTGCAAATATTTTATTTATTTACCATTCCATTACTTTCTTCTGCTTAAATTATCTTTTGAAAATATTTAAAGATTTTTTTAATTTTCATTTCATTCGGTAGAAAAGTAATAGAAAGTAAAAATTTCTTTATAAAGATTCGCGATGCACTCGCTCAAGATGTAAAGTATTAATACTTTACGTATGGGTGCATTGCAATAGATTATTTGAAGTAATTTTCCCTTTTTATCACTTTTCTACCAAATGAAATGAAATTTAATAAATTCTTTAAACAGTTGCTCAAGACTATTTATACAACAAAGTATTGGAATAGTAAATAAATGAATAAAATAAGAAATCATTTTATATAAAAAAAAATCTTTTCGATTGTTAAAATTGCCTTTCTTAAAGAAATATAAGGCCGGGTGAATAAAAAAAAGGGCAATTGCTTTTACTCGGTAATTGGTCAGCTTTCCGTGAATAAAAATTCCAACAATTCTGCTTAAGTTTATATTCACGTAAAGCTGAGCAATTCCTGAGTAAACTGTTTAACTTTGCGTGAATAAAAATTTGTTCAAAACTGCTGAAGATCAAAGACTCTTCTTTTTGGTGATTAGAAACAACTGATAAACTTTCTCTAAGAAACTAGGCTTATTGCCTTTATAATTCTTTTAAAACCCAATTACCTGATATGAATCTGTTTGTTTACTATCAACGTCGAAAGCAAGTTTTTTGAATGTGCAAAATAAAGAGTTTCTCTCAATCACTGGGTCTATTACTTTCAGTAAACCATTATGCAGGAACCTTTACAGTATTATCACTTAAAATACATGTTCTGCTCTATTTCTAATATATTCATTTTCATTAATATGAAACCATGCAGGAATACATGATTTAAAAAAAAAGAAAATAAAACTTAGTGTTTCTCTGTTGGTATTTAAACCTTAAACATAAATGTAAAACTCTTTTTGCAGTTGATATCCATCATGAGTGTGAAATTGTTCTAAGTTCATAAATCAATAAACTATCAGAACAACTGCTTGATATAATAGCTAAATTTATTTCAAACAAGAACCCAATATTTGCCTAAATTTTTGAGGTTAATATCTTTTTTTTTTAGGTGCCCCAAGAAGTCCTTACGGTCTTGTTACAGAACACCGCGGAAGTGCATTTAACCAGGAAGTTCACGCCTCCTTCCTTACCGTGACACGAAAATTTGTCCAGAGCTCGTTTCGAACCTGGATCTCCTGCTTATAAAGCAAGCGCTCTAACCACTGCGCCACGGCCGCACAATATCTAGAACTGGGCAGTAGCTCGACTTGGTTCGAAACTCCGCTACATGCGGACGTTCTATTTGGTAGCGGATTTGCAAAAGCGCTTTAACTAAGAAGATTTGGTAGCGGATTGAGGTCGCTACCAAAAAAAGTTCAAAGCACTGCTTCGTTACCCATTAAGTTTAGAAATACCATTTGAAATTGTTTAAATAACAGACTTTTTTATTAACTTAAAATGAAGTGAAAGAAAATTGAACTTTTTATAATATCAAATTTTCCTTTGCTGTGATAGTATTTTCAGATGTGCTATATAAATCAAATGATTTAAATACTTTGAAAAAGCGGTACTAGTGCTTTATATAAAATGTCTGCAACTAGCTCAATTCATTAAGTATATTATTTAAACATATTAGTTAATCTAGACATTTCTATCACCTTAATGAGTTAACCTTTATTTAAAGTTGAACAAGGACTTTTAAAAATACAATTATAGAACAACTGCAATTTTTTTATTGTAATGTATTATAAACAATCAAATATATTCGATGTTCTTTCCGTTTGAAATTTCTTCATGTAAAATAATGCTCATTTCGTTAGTTTTTACTTTCACTTTTTCAAAACTTTGTTCAACGGTTTTGTTAGTTGTTACTATTACTTTCAAAAACAATTTCAAGGTGTCACGTGTCAAGAAGTTAATAGAAGCCCAAAGTGGGAAGCATACTCAGAAAGTTTCAAGCTGGAATTTGAATCCCAGGGCCATTTTTTGAAAGCCAGCTACAAAAACCTAGGGATTTGGAATTCGCAAAATAAGAGTACTGTAATGGCAATGCCGGCATCAAGGCAGCCCTGACCCAGCGGGCCATGGACCTAAAAAAGACATCTTTTGAACGCTCAATAAACGTCCGAAACATTCAAAAAATATTAAAAAAACTTTTTTTTTTTTTTCGTCCCGCGCCCACTTGGGAGGTTGGCGAAACCAGGAAACAGCAGTTCGCTGTCCTGACACGATGCTCTAAAATAACTATTAATCAAAGTATATAGTTTTTTATATATATATTTTTTTATATGAATATAACAATCTAAACTTTTTTTAATGTTTATATTTGAACGGTATTTATATTCTCTTGTGCATCCATGTTACAAGCTGTCAGTATAGTACAGTGGACAATACAATTGATAAAAAATACATGATAAGGAACCTCTTTCACGTAATCAATACGAAAAAACTAGATTCTTTGCCAGAACTTAACGAGACTCACCTGGCGGATGCTGGCAACATCAATGTAGGCTACAATTTACTCATAAAAAAATAGCAACACTAAACAGATCAAAATATAATAAAGTTTAAAACACTAATATATTTTATAAAAAATTTAAATAAAAAAAATTTTGGTAGGAGACTAGCGCTACTAACTTTAAAATTTGATATGGTAGCCGTTTCTGATTCCCAAAGATGAGAAAGGTAGCGGTAGCGATTTCAAATGTATCATCAGCAAGATTTTTGTTATAACTTTCAATGTAGTCATTAACAGTTCTTACTTTTTTCCTTCCATTTTCATAAGTGTGTGACTAACCACCATGGTTTTGCAAATGTGATAACATTGTTTTGTCAATTGATGATGGATATATGGTCAATTGATGATGGATCCTTGTTGACCCAGCTTTACTGTAGTTGTAAGCGGTTCGATAATCGGAGGATTCAGGTGATGAAGAAGAATGAAAACTTTCTAAAAACAATTTTTTTGCTCTAAAATATATTGAATAGAGTAACTTTAAGTTGCTCTGTAGAGTAATTTTAAGTTACTCTATAGAGTAACTTTATATTTAGAATAGAGTACCTTTAAGTTACTCTATTCGTTATATTTTCAGTTAATCTATTTATTATATTTTCAGCATTTTTTGATAATATTAAAGAAAAAATACTTTTTTAATTCAAAGCGAAACCATCATTAAATAGTTACACTAGACAGTCTCTACAGCTTTACTGATATCTTATATCTACTTTACTACAGCTTTACTGATATTTTATATCTCAGTCTTTTTACAGACAGTCTCTACAGCTTTACTGATATCTTACCATTTGTTTAAATTTTAACTTATATCTTTCCATTTTTTACAAACTTAAGTCTGATAATAAATTTTTAAACTCAAAGGTTCAAAAAGTCTTTTGTTTTAAACAAATGAACTGTTTTTCTCCAGTCATGCTTTTTGCTGGCTCATTTATAATAACTTTTTTTTAAATTATCTTTGGTAACTGTTTTAGTTTTATTATCAATAAATAATTATATAATATAATATGATAATAGTAATTAATAATATAGTACAAAATTACCTCAAACGCCTTAACGGAACAATATTAACCGGCTACGATGGTTTACGTCCTTCTTAAACGAGCAGTTACCTTCGCACAACCTTTTTTGCTGACATGCTAGTGATTACTCGCAACTGTTGTTGTTCCTGATTTGCTAAGAAAATAAAATGTCACTCCTATTTTCAAAAAGGAAAGTAATCTAAATCCAAATAAGTAATAAATTTGAGAAAGTGCCGCACAAACGCCTTTTTTACGTTTTACATTTTTACGTTTTACTTTTTTACAAATCTACAAGATTAAAGCCGCGGCTGCTCGGCTATTCGACCGAAGTCAACAAAGCGTCATTAACGTTCACTCAAAAAGTCAAATTCTGCAGTCAAATAAGACTTTATTGTAATGGTCTCTAATTACTTTAAAGTCTGACTTCAAGTATATTCAGTCGCATCAATAGAAAATGGCAGGGCAACTCAAAAAAGCATTTCGCAGAAGCAGTTTTAGTAGAATGATAAGGCAGCTTAAAAAATCGGTACTAAAATCGATACTTTTTTAATAATTTTTTTTTTTTTTGCCAACAGATAATTTTTTTTTTTTTTTTTCGTCATTTTACACATTTTACAATGTTATCTATAAATTTAAACAAATATATATAATTACAAGCCGACTGGGGCAAGTAGAAGTCAAAATACAATTAAATTTTACATTTTCCAATATTACATAAAAGAGTGAAATTATTAAGTTTAAAAACAAAAATTGGTTAGAAATTTTAGAAGGTTAAAGAAGAACTTAAAGTTAAAAAAAGAACTTAAAGTTAAAAAAAGAAGAAATTTAAGATAAAGTTAAAATATGAAATAACAAATAAAAAATTACAAATCTGTACATATTCGTATACATATTAAAGACAATAAACAAAAAAAAAAAAAATTTAATTCGCTTCATATGCATATACATATTCAATACAATATTAAAATTAAATAAAGTACATAAAAAATTAAAAATACAAAACTATTTCGATTTTTTTTTCAAAAAAATGAGAGAATGTACGTAATGTTTAAATTTAGTAAGTGTTTTTTTATAGTTCTTTTAAATGTAACAATTGATTTTATTTATTTTATATTTTCGTCAAGAACCGAATTCCACAAGCGTGGTCCTCGGCATATTGTCGAGAAGTCAGATTTTTTGAGTGATGTTAGTGGGATGTAGTAATTACTCATTGAATGTCTTGTTTCATATTTATGATTAATTCGAGTGAAACTTTAAAAAAAATATTTTGGAATAATTTCATTTTGAAGTTTAAACATAAATAACAAGTTATGGTATATATTTAGTTTGTATACATTTAGAGCATTTATTTCTTTGAGTAACGGCTCGGCACTTTCGTATCTACTTGCGCCCAAAACTAATCTACTTGCTTGCTTTCGTTTTGTATAAATAATTTTTAGGAAAGATAAATGATTGTTTGCCCAGGCAATATTACAATAGTTAATATGACTATGTATAAATGAAAAGTATAAATTTTTTAAACATAAATTATTTAAAAGATGTTTTGTCTTGTACATAATCCCCAGGGTCTTTGAAACTTTGTTCTCGACTAGCTTTATTTGGCTTTTCCAATTTAAATTCTCATCGAAAATTATTCCTAGTATTTTCATTGAAAAAACTCTTTTTATTTTAATATTGTTAATTGTTAGTTCAGGTAATTTATTAATAATACGAATTTTAAAATACTACAAATTTAACGGCAGGATTTCTTGAAGATCAAGAAGATTTAACCATGAAGCCCTTGCCCAAATAAATGATGAGGCCTTGCAAAATTTTGGAATGGCGGAGGCCTGGGAACAAAAAAGCCCTAAAACGTTTGCCCTCCCCCCTCTCCTGCCCAAACAAGAGAACACTCATGTAGTAAAATTTTCAACTTAACTAATTAAAACTAAATTTATATTTATCATCAGATTTTAAATTTTGTAAAAAAGTATTGTAAATTACAAAAGTTATAGCCATGCAAATTTTCCCGCCATAAAATGAGGAGGATGTAAATTTTCCAACCCGCCATAAAATGAGGGGGATGTAAATTTTCCAACCCGCCATAAAATGAGGGGGATGTAAACTTGGCATGGTCATAACTTTTGTAATTTAAATTATTTTTCAACGAAATTTAAAAACTGTTGATAAATTTATATTTAGATTAGGATAGTAAAGTTGAAAGTTTTACTGCATCAGAGCCCTCTTGTTTGGGCAGAGAGAGGAGAGGGGGGGAGGGCAAACGTTTAGGGCTTTTTTGTTCCCAGGCCTCCGCCATTCCAAATTTTTGCAAGGCCTTCTCAATTATCATAGATATGAGCATACTTAAGTTTGGAATTTGCACAATGTGTGAAAGCATCCTATCTGAAACATAAAAAAATCCTGCGGGCGCTCGTGTTTGTATGCCGCTCTCTCAAAACTGACATTACTTATTTTGTATGCCGCTCTGTCTCAAAACTAACATTACTTAAGTTTAGAAAGTATAAAGGTTGTTTAATACTATTAAATAAGATCAATTTCGAAACTTCAAGTTTTCAGATTAATTCAATTATTATTTTGCAATGCATAGTAACGTTAAAAAATTTAACATTTAGTTTAAAAATTGATACCAGACACTTTTTTAGATTTAAAGGAGTCTCTAATTTCAATTTTCAAACTAAAGGAAACTTTAAATTTACACTTGCAATGCATTACTTGAAATGCATTAAAATTAATTTTATTGAAGTTAGACACTACTTTAAATTTAACACAGTTTCAAATTATATTGAAATTAGACACTACTTAAAATTTAATTTAGTGTATTTAAAATTTAATTTACTGTATTTAAAATTTAATTTAGTGTATCTAAAATTTACACTGCAACGCATTTCAAAATAAAAGATTAATAAGTCTATGACACAGTTTATTTTATATTATTAACAATTACGAGACAATTTACGCATAACATTAGGACTAAAATGTTTAAATTTTGAGATTATTCTAAAACTGGAGATAATTTTTTGTAATTATCCTCAAAACAAAAATAAGTTGATTTGAGGCACACACTACGATTTGACAACCGGAGAACAAATACCCTAAAAAAATGGTCCCACTAATCCTTTTGTTGAGGAAAATTTCAAAAAAAAAGTTTTACGTTTAATAGAATCATAAATTATAATTAGATTTTGAATTTCGTAAAAATATACTTTAGCGTTGAAAAGAAACTACTAAATAAGGTTTAAAACTCTCTCTTTTATCAAATATTATGTAATATAATTTATAACCTTTAAAAAAAACAGTAAAACCAATTTAAAGAATTTAATAATTAAAAAAAACCACTTTAAAAAAACAACAACACTCGAACTCATGTGATTCATTTCTATTTTACTTATTAATAAATTTTTCAGTATTATATAAATTTGCGATAAAAAGGTAAATTTGACTTGAAAACTGAAAGGAGATAATACCTAATGAAAGGTGTCTTTCTTATATCCTATTTTTACAGTCGATATTTTGTCTTGGAAAAATGAAACACAATTTTACAATTGACATTCAGTACAACCGATACTGTGACATTTCGAAGCCAAAGTTTGTTTTTGTTTGGTTCTTGAATTTTTTTGCGCTTAAAAGCAAACCCGTATCTTTTAATCAATTGGCTTCAATTTTAATTTTGTTAATGGCTTGATTCGCCTACACGCAACTCTTAAAGTTAAGAAGGGCTATTCTTCTGTTAACTCTCAGAGATTTATCAATGTTAACCCAGCTAAAATCATTAATTAAAGATGATGGTGCTAATCCAACACATATCTTCCATGCTTGGATTCTAATAGTCAATTGATACTCTTGATCTAACGATAACAGTTTCCATTTTTTTAGGATAGGTCTTGTGTGTACCTTTTCGAGACCATTAATCCGTAGAGCTTTCTTTTGTAAATATATGAGTTGCATAATTTTTTTTTGATTTACTTTTTACCCAAACTTCAACAACATACATTAAATGGCTTCTAATTAAAGCATTGCATGTTTAGATTTATTAGGCAATAGTTTATTGAACATTCTAAGTAGGTAGATGCCTTTACTTATCTTTTTTGATATTTTTACTACATGGTGATGCCATTTCATTTTGTCGTCCCAAAGAATACCAAGAATGCTAACACTTTTTTCTTTAAAATTTTCTCCACATTGGGTAACCTTTAAGCCTTTTAAATCTATTTCTATACTTTTTGCGCTACAAAATATCATTATTTTTGTTTTTTCAGGATGAACTGATTATCCATTTGCTAAAAACCAATTTTCTAATTTTCTGCAACATATTTCGTGTAACTGTTCAATTGAGTCAGCCTTTGCAATCATTGTCGTATTTTCAGCAAAAAAGATAGTGTATTATTCTGTTGCACCTGGTAGGTCATAGATATAAATTTTGAAAAGTAATGGACCCATACATGTTCTTTGACCAACACCCAAATTTACTACTCTTTCTTTTGATGTAGAACTTCCAATAACGACTTACTGCTTTCTGTTTGTAAAATATTAAGAGATCCATTTTAAAGTTTTATGTGATAAATGATGAACTGGATAAAATAATGTTTTAATGTGGTTTTTTTAAATTAATTTTTTTTTTGATAAAAAGTTTATTTTTATGGTTTTTTTTTTAATCAAAATTTTATTTTGATAAATATTTTTGTTTATAACCGTTTTGATCATTATAAAAAATATTAAGCATGTAGAGTAAACAATGCTTTATTTCTAATTTTAGTGTAGAAATATCACATAAACGTTTAAAAATTAAAAATGAATATGAAGATAATTTCTGAGTTACTCGAAAAGCAGAAGAATGATATTCTAGAAGAAACAAAAAAGTTAATAAAAGATCATGAAAAAGTATTCACGTCAGTAACAGCAGCAAATATGAAAATACTTACCAAGCGGTTAGAAAAGAATGAAAAAGCCGGTAACGAAAACTCAACTAAAATCAATAACATTGCAATTGAATTAGAAACAGCTGATTACAGCGATATTATCAAAGCTATTCAAACTAACGAAGAGATTATTACGAATAAATTTGAGGTTGTAAAGAAAAAAACGAAAGAGTTAAACATTAAAATGAAAGACAATAGCGAAATACTTAAAGTAAAAAGTAAACTTAGAGAAATTGAAGATCACTCACGAAGGAACAACCTAAGAATAGAAGGTATAAAGGAAAACGAAAATGAAAATTGGTCAGTGAATCCAAGGTGCAGAAGCTCTTTGAAGATATACTTGGTTTAAAAAATATAAAAAATTGAGAGAGCTCACTGAACTGGACTTAGAAGCCTTAATAAAATTCGACAAACTACTAAACTATAAAACTACAAACTACTCAAACTTCTAATCTAGAAAGTAGACATTTTAAAACAGGCGAATAATTTAAAAGGGAAAAATATTTATATAAATGAAGACTACTAAGCTGAAACCACAATTATAAGAAAACAGCTTCGAGAACAATTGAAAAAAGAACGAGAAAATACCTAGTAATATTGTACAATAAACTAATCATTTGCGACTGGACTCCCATAGAAAAGTAAAAAGTTTATGTTTTTATTTTATTTTTATTGCTTAAATTCTTATTTTAATATGGAAATGACATGAATAGAATTGAAACTTTTCTAATAAACAAAAATGTACTTTTAGAAAACAACCTTGAATCAAATACTAGCTTTTAAAAGGATGGGGAGGGAAAATGTAAGCTCTTATTATTACAATCCAAACGTTTCAACACGAACTGCTTACATAGATGATAATGCACTATCCATCCTTCATCTAAATATAAGGAGTATACAAAATTTTTTTGATAAACTTAAGGAGTTTTTATTTAGCGTCAAAATAAATTTTCAAATGATAAGCCTTACAGAAACATGGTGCTGGAATAAAGAAATTGAAAATAACTCCAACTTTCAAATTAATAATTATCAAGTTATTCATCAAATTAAAGGGATCTGAAAAGCATGAGTGTGCATTTTCATGCGTAATTCTTTAGATTTTAAGTTTCGTAATAAATTGTGATAAATAATAAAAGATTATGAGTTATTAACCATTGAGGTAATAAACAACTCCAGCAAAAACATAATTTTGCACGTCATATATAGACTGCCTTCAGGTAATATAAAAGCATTTAACAAACACTTTAAATGTTTAATTACAAAAAATATTTGTAGTTGACTAATTTATTTTGTGGGCGATCTCAATTTAGACTTGCTCGATTATAAATAAAATAAAAGCGTCAGAAATTTTACCAATATTATATTTCAAAATGGTTTCATTCCAACAATTAACAAACCAACACGCATAACAAAAAATAGTGCTACATTAATTGATCAAATCATAATTAACAAATTCAAAAACATAAAAGTTAAGACTGGAATACACTGACGTTTCAGACTATTTTCCAGTGTTTATATTTTAACAAAAAAATATCAATAAAATATCAGGAAAAAATAAAATTAAAAAGCAAATAATTAATAATTCATCCATTAATACTTTTATCATTCTGTTATCCACAACAAATCGGAAAAATATTTTAAAAATTAAAATGCAGAGGAAGCTTATGATATGAAATGTTTATCAAAATCAAATCCCAGCAAAATCCTTGGATAACAATGGGAATAATAAAGTCTTCAAAAAAAACAACAACAACACTTATACGAAAAGTTTATTAAAAAAAGAACTTATGAAAACAAAAAAATATATAAATACTACAAACGGCTCTTCGAAACAATCATAAAGTATTCAAAAAGGCAGTATTATACTAATCAGTTATTTAGCTGCAAAAATGATGTACAAAAAATGTGGTGCATAATAAAAAAGGTGATAGGTAAAAAAATCATAGGCACTAATGAATTTTCCAAAAAACTCATTATAAATAATCATGAAATTACTAATGATTCTTTAATCGCTAATTCTTTCAATAATGCGTTTGTTAATAAGTAAGTTATCTGAAAAAGAACTACTTGATGCTGCAAATTTATTAAAATCAAATAAAGGTAATGGAGTTGATGATGTAAGTAGCAATATAATAATTAAATCTATATTTTATTTAAAAACTCTGCTTTTGCGCATTTTCAGTCTTTCTATAGAACAAGGAATCTTTCCTGATAAACTAAAAGTTGCAAGGGTGATACCAGTTCTATAATCTGGAGATGCAACTTGTGTCACAAATTATATACGTATTTCAATACTACCATTCTTCTCAAAAATACTAGAACATAATATGTATAAAAGACTGTACTATTTCTTAGATATTAACAGCATTCTTTATAATAAACAATTTGGATTCAAAAAAGGTCACTCTACTGATCAGGCAATTAATCATCTTGTTCATAATATTCTTAAATCTTTTGATGAAAACAAATATACTTTAGGCGTTTTTATTGATGTCAGCAAAGCTTTTTGTAAATCATTATATTTTTTTAACCAAATTAAAAAATTACGGTATTAAACACTCGAACCTTTAATGGTTTAAAAGCTACCTGTCAAATAGACAGCAATATATTTCTCATAATTACAGAAAAACTAACAGCATCAATATATCTTGTGGAGGATCTTTATTAGAACCGCTCTTATTTCTAGTATGTATCAATGATGTAAGCAAATCTTGTAATATATTAAACGCAATTTTGTTTGCAGATGATACTAATCTATTTTATGCTCACAATGATATAAAAATATTATTTAAAATTGTAAACACAGAACTACTATACCTTGCTGAATAGTTTACAGCAAACCAATTATCTCTGAACTTAACTAAAACAAAATATACTTTTTTCCACCGCTATCATGAACAAGATAAAACTCCATTAAAACTTTCAAATCTTTGTATAAACAATTGTGAAATAAAAAGAGTATTATTAAAATTTATAGGAGTACTCCTTGACAAAAATGTAATATGGTGAGATCATATAAAATATATTATATCATATAAAATATCATAGTTATTTATCGTATGGTAATATTGTTTGGGGTAGTACAAACAAATCTTAACTCAAATGTCTCCTCAAACAACAAAATCATGCAGCACGCATTATTTATTTTCAAAATCGCTTCACAAACGCTAAACCTCTTTTAAGAAGTATGAGGGCACTTGGTATTTATGAAATAAATGTATTTAAAATCACACAATTTATGTTCCAACATCAGTTTAAAAAAACTCCGAAGGTTTTCGAAAATATTTTTCGAAAATATCAAACCGATACAACACTCGATCAACCGGAAATTATAAAAAACCTTTTTCTATATCAAAACTTACGAGCTTTGCCATTTCCTATCGTGGCCCAATGCTATGGAACCATTTTACAAACATGAGTTGTAAACTAAGAGAAGCCAATACCTCTCAAAAATTCAAAAAGAACATAATTGAACTAATTATCAATCAAGATTCCTTACTTGATTTTTTCTAACAATAAACTTTTACTGTCTTTTTTATTATCAAAGGTTACTGATGATAAGATTTTATCTTCTTCAGGTTCTCCAGTCTTGAAACTACTATATATGATAAAGTGTATTTTGTATTTAATATTTTTAAATATTTTATATCTCGAAAATCATCTTTAATTGTAAATAGTTGCTTGACAAAAATAAATAAAGAAAAAAAAAAAAAAAATATTGATGGTAAAATATCAAGGAGCATTGGGCTACTTTATAGAGCAAAACCTTTTTTAAATTCAATTTCTTTAGAATTCTTATATTTTTCTTTAATTCATTCCTATTTAAATTACGCTAATATTGGATGGTGTAGTACCAATTAAAATAAATCAAAAAACTCTTTAATATGCAAAAACATCCAATCAGAATTATATCCAATGAAAGTCGCTATACACCCTGCCAACCTTTATTTACTAAGTTAAATTTAGTAAATATTTACCAAATAAATATTTATCATCTTCTAATTTTTACGTTCAAAATTAATAAAAGTATTATTCCAAAAAATTTTAATCTCTTATTCAAAACTAATCAGAATAAGTACTTAACTAGATATTTAAGTAACACCTATACACAACCCAATAGTTATTTTGCGGCAACTTTGAGTTTTCAATTTCAATTTGATAGGAAACAATGTGACTCGAATAGTACCAGTTAACTTACTTTAGTTACACTAATAGAAAAATTGTGCCCTAACGCTCAAGTTGAATTTAAGTTAAGGTTGATTTTTGCTTAAAGTTGATTTTGCTAAAAACTGATTTCTGCCTAAAATTGATTTTAGGATCTTTTTAATTTAAATTTTTGTTTAAGGTGCCCCAATGAGACCTAATGGTTTTGTCACAGAGCACCGCAGGAGAGCATTTAAATAGAAAGTTCACGCGTCCTTCCTTACCAATGGCGCGAAATATGCTCAGAGCTCGCTTCGCACCTGGGATCTCTTGCTTCTAAAGCAGGTGCTCTAACTATTGCACCACGGCAGTTTAAAAATAAAATCTTCCCTTTATCGACAGCGGCCGTTTCATGAAGAAAAACTATCAAACAAGTTCCTGGTGTAGAATCAATATTACATCTTGTCATCATTGGGATTCAGTTGTGCAAGAGTTTATTTTTGCTAAGGTGAAGATTAAATTGAACTCTCCCTAAAATCTTCCTGATCATTATAATAAGCAAGTTGTCATCTGACACTGGAAGTTGTAAGTGTCTGTGACTGATTTACAATAAACTTATAAATCAATGTTCCTTCGTCTTCTAATTTCATACTACTTATTTCCTTTATCTTCTTTGTCGTTTTTAATGTGCTACTATTGTTTTTTCCATAACCTTGAGATTCTCTCTCACTCTTGCTAACATATTTTTTTTTCATTACATTGCTATTGCTACATATAAAATATAAAAAATAAATTTAAAAAAATTTTCAAATTAAAAAAATGAATGTGGATTAAATGGACGTCAATTTTTCTAAATGTATATCTTTTGTAAACATGAAACCAACAAACAAGTAGTAACACATGATGTTTATTATTTTTGTAAACGATGTAATTCTATTTGTTAAAGATACTGCACTTTGTTTGTGATAACAACACTCGATACATTTGCTGGTAACAACACTCTCTACGTTTGTGATAACAACACTTTCTACGTTTGTGATAACAACACTCTCTTTAAAACGTTAACATTGCATAGCAATGGCAATAACAGCGTGCATAGTAAGTAACAAGTTGTAAAAATAAAAATGCATTCGACTTTATAATAAACTAATGGCATGTGTATAGCGATAATACCGTAAATGTAGCGCTAATAGAGTGCTTACAGCAGTGGCAATTATGGCCTGCGAAATAAGGAAAATATTTTCTATAAAAAATTAAAAATATTCCAATTTATTAAAACTGTTTTATTCTTCAAAATTGAAGGCTATTACTATATACGTGAAAATATTAAGTTTAAATTCATTATTCTTTTGCATTGTTTGGAATAAATCTAAACGGATTCAAACAATGATTTTTCTCAGTTTCTCTTTTTCTCATTTATTTTTGTTTTAACTTATTAATAGTTGTCTTTATTTTTTTTTTTGTGTCAAATAATTGTTAATAGAAAGTTGTCATTTTTTTTGGATAAGAGCTCATAAGAATTAGATACAACTTAATTCACAGTTTATAAGAAACATGATACAAACGGAAGATTTTCAAGTAACCGGCAAAATTTATTCTCCTTTTGTGTTTGACGGTTTGTTGAATAATTTAATTACGTTTTTTGTTGCAATAAAAAAGTTTCTTGTTCATCTGTTGAATCACCATACATTTTTGAATGAATTTCATGAACGAGAGGGGCCACATCTTCTGGACAACCATAATCAATTGAAAAATTAAAATTTTTCTAAAAAAAATTGATTTAATATTTATAATATTTATAATACTATTATAGGGGAAGTTGGGGTACAGTGGATGCAGTGACAGGACAGGGTACAGGGGCACAGTGAATAAGAGGCATTTTCTCAAAGATAAGAATTTTGTTCATCTTGAAAGTCTAATCATTTTATGTGCTTATATATCAGTTATCTTTATTTATAGTTGTTACCACAAAATCGGGGTACAGTGAATAACGTGACTAACGGTTGATTCACTATTCCCAATTAATTATCTTAAAGATTAAGGGTGGAATGCAAGAAGCGAAGTTGAGTCAAGTTCGACTTGAACTTTACATTGTAACCAATAGCGGAAGAGTATGGGTTTTCCCCTCGAAAAATACTCTGCCGCTATTGGTTACAATGTAAAGTTCAAGTCAAACTTGACTCAAGTTCGCTTCTTGCATTTCACTCCTAAGTTCATGCATTTTTAACAAACAAACTACATGAAAATGAATCTATTAGTTTTAGGTTTTGAATTATAATATTTGAATAGTTTTTTAATACTTTTAAAAGTTTTGCTATCAATCAATTTTTTTTTTCTCATTTTTTAAAATGTCTATTTTTTGGATTTTATACTAATCTAATTATAAAAGTATGCCAAAACTATACACAAAAAAAAAAAGTGTACTAAACTATAGTGTACAAAACTATAGTGTACAGTAAAACTATAGTGTACGGTAAAACTATAGTGTACAGTAAAACTAAAGTGTACAGTAAAACTAAAGTGTACAGTAAAACTATAGTGTACAGTAAAACTATAGTGTACAAAACTATAGTGTACAGTAAAACTAAAGTGTACACTATAGTTTACTGTACACTACAGTTATACTGTACTGCATATAGTTTACTGTACACTATAGTTATACTGCACTACAGTATAACTATAGTGTACAAGTCAACCTCAAGTGTACAGTGACTTTACTCTAATAGTTATTTGGCTAAGTCCCTAATCACTATCATTAATTCACAGCTGTGTTCATTGATTCACTGTGCCTCAATACTGGGGCACAGTGAATAACGTGATACAACTCACTTTAAATCTTTCTGTGAGCCGTTAAGTAATACATATTTGGGTTTTAGTGATTTATTATCATGAAGGACATATATCTCAATCTTTTCACCTTGAAAAAAATAAAATACATATTTTGACTTTTGCTTAATTTAAAAAATAAAGAAATCCCATCCACTGTGCCCCAACTTCCCCTACAATACTAAACTTAATTTTGTACTTTAAATTAAAATTTTTTTAATTTAAAGTACAAAAACAAATGTTTTTATTATTTTAAAAAAAAATCTTTTTTAATTCCAAGGAATAGTATCAACTTTTTGCAATACTATAGTAGATTTATTTATTTTTTAATTATTTAATATTTTAAATTTTATTTTAATAGAGATAAAAGTATAAACACAGCAAAAAAGCATTTAAAATGAAAAAATAATCAATAGTTTTACCTCCTGCAGAATTTTTTTTTCTGAATTTAGTTTTCTAAATAGTATAATATAAATTTAATGAAAATTTTATTCAAGTTGAATATTTATTACAGTTTATTTATTATATTTTTTTTATTGTTGTTTTTAGTATACTTTTTAATTATTTGTAACTTAAATTTGCTTACTTGTCAGAAAGAATTTGATACGAAGCATGAGAAAACACCATCCCAATCAAAGCTAAAGTTGTAACAATAACCATGGATAAATGAAACCAACTTACGACTTCCTTTTTAGGTAATACACTTGAGTCTAATGATAAACTTGATTTATTATTTAAATCATGGAGTAGATGTGTACTAAGTGGAGGCAGGGTAGGCTCCGTGAGTGGCGAAGAAGGTAATAATTTTTTTAAAAACTTCTTAATTATTTGATTTTCTTGTATTTCACCGGTTGGTGGTCTCGTAGAAATGCCACTATAGTCAAAGTGCGGCATAAATGTTAACACACCAGCATCTTCAAAGTGTGGCATAGGTAAATCTAAAACAAAATATTTAATAGTCATGATTTTAATGTTTAAATACGTTAATTTTAACAAATTCTCATTTATAGTAAGCAATTGTGACCAACAGTATAAAATATTTGTAAACACCATTAATATAAAATCATTATTTAAACATTGCTGTAATTTGTTGCACCCTTTACAAAATTAATAGTGTCTGTTTTATAATTTCGGAGTTATAAAATTGTTAATCTAAATATAAAAAAGTTTAATATAATCTAAATAAAAAAACTTACTAAAGCAAAAATAGTTACAAAAGATATAAATTTGATGCCATAATTACAAAAGCTTTATTGAACAACTTGAAAAAAAAGTTTAAAAAATATTTTGTTCAAGTTTTCTACAAAATAACACTGGCAATAGCGAAAAGAGATATGGGATAATATAAGGGATGATTTAAGGAATGAAGGGATGATATAAAAAAAGTAAAAAGATTAATTTAGATAATATCCTGCTAAACCAAATAAATACCGATTACAAAAATATTTTCATTTATGATCCAAAAAACATTGCTAAAAGCTTTAGCAATTATTTTATAAACATCGGAAAAGCAAAAAATGTAACTCAAAGTAAATAGATATTTAAACCATAATTAAAAGAAAACGATACAATCCAAAAAGAGTTCGGGTCTTGATGAAACAATCTCTCAAATGGTTAAAGAAGTTTATGATTGTAACTAAATATCCTCTACTGTATGTCTTCAATCTCACTTTGCCTCACTTCTTACTGTATATCTTCAAACTCACTTTGTTTCACTTCTTACTGTATATCTTCAATCTCACTTCGCCTCACTATTTACTGTATATCTCCAATAAAATAAGCAGGCGTAGTACCAATATTCAAAAGCGGAGATAACTCTAGTTTATCAAAAATATTGACCTATCTTCATACTTCCATGTTTCTCAAAAGTACTTGAGTAGTTAATGTACGACAAAATTTTTGCATACTTCCAAAATAACAATACTCTTTTTAACAACCAGTACAAGTTTAAAAAAGACCAATCAACTGAGCATGCAGCAATAAAATTATGTAATGAAATCATGAGGTGGATTTGACAAATATTAATAGCACTTGCAATATTTATTAATCTCTCGATGGCTTTTAGTAAAGTAGAACACGAGATTCTGTACAAACATAGTAACTATGGTATAAAAAATAAAAGTTTAAAATAGTTTTGCTGGCATCTAAACAAACGGACACAAAGCCTTATATTACAATAATACTCATTCTTTCCTGGAAATCATTGCAGCGGCGTTCCCTTGGGATCCATTTTAGGATCCTTGCTGTTTTTTATATACTCAAAGAAAAATTTTTATCTTATATATATCAACGAAATATTGTATTTGGTATACTGATTTTCATTTTTTTTGAAGGTGACACCCCAGCTTTCTTAACCCACTCAAAGATTAATACTATTTTTTAAACACATTAAATCAGGGTCTTGATAAGTTGAATGATTGGTTGAAAGCCAACAAAATTTCTTTGAACATTTAAAAAAGTAAATACATTCTTTTCACAAAACCAAGTTAGACACATTACCAATAAAACTTCCAGAAGTTTTAGTTGACAAAATAAAATTAAAAAGTTTCTGTGACTTTTTCAGGAGTAATCCTAGATGAGCATATTAGCTAGAAAAAGCACTTTGAGCTATAAGAAAATAAAATATTTAAAAGCATTTGGATTATGAATAAAACTAAAGATATTTATGATATATAATGTTCAAAAACCTTGTACTTTGCATTTGTTCATAGCTACATTTGCTTCTGAAATGTTGCCTGGGTAAATACTTACCAATCAAAACAAGTTTTAGTCTATAAAAAATAAAAGACCACAGTTGTGGAATTCATTTTTCACAAATGATAATAAAATGTCAAACTCTGTCTAACATTATAAATATTAGGTTTTTAATGAAACAATCTCTTATTTTTAGAACTTTTACACATCTTAAAAGTTTTGTTTTGATGTATTTATTTGGCTATTTTATTTATATTGATAGTACAATATGTATATTATCATGTATTAATAAAACTTTTATAAATTTATTTATTTTATATTTATAAATTTATTATATATTTTATTGATGGTTATTTATATTTTATTGATTATTTTATTGATACAGGTTGTAAATTATGACTGAAATTAACGGGGCAAGACAATAAGACTATCTTCTGGTTGTTCCAGTCATATCTTATACGATAACAATATTGTAAAAAAATTATATATTGAAAATAAAGAAAAAAAAGTTTACTCGTTTAATACACGTTTTTTTAAATTGTTGTTATCATGTGAGAGTTTCTAAAAACGCCGAAATGCCGAAAAACCTTCTAAAAGAAACTAAATAAAAAACGGAATGAAAGCAATGAAAAACTTGTAGTCAACCCCCACGTTTATGTTTAAATTATTGTTTTGAATTTTATTATAAAATTCAAAACATGTAAAATTAAAATAATAGTGTAGCAATAAGTTTTGTATTGCTATGGCATCTGTGTATTGTACATCGAAGTTAGAGTGATTTGCAGCAATTAAGTAAGTTTAACGGAATCTGCAGAATAAGAGAAAAGTCTGTCACTAACGTGCACAATAAGAGAAAAATCTGCACAATAAGAGAAAAATCTGTTATCACAGCAAGAGTAAATTTTTTAGTAAATTTTTTCTATATGTTTCTTTATTCTGTGTTAAATAACACAGGTTAAAGATTAACTAATCTGCATTTTTTAATCTGCGTTATTTTTAATTTTTAACAAAAAAATTAGAAATAAAAGAATTGAAAGTTTCTTTTTTTAGTTTTTTTAATATAAAATTTTAATTTACATAATATAAAGTAATCTTTGAAGTATGCCTGTTTAAATAGTATGGTTGATCCATCATTTTGACAAACCTCAAGTACTTTGATTTATATAAGGAGATTTATTTTACTTATATAAGGAAAACAGCCATGTTTTCCTTAAATAAGCTGAAACAACAACAAAAAGCAAAATATTTACCAGATATATAGATATTTTACATAAGCATGTTATAAATTATAAAAAATATATACACAGTCTATATTCATGTATGGTTCACTCTTATTTAGCCTGGCTAAATAGAGGAAAGCGACCATAAACAAAACAAAACATAAACAAATAAATTAAGATAATACACACACAGAAGGTTGCTATTAGTTGACATTCATATTTATATCTTATATATCTTCTATGGTGATATATTTTTTATCACTAGTGATACAATTGCTGTTTCTATTTATCTTGATTTAGCAATTAGTATTTTAATTTAGTTTTGAGAAAATATTTTATGTTGTAAAGAGGAATTGTTTTTGATTTATTTTAAAGTTGATTCCAGTCCATTAATGCAGAGTATTTAAAGAAATGTTTACCGTAAGATTTTGTATTATATGTTTGCACACTCAGTGCACCTCTACAAGATTTTCTTGTGAATTAACAGCTAGTTGCACCGCAAAGAGCAAACCATTTATTAAATAAAGGTAGCTTTTTGTTTAGGCAGCTGTGAATAAATAAACAATTTTGAATTTTGATTATATCATGCAATTTTAAAATTTGTAGTGCATCAAAAAATCTGAATGTATGGGTATTTTTGGTAGAAATTCGATTATGAAATTCGACTGCTTTTTTCTGCATGATAAATTTATGGCGATTCACTTATGTTTTGATTCCATGATAGAAAACAGTATGTGAGGTGAGAGTGAAATAAAGCATAGTAAATAGATTTTAAAGTTTTGTTGTATGAAATGTCTTTGACAGAATGGGAAGGAATGTATTTAACTTATTAGAGATTTCGTTATAAGTCCAGGCTAAGCTATTGTCTGGCTTTATATCCAAGTAGTTTGCAAATTTTTTGCACCAAAGTTTTTCCCTATTAAACTTAATTTTAAGCTGCTGGTCTAATTTTTTTGTGGCGAATTATTAGAATAATATTAAATCAGTTTTTTTAGAGTTAAGGGAAATTTTGTTGGCATTTAGCCAGTTGCATAATTTTTTTAAGGTCATAGTTAATGTATTTGTTAATTTATTTTATGGAATTACTAAAATAGAGAAGGTTTGTATCATCTGCAAAGGAATCTACAAAATTTTAAAGCTTTAGACATGCTATTTATATATATATAAGAAACAGCAAAGGACCAAGGACAGATCTCTGAGGAACACCTACTTGGATATTGTTACGTTTGAGCTCAACCCACTAATGGATACGAGTTAAGTTTCTTTAATTTTTCTGTTAAACTTAGTAAACCAAGTGATGTAGAGTAGTTTGTTTGAAATATATATAGTTTGGCATAAATAGTCTTGAATCAGTTTTAAAAAAAGATATAACTTTGATAGTTTTTATGTTTTCTGGTAAAACACCACTTGAGAAGGAGATATTAAAAATGTCAGAAAGAATTCTTGAAAGTTCCGTTTTTAATAGTTTTAGAATTTTAGAATTGCAAAACATATTTATTTTATTGACATTAAATATAGAGTAGTTAGTTTAGCAGCAAACTTCAATTTGTTTAAAAAAAAGTTTGTTAAATAAACTTTATTGTTATTATTCAATTAAGTCTTTATGAGTATACTAATTTTTTTTTTGTTTATTTATATTTAGAAAATTGACAAGGAATGCAAGCATTGGGAGAAGCTTTGAGTTTTGGAAAGTGTTGTCTATGAAAAAAAGTCCTAATCAAATTATTATAGTAAAACTGTCTAGTAAGAGGAGAATTGAGTCTTAATTGATAAAACACAGTATAAAATGAAAAAAAGTTTAATAATTGATTTTTGCTCTATAACTCTATTCTTTTTTTTTCTAGTAACTCCTAACTTAATTTGGGAGTGAATCAGAATTAAAAAAAAAATTTGTAGCATACATTTAAAATTAATTGTGTGTGTGTGTGTATATATGTGTGTATATTGTGTGTGTGTGTATATATATATATATATATATATATATATATATATATATATATATATATATATCAGGGTGGTCACAGCTCCTCTAAAATCCTGTAAAGTCCTCTTTTTTAAAAAATCTTATCTAAAATCCTCTATTATCCTTTAAAAAGTTGAAAATTTGATCGAATCTCCTCTTTAACTCCTTTTTTTTTAATTTTTTAATTTCTTGATGGTTGATAATGTTACAAATTTCTGATCTGCAAAACTGGTTAACGTCTTTAAAGGCTTTGGGTTGTAAAATTTCCTTTTTAGGAAATTGATGTCATCAAACATCAAAAATGGCATTTTTAACCCCTGCCTTAACCCAAAAATGTTGAAACACTGGTGTTAAACCTATATAATTATAATTTGCAATGATTTAAGTTGTTATTTAGCCTATGCTGATGTAACTTCAAAGCTGTGTGAGGGTCAAGGAGTTTAGACGTTAAAGTACTTTCACACAAACTAATCTGGCTTTAGTCAATATACTACAAGAATTAATAATAAAAATAACTTTCAGAAAATTACCAATACTTTCTTCCTGGCATCTTCAAAATGTTTGAAAAATTAATTTGGTATTGAAAGGTTAAATACTTTTTGTGTTGCTACTAGATGAGACATTTGTCATTTTTAAATTTTAGACAAACCAATACTTTTCCTAATATTATAAATATACTGTGGATAAGTGAAATAAAAATGTTATTTAAGAAGAATTTTTACTCATTTATTCTAAAGTGTTACTTTATAAGGCATAAAATTGGCAGTAATTTTTATTTGACAACTGCTGTTTTAACAATTTTTTAAAACTCAATCATTTAGATTCAATCCAATTTATTAAATAGTAAAAAACAGTTTTAGTCTTCAACGGTTGAAATTATTTTGTAACCTTCAATTTGTTGAAGAAACTGGTTGTCTTTGCTCTAGTATAAATTCAGATTGTAGAACAATCTACCAGATGAATGATGGTATTACTTATTTATGTGATAATTAAAGTCAATTAGTTTTTAAATGATCAGATGAATGCTGGCCTTTATTATATGGATGGTTGTGTATTATATGTTGTGCATAGTTAATGTAACTATATCAGTCTAACTATATAAAAGAGGTTTTATTTTGTATAATTTAAGTTACTTTTAGAAATACTGTCACCATAGTTCTTATTCATAAGAGTGTTATTATTATTAGTTCCTGAATTTGTTATTATTATTATTATTTAGTAATAATACTTACTATAATAATAATATTGTAATAACTAATTTAATATTTTAAGTTTTAGATGGAACTAGAGATAATAGTTCCTTTCAACAGCGATATACTGCATTAAAATAAAACATACTAGTATTTAGTAATTGGGCAAATATGTCGTTTTTTCCCCGCACTTCAACCCTTTGTAACTATCTCCCATCTTCCTGTTTTCCTGACTCATACAACCTTCAACTTTTTTAAGTCAACCATTTCCTTGCTCTATTGTTCTATTTTTTTCCAGTAACTCCTAAATTAATAGTGGCTGCTTACAGTCTTGTTGGGAGTGAATCAGAATAAAATAAAATAAAACTTAGTATATTAAATATATAATCATTATATATTTCATATACTAAGTATTTTTTACATATATATTTTTTTTACGGCAGCTATTTCAGTGTGATGTCAGTGTGCTCATCTTAACTAGCAATTTAAGTTAAAATAATATATATATATATATATATATATATATATATATATATATATATATATATATATATATATATATAAAGTTTACAAAATTTATTATATATTTTATAAGGCAAGGTGAATTAATTTAAATGTTCAAATTAGTAAAACAAATTGACAAACTAAATTTGCTTAACCCAATTGAATATTTTATTACTAATTGTCGAGCAAGAGGTAATAAATTAAAAATGCATAAGGAGTCATTAACACAATCTTTTTTTGACAAAATTTTTTCACTAAGAGAGTTGTAAATGACTGGAATGTACTAACACAAGAAATCATTGAGTCTCCAAACGTAAATCAATTTAAAAACAAAATTTGTAAATACTTAAAATTTTAACCTATTATATAAAATTTTAATATATAGTTACTACTAATAATACTAATTGTAATATTATTGTATTTTGATAAAGACATGATTCGTATCATAACAGTATTATGATATTATTCTTTTTATCATTTTTGTATCTATATGTATGTGTGTGAGTTACGTTTTCAGTTGTGAGTGTCATTAAGTTTTATATCAGATTTAAAATCAAGTAATCATTTTCATTGTACTACAAGTGAGATAATTGTTTGATTTTACAAGTTTGTAGTTAGTTTATGATAAATAAGCCGAAAATTTAGGTTAAATAGTAGTATTAGGTTAAAGAGTAGTATTAGTTTAAAATGTAGCATTAACTTAAAAAGTAGTACTAGCTTAAAGAGTAGCACTAGTTTAAAGCATTATTGTTCTTCTTCTTTATATTTGTACTTATTTTGTCTTTAATTTTATTTATGCTGGAGCTTTATTTGTTTATTTGGATTTATTATTATTTTTTTTATTTATGCTTGGAGTTTGAAGAAGTTTTTTGTTATAAGGTTTGAAAGACTTGAAATTTTTGATTTGTTTTTATTATTAAATAATTATATTTAAGAAAATGATTCTTTTTTATTCCTTTATTTCATTAATTTTAACTTTGCCATTATTTTATTTTAGTTTGCCTACTGTTGAAATATGGTTTTAATTTAGAAAACTTCCATGAATTTAAGTTTACTTTATTAATCATTCGCCAACAGTTAAGGAAAAATTGAATCTAACTCAATAAAGGTAGGATTAGTTTTATTTTCAGGTAACATTGGAAAATATGATTTAACTGTAGTTAGATAATATCTTATTGCTGTTTTGTACCATTATTTATTTACATTTATTTTACATTTATTTACATTTACTTACTCTACTATAATATGTCTGTTTTACTATTTCTTAAACCCCACAAAGTATACCTTATCTAATCAAACAAACATATCATCGTTGTTTATGCAGTTGTGTTTCATTAATGGAACGGTTTATTTAATAGAATAGTGACAAACTAAAGTTTTTAACTGCTTTAGCTTATTATTATTGTCGTTTAAAAATGAATACTGATTTTTTTTAAATTATAAAATTATCTTATCATTCTTGTAATTGTTTCAGTTGGTTATTTTATTTTTATCATTGTTATTTGTATCATAAATATTATTAGCTGGTATTTACTTAAACTTTTCGTAAATGACCTAGGTTTTTTTTGTCAAAATATATAATTTGGTTAATAAAGTCAACCAGTTTGGTAGATGCAATTTTTAAAAAAACTTTAGTTTCTTAAATAAAATGGATTAAGTGAATAATGAAAAAGAAGAACAAGACTTTCTTGATGTTAATATTTACTTAACTAAAGGGGTCTATCCCATTAGTTGTACTCCCAATGAAAAGAGAATATAGGTTTAGAATGGAAGGTAATCAATTAAAAAATATGACAAAGAAGGGTTTATGGGTTGAGATTATTTTTAGCAAAGAGCAGAGAAAGTAAACTATTTGTTTTTGTCATAGTAAACATCTTACTTATCACCTTAGAAGAGCAAGCTCTACAAGGTTTCAGAACATTTTTACTGGCCTGGAAATTTTCGATAAAATTTTATTTTATTTTATAATAGCAGATCTAAGCAGTTGAAGCAAAAATAAAAAATTCATTTTTTATTTAAGATAATTGTTCAAAACTTAAAATATTATCATGAGTTTACTGTGATTCTGCTACAGTCCCTCAAGTAATTGTAGAAGAGTACACCCTGAAAATTTCAAGTTTTCATTTTCAATTTTATGTTTTGTTCAAGGTTAATTTTTTAACCTTGAACAAAACATAAAATTCGGTTTAAAACACATTTAGAAAATATATATTAGTAATATATGTGGCAAAAGTTGATTAGGTACTAAATAAATTGAAATAAAGGCTGCTAAAACAATTAGGTACTAAATAAAAAATTTAGTTTACTAAAAGTCAGGAAATTGCCATTGCTATGGGCGTTGCTATTGGAGCTGAAAAAACTTCACTATAAAAAAGATCAATTATTCTTATAATATTGAATATATATATATATATATATATATATATATATATATATATATATATATATATATATATATATATATATATATATATATATATATATATATATATATATATATATATATTCTCAGAGTCGTAACCACTGGGGGAGCCTTGGCCCCTCCAAAAAAGTTTTAAATTATAATTATTAGGGAAAAACATATACGTAAAATAATTTTAACTAATTTTTTATCCCCTTTATCCTTTAAAAGAACCCTAGGGCCCCCTAATATCAAAGTTGTGGTTACGGCTCTGATTCTGAACCTAGAATAAATTTCAAACAAGATAACATAAAAAACATAATTTTTATTTTTTACTGTTTTTAACTTAAACCCTAAACGAAACATAACGTTCTAAACATGTCAGTGTTAACATTTTTTTAAACTTTTAAACCGGTAAAAAATGACCTTGTGAACTAAAAAGCTTCAGGTTTATTTGTATGAGTTACATGACGCATAATATTACTATGTTAATTATAATAATATTATGCTTAGCATATAAAGTATTAAAGTTTTCTTTATACCGTAGAATAATGCGCGAAATCTCAAACTATCGTTTAAACAAACGCTAAAACACATTGCTTGAGTGGTCCGAAGTAAATAATCCGCAAAAAAGAAGGACAGTTTACTCCAATGTAGGACAGTTTGCTCCGGAGTAAAATGTCCTAGACCGACAGATATGACAAACTAGGACGTTCTACTCCGGAGAACGTCCTAGATGGTCCTATCCGTTATCATTTTATCAGATGCAAGAGTGCAGTAAAGGTTTTTTATATTATTTAATGGGGAAGCGAAAATGCACACCATGCACATAAATAAATTTATCTTTAATATTTAAGTTTATATGTATATATATATATATATATATATATATATATATATATATATATATATATATATATACATATTTCTTGAACGTCGTAATAAAGTAAAATAAGTAATTATTTTTAAAAATAACTCAATATTTTTTATTCTTCTGTTTCGTAAAATTTATTTACATTTTCAATAGTTTATTTTACAATAAAAATAAATATTAGAAAATAGAAGTCTTTACAGAGAAATATTAACAGACGAAAATTATACATAATAAACCAATACATTTATTACAAAATAACTCGGTAAATAACCAATCAAAATACGCAACTGTCAAAACAAAAACAAAAAAACTGGCAGTAAAATGAAACAGATAAGTTTATAGCATAATGTAAAGTTAGTTTATTGAGGGACTTACCCATTTAATGTGGAGGGCTTCTTTTATCTTTAATTTGTGTTTGGTGGGGCATTATCCAAAATCTCAAAAGAATCACAGTCAGCCAGATTTTTGCAATTAATAAATAAATTTAAGTGTTTAAATAAATGAGATTGTTTATCACTTTTAAGGTGCTAATTTATTCTAGTTGTCAAATGTCTGGAGGTTTCTCCAATATAACTGGCATTACAGCCAGCGCAAGAAACTTAGTTCGCATGCGTAGTTCCAGTATTTAAAAGCGGAGATGACTCGACTTTATCTATCTACAGACCCATCTCCATACTCCCATGCTTCTAAAAAATATTGGAGCGCATAATGTATAATAGACTCTTTATATACCTTCAAAATCATAACATCCTCTACAATAACCAGATGACACTCAAGCTTTCTATACCCACTCTAACATTACTACACTTTTTAATACAGTAAATCAGAAGAGTTGAGCGATTGGTTTAAAGCAAACAAACTTTCTGTCAACATTGAGAAAAGTAATTATATCTTTTTTACAAAACCATGCAATTCAGACAAACTACCATTAAAACTTCCAGATATTCTATTAGACAAAGTTAGACTAAATCAAGCGTTCTCAGTTAAATTTCTCGGGGTATTCTTGGATGAACATATAAGCTGGAAGGACCACATTAATATGTTAAAAAACAAAATATCTAAAAACATTGGAATTATGCATAAAACCAGATAAATTTTAAATAATGCATGCCTTAAAAGTTTTTATTTTGCATATATACATAGCTATATTAAGTACTGCAATATTGCCTGGGCTAGTACCTACCAATCAAAACTAGATTTAATATATAAAAAACAGAAACAAGCATGCCGTATATTAACAAAGGCAAATAGAAATGCCAATTCTAAACATTTAATGAAGGAACTGAGAGTTCTTAATATCTACGAACAAAATAAAAACGATAAAATCATTCCAACATTTTAAATGCGTTGTAAAGCAACAGCTACTAGACCTCAACATTAAGGAAACAATCTCTTATTTTTAAAATTTTTTCTTATTTTTACAATTTTTCCTTTTTCAATTTAAATCTTCACTTTTTCTTGAAATTCTATTATATTACTTGCTTGGTTATTTAATGATGTTCATTGTAAAAGAAGTAAAAAAAAAAAAAAAAAAAATTATATGTATTATAAATATTTTATTATATTTGTATTTGGTTTATATTTTGTTATATTTTGTCAACGACAAAAATGGGGCAAGATGATAAGACTATTGTCTTCTACTTGCTCCAGTCATATATTTCACGGTAAAATGTTGTACAAACTTATATTAATAATGACGAATATATATATATATATAAAATATATATATATATATATATATATATATATATATATATATATATATATATATATATATATATATATATATATATATATATATATATATATAGGCAATATGAGATTTAAGCAGTTTAGGAAGTGACTCTTTTAAGCAAAAACAATCTTGTATTTTATTAGTAGTGAAAACTAATTTTATTAGAACATCCTTGCAATATTTATGAATAATTTACGAAATTTTTATTTTAGTATAGTTAGAGTACATTCCAATGTATGGAAGCTTAAAGTATCTTATATTAAGGCTATTAACAATGTTAGAAACAGATGGGTTCATTTCTTATCAATAAAGGATTTAATTTCAGAGTCATAAGTTTTTTTTCATTATATTTGGTGGAAATTTATTATTTTGTAAAACTAATGATAGATACCTAAAAAAATCTTTATCAAAAGCAACCCAAGTGTTATTAATTTTAAATGTACGATCAATGAAACAACGAACAAGTCCAAATTTGTAGCAAGAGGAATAAAACTAGTAAAGTTTTGTAAAAGACCTGTATACGTTTTTTTGTGATAAACTGAAGTCGAAAACGAATTGGATTTTTAATAAGTACATCTAAAAAGGCAATCTGGTTATCTTGTTCTTTTTCCATAGTAAATTTCAAATTTTTATTGAGGTGTTTAAAAAATTCCTGAGCTTCATATTCAGTATTAAAAATAGCAATTATATCATCCACACATCGTTTATAAAAAAATGGTGCTGTAAAGGAGCAGTTATTGACCCATGTTTGTTCATCCAACGAAAATATTAGCTAAGATAGGCGCTAAGAACCCATAACAACCAAATATAAAAAAACCATAAGAACCAAAGGAGAACCCATAACAAGACCATCTGTTTGATCGTAATATTTTCCGTCAAATAGAAAATGTGAACCGAATGTGGAAATCTGAAGTAAAATTTTGAAGTGAATTTTTGAAAAATATTTTGATTTAATTTTATCTTTAAAAAATAAATCAGTTGCTATGTTGATGGTTTCCTTAAGTGGAATATTGATAAACAAACTTTCAACATATGAAACGATAATCTTATTAGTTACATTAATTTGTTTTAATTCTTCAACAAAAAAATATGATTCTACAGTACAAAATTGTTTAGGTAAACGTGGTGACAATAAATGAGAAAGATCTTTGGCAAGGTTGTAGTTATATGTTCCAATTGTTGAGATGATTGGTCAAAATGCTGGAAAAGAATCTTTACTAACTTTGTGCACGGTAACGTGTAAATTCTTGCAGGTTGAGATCCTATAGGATAGATTTTAGTGTAAATGTCTTTTTTATAACATTTAAGCTTATAAAGTTTTCTAAGATACCCTTCTAAATATATTTGTCTTTTTATAGTTGGATCCTCTTTTAATTCTTTAAACTTAGTCTTATTACTTATAATATTATGTAAAGAATTTATATAATCAACTTTATTAAAAACAATTATACCATTTCCTTTGTCTGGTCGTGTAATAACAATGTTTTCATTATTCCGGTCTTTTTAATATTTTATTTTTTCTTAGACAATTTTCTCTGAAATTTAATCCTATATTGATAAGAAAATAAACCTATCTGTTTCTAACATTGTTGATAGCTTAAATATAAGATACTTTAAGCTTCCATACATTAGAATGTACTCTAACTATACTAAAATAAAAATTTCAAAAATCGTTCATAAATATATTGCAAGGATGTTCTAATAAAATTAGTTTTTACTACTAATAAAATGCAAGATTGTTTTTACTTAAAAGAGTCACTTCCTAAACTGCTTAAAACAATCTCATATATTTAAACAATTAAGTTTATCTATTATTTGCAAAAATCTGGCTAACTGTGATTCTTTTGAGACTTTGGATAATGCCCCAACCAAACATAAATTAAAGATAAAAGAAGCCCTCCGTATTAACTTCACATTATGCTATAAACTTAACTGTTTCATTTTAATGCCAGTTTTTTTGTTTTTGTTTTGACAGTTGCTTATTTTGATTGGTTATTTACCGAGTTATTTTGTAATAAATATATTGGCTTATTATGTATAATTTTTGTTCGTTAATATTTCTCTGTAAAGACTTCTTTTTTTTAATATTTATTTTAGATCTTTTTTTATTGTAAAATAAACTTTTGAAAACGTAAATAAATTTTACGAAATTTTTAAAATATGTATATATATATATATATATATATATATATATATATATATATATATATATATATATATATATATATATATATATATATATATATATATATATATCATACCTAATGTTTTTCTAACTTATTTCACAAGATGTAGAAATTAACATTAACAAACGCAACAATTGCGCAATGTTACGATAATGTCATTTGCTACTAGATACACAGAGGCGATCATACAAATAAAATGAGGGGAAGTGAATCTTTAAAAAATACTGACTGACTCCTAAATAAAAAAACTAAAAAAAAAAAACTACTCAAAACAAAAATTCACCTGACTGAAATGTCTCAAATACCTGACTAGCTGACTATGCTCCTCACACAATCAACTATAACTTGAAAATCAATTTCTTTCGGGGGTGTACAAACCTCCTCCTCCCTTAATATTGCCTCTACTTGTACATGTTATTTATAAATGGGCATAGACAAGTGGAAGGTTGGGGAACTTATTGCCCCCGCCCCCTTTCCCCACACACACAAACACACTTTTTGTTTAATTGCGCCTCTTATTAAATATACTTATAAAGAATTTTAAAATATTTATAAATCATTTTACATATATAAAAGTGTTTTTTAAATATTAAAAGAAAAATATTTTGCAAATAAACTAATAATATATAGGAGAATGGCGCGAATAAACGCACTGATTCTTCGCTTTTGTTTCTATGAAAAAATTAAAACTTGTTGTATATTATACAACGAGTTCTAGTTATTTATATACAATATATAAAAGTCATGAAAATACTGTTTTGAACTCGTCCTAATGTAAGACAATTTTTTTTTAATTCTGGTGATCAGAAATCAGGAAATTAATTCAACTATCCTTCGATGCAACAAATGCTTCTAGCGAGAGAGCATTCAGCACACTAAGAAAAAACAAAACTTGGTTAAGAAGTACCATAAAACAATCACGACTATATTGGAAAATGAACGTCGTAAATATAGCCGATGACTTCTGTAGTCGAAGTGAAGGCAGAAAAACTGTATTTGGACAATTTAAATAATAAATCTTGGGTTTTCTAAAACTTTTATAAAAGTCTTGTACTATACAAAACTTCTATAGTACAAGACTTAATTTTACGCATTTAAAAATATTATATTTGAAAGCCATATTTAACTTTATAGCATAAAAAGTATTTTTAAATGATAAATTACTACAGAAACCTCAAGTAATCTTGAGAAATTGCGTAAAAATTTAGGAATTAGTGCTACCAATCCGTTGAGTAACTTAATTCATTTAGAAATGTTCTAAATACTATTCGGTTTATTGTTACTTGGTTACAAAATCTATATTAGAGTTAGATTACTTTATAGGATAATGAGAATTAATCTCACTTACACCGGATTAGTGAGAGTTTCAGGGCTGGCCATAAATGCAAATGCAGTATCATTTACACAGACTGTACAACTATTTAAAATTAAAAAAAAACAAAAAAAACAATGTACTTACTTATAGGAACTTTTGAATACGTAAATACAATACAATCACGCTCTTTAAACCGACGTATTTTGGTATTTTTTTCTTTGCATCCAAAATTTATTTTCATTATTATTCCAGGTTTTTCTTCAGTAATTGTTATGTCAATCTTTAAAAATAAAAGAACAACATTTAAAAACAAATAATAAGAAAAAAAAGCAATTAATGGTGAGTAATTTATTTAAATTTGTTTCTAAATTAAAATAAAATATACCTGATTAAGATTTCTACTACTTTTTTGAATTTTTATGAACGAGTTAAGTTGTTTAATATTTTTTATACGTTTCCATACGTTTTTCTCGCTTTCTTTATAATCAACGGTCTCGATAACGCTTCTGCCATTACAAAATTCGTCATCCAAAAATATTGTTAACAATTTCAAATTTTTCCCAGCTACTCTTTTGGTGCTAATACTAACGTGTCTTAACACGCACTCTAATACAAATAGTATATAATAAAAATGGAAAAAAAAAAATGGCATTAAATATAGAATATAAAAAAATGGAAAAAATCTGTTACCTAATAAACTCATACTTGATATAGTATATGCAGTAGTAGTGTAGTAGTAGAGCGCTCGCTTCATAAGCGAGAGGTTCCGGGTTCGATCCCCACCACGTCCCTGGTAGTACCGCGCTCAACTTGTTTCTGCGCGCAGCGGCCTTGTTCGTCAAGGTTCGTGTTTCGGAGTTATAGAGTTGAGAGAGGGTTATAGTAACAATAATAGAAATATTAAGAAGTAAATGTTTATATATATATATATATATATATATATATATATATATATATATATATATATATATATATATATATATATATATATATATATATATATATATATATATATATATATATATATATATGTTCTAATAATACAGTATACATAACTTCCTTCTAATAAAATAACGATTTTTAGGCGACTAATTCCTACCTTCAGTATCTTGAACTTTTACAAAAGATTTATCGTGCTCGCTGACCTCCCATGAGTAGCTGTATGATTCTTTACGAACTGTTTTAATTGCTAATACAAGAGATATCAAAAGATACCCGAGATAAAGAAAGGCCATTTGCATTTTATTTAAACATACTTCTAAAGATTTAAGAAAACATACATCTAACGACCAATATTTATCTTATATTTTGAAACATTTTTTTTATTTTTTTGAATAAAATTTATAAGTTAATACTAACAACATGCTATAGCATATAGATTAGAATAATTTATTTACTATTGTAACCAATAAACGAATTACTATTAAACATAATAACTTTTTTCAAAAGACTCTTTTAAGAGTTAAAAAAAATTCAAAACTTTGCTTTTACTTTTTTTTAAACATTGTTAAGCAACGGCAGTTAAGTTTATTTTCCTTAAAACTCATTATCTACCCATTATGAAATCATTTTAAAATCATTATAAAATCGTTATACTTCCACCAGAAAGTAATTGTTACACTCCCACTTCTACTAATAATACTTAAAGATAATTATTCAAAGTTGATTAAAAACAAATGGCTTTTAATTATTTACAAATCTTTTAATTAACTCAACGAAAAATGAATATGGTAAACATTATGATTTAAGAACTAAAATTAATTATAAAAAAATAATTAATCGTTAATAATAGATACAACTTGAAATAATTCTTTATATAAAAAATTAAAAACTTAAAAAGCTCAAAGAAAATTTAAAAATAAAGCTCAAAAGCTCAAAGAAAATTTAAGTTAAATTCAAAACCTCAAAAAAAAAAAAAAAAAAAAAAAAACTCAATTTGGATTAGGTAATTTAAATGTAATTAAATTAATGTTTATAAGTTTCTTTATGTTACCACATTTATATATTTCTTTATATTACCACATTTATAAAACATTTAATTTTTAATTCGAAACATTTTCACTTTAAAAAAAATTTGCAAGTCAATCAAGTGATTATTTTATAAAAAATAATTTATTTATAAAACTATTTAAATATTATATTATCCTCGTGATAAAATTCTCTCGGAAAATCGAAGGGCAACATACTGTTCCCAGTTAGTATTCTAAGCTAATCATTAGGTATCAAGCTGGTCCTATTTTTTATTTAGCTGTTTGAATAAATTGCAGAAAATGTTGATTTGTTGTTAGAGCAGTCTTTCCAAATTCAAATTCGGTGTCGTTTACACCCATAATGTATTTAAGTAAGAAATGGTGTTAAATAAGATTAGCTAACCTGGTCTTTAACATCTGCCATTATTGTCCCTGCTATCTACCATTATTGTCCCTGCCATCTACCAGTGTTGTCCCTGCCATCTACCATTATTGTCCCTACCATCTACCAGTGTAGTCCCTGCCATCTACCATTATTGTCCCTGCCATCTACCATTATTATCCCTGGCATCTTCCATTATTGTCCATCTACCAGTGTTTAAAGTAGTTGAATCAAAAGAAAAACTATTGATTAAACTTGTAATATAGTAAAAAGGTCATTGTTACTTTAACATTAGCCTCCTAAATTCCGAAGTTTAATATAGTTGTTCAGTCTGATTTTTGATTGTAAGAAAAACCGCAATCCTGTGTTAAGAAAGGTTTTTTTCTAATCATAATATTTTTTTAAAATATTATGATTAGAAAAATCAAGTGCTAGTTAATCATGTTAATCCTTTTAGTTAATCCTGTTTTTAATTTATTTTTGCTCTGCTAAACTCTGTCCTACTTTTTGCCATGTGTAAAACTGAAATGCCTTATAATTCTTTGTTTAGAATTTTAGTTTTAATCATTTCCTGATTGATATAATTATATGGTCTTTTAAATTGTTTAAGACACATGTGACAATATTTATAAATATTATTCACAAAATTTATAAATATGTAAATGTATTATATATATATATATATATATATATATATATATATATATATATATATATATATATATATATATATATATATATATATATATATATATATTAAATATTCGATATATAGAATTATGGGGCGCTTGTAACGTCCGATTTTTGCAATCATTTAAATTTATAAACTTTATTTGTTTGGAGAAGTAAAGGGAAGGCAAGGGAAGGCGAAGAAATATATATTTTATATATACATGATAAATATTAAATTCGTAGCATCTGTTGTTAGCAAGCATTTGAATATAAAAACTTTTTTTATTTTAATATCAATAATACAGCAGCAAAAATGATTTATTAAGTATTAAGATTAGTTTAATTCATTCGAAATCAAACAAATTACTAATTTATTATTTATTTATAATTAAATAAATCATTATTTATTGACTCTGTGGAGTGAACTTTTGATTTTTTTAAATTACCTCTTAACAGATATTAAAATGTTTTAACGAATGATAAAGTCAAAAGTAATTGATTAACTAGCTAAGGTCAGTTTCCACTCATCTGAATTCTGTGAGAAAAATAATCTCTTAAGCATGCGTAGTTTTATTTTGGTAGAACTAAATTTTGAAATCTGCATGCTCACGTGATTACTTTTTCTTTCCCTTTCCCATTCCTGTAAAAAACGGAAGCATAGAAACTGACCTTAATAGTTTTGTCACAGAGCACCATGGAAGAACATCTAAGTAGTCTCCTTCCTTACGGATGACGCAAAATATGCCCAGAGCTTGCGTTAAACTCTGGGATCTCTTACCGTCAATCTATATTAAACTTAAAATAAAATCAACTGAAAATTGGGCCGTTATGAGTGGGCAATTTTGACCCTGAATTTAAATGCATTTAAATGTTTAAAAATAGAAAATAGTATAATAAGATAGACAGTTCTAGTAAAAATATTTATGATAAATAATTATTATTAACATATCAAATACTAAATACTAAGTGTACTAAATTTTAAATTAAAAAAACAAACTAGACTATCGTTCTAGGAAATAATCCCCCCCTCCCCCCCCTTGTGTTCTAGTATTTGTCAGTCAATGTAGCAACACTCCTAGCATGTTCTACCGATTTGTCAGTTGACTGTTAGACACAAAATCTACATAAAACCCATGTGGGACAAGCGACTTTTTTTACTGGGTACATCGACTGAAAAATAGACATAACATACACGGAGTGCATATACATCGGAGTGCATATACATCGATCGATGTATGTGCACTCTGATGTAAGTAGCACCAAAACCAACTTTTTGACATCATTCTGAATAAAATAAATTTCGTTTTTTTAAATCAACTTTTTTTTAATTTTTTTTCTATAAAATCAAAAAGATTAAATTTACAACTACACTCTACTTGTATTTTTATCTAAGCAGAAAATAGCTCAAAGGCAGTTTAGGTTTTCTTGTTTCCTATCTTTTTATCTTTATAACAAAAGTATGTCTTTTTTTAATTAAATATCTTGTTAAAAAAATTTATTTAAAAACAAAAATCAAAATTTTATTTTTAACTATAGTCTATAGAAATATACTCTGGTCTGCAGGCTATTATTTTATTTTTTTGCGGTCATATGATCAATCAGTTGCAAAAATGAATCAGCCATCAAATTGAATTTTAAAAAAATTTAGTTTTCTATTTCGAATATCAACAAGGAAAGATAAGTATCATACTACTTGGTTGACAAAACTAATTGATTAACTTGCAATTTATTATCCATTATATGCATTAGAAGAATGCAAGAAAGAAAAACAAAAGGAAATATTTATTTTTTTGAGAAACACTTTTCTCGGTATAGAAGATATAGAATTTACAAGTGAGTAAAATTTTTATGGCGAGTTAAATTATATATTATTTTGCATGAGTAATTTAATATGGTATTGCATTATAATTATAATTATCATTATAGTTAAAATGCATATCATTTTAGAAATTGAATGCATAATCTTGGGGCTTACTTTCTCGTTGCTACACTTCGTTACATAATTTAGACAAATGTATGTCTAATTTGTAAACCAAATAGCCGAAGTAATCATTGTATTTATTTTGGTATTATTTTTAGAAAAGTAGATTTTTGCACCAAGTACAAAATTTGAATATATTAAAAAAAAAAATATCTTTCTAAATCTTGCTAAGTTCTATAAAATAGACTAAAAAAGTTTATAGTTTCATAGTCTATTTTATAGAACTACAGAAGTTTATATAGTCTATTTTATAGAACTATAGACTTGCTAAGTTCTATAAAATATTATTTTATAGAACTATAGACTTGCTAAGTTCTATAAAATAATATTTAGCTTCAGTGTAAAGCTGCTCAATTATGACATTATATTTTTCAATAGGTTCTTTTCAGCCATTTGGATAATAGATTGTTTTTAATATATATTTTTTTGGCATGTGCTATTACTTAGTCAATATGTTCTATTTTATGATATTATATTATATGATTTATATATGTTTTATGAAAATTTATAATAATATTGCTAAATTTTATTATCACTTTTTCGCTTATTGAAATTGTTATAATATACACTTTTAATGTCACCATTCTTGACTAACAGATAAATGGTGAGACTAAAAAAAGTCTTCTAGATTTAGAAACTTCTAATTTTTTTTTTTTTTTTTTGTAATTGTATTTGCTTAGATTCGTTTTTCATGATAAACGCTTAACCGCATTCCTGCTAATTGTTGTTTTAATCATTTAGTGACGCGTCTCGCGTAATCCAATAAGTGGCCGAAGTTATAATATTTTAAAACTTCACTGGTTTCTAAGAAAAAGAGTACTTTATGTTCGAAAATTGAAACTTTTTAGTTTTTAAATGTTAACAAAGGCAATCTTAACGATAGTAGTACTAAATTTGATCATTTTTTAAAATTTTATTTAGGTGCCCCAAGATGTTCTTACTGTCTTATCAGAGAGCACCGCGGATGAGCATTTAGTAGGAAATTCACGCCTCCTTCCTAACCAATGTTGCAAAACTTGCCCAGAGGTGGGGTTTGATCCTTTGTTTCTGAGGCAAGTGCGCTACCACTGCTCGTTTTATCAGTTTATTTAACACTTTGCATGCTTAATTTATCATTTTATTCAACACTATGCATACTTGAAATTTCAATATTTTTTTGGATAAATATATGTATTTCGCTGCTCATATAAAAATAAATAATAAAATTACAATGAAACTTTTGCGGTACACAAAGAATAAAAACACACAGAATTGTATGCATAATTTAAAAACTTTTGTAAACGAGTTATTTAAGCAGATTTCAAATGAACATATTTTTTTATGATTCTGATGTTATTTGAGTAAAAAAAGTTTTTAAAAATTAAAATACGCATTCAATTTTGTTATTTATTATATGTATTATGACCCAAATTACACGGCGACCGAACTTTTACGAACTTTTTACTCAAAACCAAATTTTTTACTTAAAACACTTTTAAATCAAGTTTTTACTTGATTTTACGGTATAAGATATTTAAAATAATTGATCAAAACACTTTTGCAAAACATGACCTTGACAAAACCTTCATTAATAATTTTTCATTAATAAATATGAAGACACCTTATATGTTTCTACATAAAATAAAATAACATTTAAAAAAAGTTGAGCCTGTCTCTTATTCATCTTAATATAAGAAATACTAAAGCAAATTTTTAAAACTTTGAAATATCCTTAGAGGAAAGCAATGTCATTAATGATATTATTTTTTAGGCAAAACATGGTTAACTGAAAACGAATTTACCGAAAGCATTCGTTTTCAATAAAATAACTATGATGTATTTCGAGAGAAAATCGAAGTTTTTTGATTTTCTCTGCAAAAACTTATATCAAAAATATTTTTCGGTATAAATTACGAAAACTATCTATGCACATCTGATTACGACAGGGAATTCGTTTCTATTGAAATCATTAATAAAAACTCTAAAAATTCCTTAATATCATGCTGTTATAAACCGCCACAGACGTTAACAAAAATATTTTCAAACTATATTTAAATTATTATTTTGAAAAGCTTCCAAAAAAAAAAGCGTTTTTTTGTACTAGGAGACATTACCTTAACGCTCTAAACTATGACAATAATAAAGAAACACAAATTTTTAAAATGATCTATTCCGATTTTTTGTAATTCTTTTTATAAATAGGCGAATTGCAAGAAATTCATGCGAATTGAAATTCATGCAAATTGAAATTCATGCGAATTGAAATTCATGCGAATTGAAATTCATGCGAATTGAAATTCATGCGAATTGAAATTCATGCGAATTGAAATTCATGCGAATTGAAATTCATGCGAATTGAAATTCATGCGAATTGAAATTCATGGAAATTCTTTAATAACTAAAATGCCAACTATTTATTTAAAATCTCTCTAAAGAAAGAATTTAAACACCAATATCGGATCATTTTCCGATATTTACTTCAATAAATACCTCAAACAAACAAAAAAATAAGTCAAGAAATGTCAATCACACTTATCGTAGTTAAGGCGAATTAGTAAAACTTAAATCGAATTTGAAAAAAAATCATCTTTGACAATCTATAACTTTGATTTTTAATGAAATGAAATAAATGTTAATTTATTTTTGTGTGCAACTTCTTCTTCTTGTTTCTCTAAGATTTTTTTTGTTTAAGCAGAATTTAAGACTTTCATAGTCTCTTTTTAAACATTTTTTGGGTTTTGCTCAGTTGGTTTGCTTCAAACTGTTTTGAATAAAATTTAAAATCGTCTTTTATATTCACATGATTATAGATCAAATAAAGTAGAACTTTTTCAAAGTGTTTAAGCCAATAAACTTCCTAAAAAAACATGTTTTTTTTAAACTCAGAGTTATAAAGTTTTCCACTTAATAAGTAAAAGTAAGTAAAAATGTTATTTAAGAAGGTCCTCTAGTAATAGTAATGGTAGTAATAGATCTTTTTCTTCTATTTCCTTGACGAATATTCTATTTTTTAGATGTATTTCCAATAGTTAAAATAATTCCACCAACGAGCAAAGTCTTAAAAATACCAGTCAAGAACTTGAGATTTTAATGATCGGGAAATTAAACCTAAAATAAGATTTCAAAACCGCAATTATATTATATTAAACTATATAACATAAAATCTCGATCAAGCAAATCGTTTTTTTTGCAGACCAGATATTTTACGGAAATATCTTGATTATTTAAACTAATAAGCCACTGACAGCAACCTCTTGAAAAGCACATAAACTACTAAAAGCAAGGCAGCATTTTTCATAGGACAGTCAGGTTTATTTTAAAGGTGAGTTAGCAAATTTTGGCTGGCCAGATTTAGAATCCTCAAATAATACCAATATAATATTTATCAAGTTAGAAGATTTTTTTTTTTTTAAAGAAAAACTTTTCAAAATGGAACAAAAGCAATTAAACTTAAAGACATAAATTCACCTTGATTATTTAAAGGTCCTTAAAAATCATATATGCCAAAACAACTTTTATATATAAGGTTCGCAAAAAAAAAAAAAAAAATCATCCTATATTAACAAAGAAGTTGTTAAAGTACCTTAACAACTTCTTTGTTAATATAGGATCTTTGCATCTCAATTTTCTCGTGTAAGTAAATCTCTTAATAAATATTTATGTCTTAATAAAAACAAATTTAATAACAAAAACTTACCATGTTAGAATTTGATATTGCTTTTAAAAGCCTTAAAAAAACAACAAGCTGAATCGACTATGTCAATAGCAACATAGTAATTAACGGCTACAATGAGCTTAAAATTCTTTTATTCAAAATTTTGATAAAGAAATTTCAAAACAAAAGTATTTTTCCTAAACAAAGGTATTTTTCCTAAAAAACTGAAAACTGCCAAAGTAAAACCTAAATTTAAATCAGGAGATACAAGTGATTAAAAATTTTTTAATTTTTTATAATTTGATATAAACTATCTTGTATTATTATTATAAATTAAAGGTTATTATTAAAGAACTATATAAATGCTTTCAACTTTCTTTAGGATAAATTAATTGTGAAATAAATGAATATTATAAACATAATTCTTGGAAGAATTATGCACTAATAAATACTTGTAGATAATAGATACAATATATACTTAAAAAAAAAAATAATCTTATTTAATCCAAGCAGTTTAGTTTTCAAAAAAATAGATCAACTGATGATGCAATCCTTCGACTGGTTGGAGAAATAAAATACCTTTTACAAACGGAAAAGTGAAATTAGGTGTTTTTACAGATCTCTCTGACGCTTTTGATACAGTCGACCACAACATATTATTTTTATAGCTTAACATGTATGGAGTAAGGAGTGGATCAAACAAGTGAATAGAAACCTATTTAACATGTATGGAGTAAGGAGTGGATCAAACAAGTGAATAGAAACCAATTTAGATAAAAGTGTCCAATAAGTATATAATGGAGATTATAAACTCTCTAATTTGTCTTTGATGGAGTGTTTTGTCCCTCAGGGATCAATACTCGGGCCGTTGAAAAAGAATTTCGACTATAATACTTGCTGATGATACCAATTTTTTTTATCTCCGGAATAATTAAAAACGAATTGTGCGTAGAAATAAAATAGAAAAAGTTTCCGAAAGGTTTACGGCAAACAAGCTAAAGTAAAACAAAGTTTTAATTTTACCATTAAAAAAACTTCAAACTAACCAACAGATATATGCTATACTTCCGCAGTTTAAAGTTATTTAAACTACGGAAGTATAGCATAGGGTAGTACATATAAAACTAACTTAAAACATCTTTATCGTAAATAGAGGGATGCTATACAATGTGGCAGGTGGAATTACAACTTTTTTGCAATCAAGTGTTTGGCATTAAAGAGGTTTTTCTAAACTATCTAAGAATGCAATCTGGAAAATCTTATTAAATTAAAACAGTTCCTTTATGAGCGGTTTTAGCTACGAAGAAGTGTTCTAAGGCAGTTTCACTCAACATTAAATGTTAAATATAAGTTTTACTACGACGTTTCCGACATTGTATTACAAATTCAGAACTCAATTGTTTGATATATAAAAAATTTAAATAAAAGGAAAAACTGGATCCATAGTCATAATAAAGAAAAAATATAAAATATCCACTAATAAAGTTTAACTTTATTTTTAAATTAGATATTACTATTTTAAAAATATTCTCTCGCAAAATAAGGTTCGGATTTTATACAAAAACGCAAATATTATATTTAAAATGTTCCCTAACTACAGCGTTCCCTAACTACAGTGTTCTAACTTAGAGGTTATAATAGTAAAATGATTTTAAAATAAATAATTAATTATTTTGGAGTGCGAAGTGTAATTGTAAAACGCCAAATAAAAACCTTTGAATAACTTTTGCGGGGTTTGTTATTTGATAAATAAAAGGTTCGAAAATGATCAATTTTAATATTGATCTATGCACTAAACTATACTATAATTGACTAGTACTAACTATAAATAATCTATTGCACTAAATTATTTTTCAAACTAATTAAGAATATTATCATGTATCTCACTGTAAAATCATTTAGATATAAAATTCAACCGAGCTTTATGCTAGAATTTAAGCAACAATATGTTTATGATAAATACAAACAGCTTTGGAAACAAGTTGAACAAACCTTTCAACACTTTGTTAATGGGACAAATATCTGTGAGGTTAAACTTTTTTACAGAACTTTTATACTCTCCTCATCAGTAAAATCTTCAGTTGTTACTGGTTCATCTCTGTCTTAATCAAAAATATTTTACATAATATACAAAAATATATACAAAATATGAGCTTATATGCAAACATCATTTTGATTATATGAACATCTTTTTGAACCATATACAAACATGATTTTGAATTTTTGAAATTTTATTTATTAGGTTTATAGTTGAACAACTTTTGATTTGGTTTTTTATAAAATAAATGGTTGATACAGCTTCATGCAGCTTATTGTTCTCATTAGAGCGAATATTTTCCCTCATTTTAAGTCATAAAGGTTTATAAAAAGTTCTTTTCTCACAGTCATATGAAGTTCTTTTTTTGTAGATCTCTTTAGTACAACTTCATCATAAACTATTTTTATTTCTCCCACAAATAAAGTTTCATTAATTTTACAATCAACACCAAAAGCAAATAAGTTCTGTGTTATCTTTAAATAGAAGTCCGATAGAATTTTGACAATCTTCTTTTGACAGTCTATTTTGGATTTGTGTATTGCTAAAGTTGATTGTTATATAATCAAAAATCTCTGAAAGATCAATCATAAAAGCATTACCTAGTGCAACTCTAATTGAACTTCCTGTATCATATCTAATCAAATCAATAGCATACTTTAGAAGCTTCCCAAGATTGTAAGTTCTTATTGATTTTCTTTAAGGTTCTATGAGAAAAATTACAAAGCTTTGTTAAAATTTTTTTTTGTTCATTAAATAAACTTTAAGTTAAATAAATCATAAAGTTCAACCAATTAACTTAAATATAATATATTTAATCAAAGCAGAAACTCAATTTTCTACATTTTAATTCGAAACTAAAAATCTAGTGATTTACCACAATTAGAGATTTTAAAACAGATTCTAAATATGCCGTTTTTGGAAATTTGCAAATAGTTTCTTGTTGCAGTAGTTGTTTAAATTATAAAAGATACTTTTCTAGACCATTCATGATCAATTTAACCAAGTTATAATGATCATTTTGGACCAAACCTTACTCAATTAAAAAAAAAAATGTGTCTTTTTATCTGGGCTACATGTGCATTAAATATCAGTATGAGAACTGGAAATATTAAATGATGAAATTCATAGTAATGTACTTTATCATGCTAATAATATATATTTTATTTAAAAAACTTTTTCTTTTTTTTAATCTAATGATCATAAAAGCAGGAACTGATGTTAAAAGGTCTTCCCATATTTTTAGAAGTGTTTGTTTCCGTTGCTACTTTACATTTACTTTGGTTTATTAGGCTGAATATTTTAAAAAGTACATTGACTTTTTTTCTACGCAACAAGTGAACATTAAAGGTAGCCAAAGATTAACTTTATTCCACCAAGTCCCTCAATTTTCTATAAAAATTTTTTTCTATAAACGTCTTTATAAACAAAAGTCAAAACAAAAAAGTCTTTTTCTAGTTTTCCACGTTTTCTTTACAAACTTTTAAAAAATACATTTTTAATACTGATTTTAAATCTGAACTTTGTTTTTGTCGGTAAGCTGTAGTTTATTTTCATTTTCCGATTTTTCAATTATTCAAAAATAAAGTTTTCTGTAGGCATTTTTATGAAAACTTGGTGACCAAGATAAAAGGTAGGCACCACATACTGTGTGCCGTATTTGTAAAGACCAATCTTTGAAAACATGGCACACAGTATGTGGTGTTGGACATGTCGAAGACTCGAGATTGGACAAAATGAAAAAGTAAAAATTTACTTTTTGGAGTCCCCGCTGTGTGAAGAGAACCACTAAACCATACGGACGACTGCTACTTTTGTCTGGTAATGGAAAATTTGTCTCTGTTAATGAAAAAATAAAGCTGCAAAAAATAACCAATTCCAACATTCCTTCTGCTATTTGACCTCTTCAACTTTCTTAAAAGATTTAAGCTCCAATTTTTAAGGTTTATTTTTGTAAGATGATGAACAAAGCATGTCTGCTACAGAAACAGAAGAATTTAAACCAGATTAGGAAGACTCTAATGTGAATCGTTTAAAATTGTCTCAGTTTTTTTGTCAGATAGAGCTGAACAACTTAGTGCGTGATTCAGGACTTTCTAAGCAAGCAGCGGATTAATTAGCCTCTCGGTTAAAGGAAAAAAACCTTTTTGACAGCTTTGCAAAAGTTTCCTACTTTAGAATAAGAGAGGAAGGATTTGTTAACTTTTTTTCAGAAGTTCATTTATTTGTTTTCTGTAATGATATTTCAGGTCTCCTATTACAGTTAGGTATTTATATTTTTAATCCAACAGAATTAAGATTGTTTTTTGATAGCTGAAAGCGAAGCCTCAAATCTGTCCATTTGAACAACGATACTATATGATCTTTAATAATCGACTATTCTGTTTATTTGCGAGAGACTTACCATGACATTAAAATGGTGCTTGACTTGATTAAATATCCAGAATACAACTTATTTGTGTAGATCTAAAAATGGTTAACTTTCTCCTTGGTCAGCAGAAAGGATTTACTAAATTTCCATGTTATTTATACATTTGGGATAGTCGAGCGAGAAGGTAACACTGGATACAAAAGGAATGACCAAATCAATTCGCAACACTCTCACAGTGGTCATGCCGAATATTCTGAATTAACCACTGTAAATTGATAATGTTTGTTCAGTTAAAACATTCAGTTTTACCAGTTAAATATTTTACCAGTTAAACAGTTTTACCAGTTAGACATTCAGTTAAAACATTACCAGTGTTAAGTTAAAACATTACCTGGTTTTTCATAAGAGAAGAAAAAAGCTGGAATTTTCGATTGGCCAAAAAATAGCTACCTTATCATAAAGAACTTGTAAAAACAATGGATAGCATTACGGACATTGTAAAAAAGATTCTTATAAGTAAAAAAGCTAAAATCTATGCCGATTTATTTGTTAGAATGTTAAAAGTATTTTATGATAAAATAAAATAATTCATATAAATAGCCATCTTGACCAGTTTCCTAAAAATCTTAGAGATGTGAGAGGAGAACAATTTTATCAAGATCTTAAGACAATTGAAGGTCGTTATCAAAGACGTTGGGACAAAAATATATGATGGCATCATCAAACACTTGACGTCATACACCTGATGGCAGCCTCAAACAAGATGACTCAGGAAAAGTTTATAAAAAAAGAGCAACAAACAAAAGTTTCTTCCAGAATAAATACTTGTTATTAAACAATATCTGTCCGCAATATCATTCAAAGCTAAAATTTACATAACTATTTTATTAATCAACAAAAGGTTTAATGGTTTTATATATAATTTATATAATATAAAAACGTTTATTTTTATATTATATATTAATATATATATATATAATAATATGTTTACTTTTTTACATTAAATTGCTATAAATATTTTAAATATCTATATCTCTTAATACTCAGAGTAAGGTATTAATTTAGTTGATGATCATTACCATCATCATCATCATCATCATCATCATCATCATCATCATCATCATCATCATCATCATCATCATCATCATCATCATCATCATCATCATCATCATCATCATCATCATCATCATCATCATCATCATCATCATCATCATCATCATCATCATCATCGTCATCATCATCATTAATATTTTTTATTTTTCCATAAAAAATAAAAAACTATATATTTAGCTATTTTCTATTTTTCTTTTAAATTTAAAAAAAGTTAAACCATTTAAACTTTTTATAAACGAATTTAAATCTGCTTTAGAGAAATACCTCAAAAATTTAGTGAACTACCTAAATTTTTGAAAACTAAAAAATTGTTTATTGTAAGAAATCTGTAGCTTGCCATAAAAATTAAGTAAGAGCAAGTGTCAATATTAATGCAATAAATTTTTTGCTGACCTGAGTTATGTGAAACCATTTTGTGTTTTTTTATTTTTTATTTCTTATTTGTATATTTACTGTTAACAAATCTTTATTATATAATTTCGAAGTTGTACCATTAAGGAACAAAAAATAAACTTAAATAAATGGAACAAAAAACAAACTTAAATAAATGGAACAAAAAATAAACTTAAATGAAATAAAACAAAGTAAATAAAATAACCAGAAAGTTACTACAGTTTTGCTGAAAGCTTCATTATTCTGTTAAAAATACGTGTTTGTGTTTCGACTCTACAAATTCCAGCTGCATGAGAATGTAATTGAGTTCAGTGCTACTTTTTTAATTAGTTGAATTAACGAGTTATTCCTCTCATAAAAAAGACTTTCTTCTTCTTTTATAACAGAAGCAGATCTTATATTTTGTGTATTAGGTCTTTGTTTTTTCAAGCTCCGTTTAAAGCAAATGTGACGTTGTAGTTAAAGCAACTGTGGCGCTGTAGTTTAAGACTTCAGAATAAAAAAGTTTGAGATTTTGCTCTGGCCATGTAAACAATATTGCTATGTAAAACGGCATTAAATTTCTTGATAAATGCTTTCCTGCGGTCCTCTTTGACAAGACGTTCAGGTCTTCATGGACCTTATAATCGAAAAAAATAAATAAATAACAAAACAACTTTTTTTAGTAGTATTTGTTTTATTACATTATTTTAAATTTATAAATCCATATTCAGGCACATTGTAATCTAGCTTAGTTTAAAATAAACTTATTTTAAACAAGATATCAGACGATCGGCATAATTGATTGAGACTATTTTTGACATATATGTGACAAGTTTTTGGAGTTTGTTTATAAATAAAAAATAGTTTGATTCAAGGCTCACTTGACGTGACTGAAACAAAAGCACCCTCAAAAACACCCCAAGCAACACCCTGTTTAAAGAATAATAACTTTTTTTTAAAAAAAGAAAAAAATGCTTGAAGTAAATAAGATAATGATTTATTATATTTTAAACTTTATAAAAATATATTTTGGCGTTCAAAAATGTTTAGAACCTTTCATTTTATAAATGCTGAACATTTTTAGATAGTTGATCAAAAATAAAAAAGGACACGCATTTTCATTCGTTTTCAAACGTTTCTATTTTATGTCAACTACTGTGGTTTATAGTAAGGTAAAAATGAACTGTGTATTATTTGTTGCCAAAAAAAAACACAAACAAAAAAAAGGCCTCTTGAAAAATTTGGGGCTTCTAAATGTGCGAGGCTCGAGAACTAAGACTTTTTAGCTCTACATTCCATTTTATCAAGAACTAATGATGACCTAAATAACTCTGCCAAGTCAAGTTTTTATCAAGACTCTATCAGCAAAATTATTAGATTTAATAACTGAATTAATTTTTTACCAAGAGAAGTCAACAAAAACAATAAAACAGTAACTGAGTAAAAACAGTATAAAAATAGAAAATAAAATTGCTAAGATAAATTAAGTGAACTAAAAGATAAAAGTCGCCAAAATAACTCAAGTATTAATTAGCTAGAAGAAATAGAGAAATCTGGGAAGACACAAAAGCTAAAATAAAATCATTTTATATGTCTAAACTGGAAATAAATAATAAATATCGAAGTTAAAAGTTTTTTTACTTGATAAAGAATCCATTAATTCAATCCATTCATTCTTAATAAAAAATTCAGACCTGACTTCTTTTAGCAAAGCAGGTGCTTCATAAACTTGGCTATTCTTTTATAACAATAAAAACAGTGCTTCTCAAACAAAATTAACAAAACTTTATTTATTTTAATATAAGAAACTGTTAAAAAAAGTTTAAGAAACTATTGTAGTAACGTAAATGAAATTTTAAATATTTATAACGTGGTATGCATCACAAAAACTGAAGATGTTAATAACTTATATCTTTACTATACGGACTATATTACAACTTCATTAGCGCGTAAAGCTAAAAACTAAGTTGGTTTTCAGTCGATATATCGCCAGTCTGGGTAAAGTTTGAGTTTCTTTTGTTTATGTGTAGGTCACATGCTTTTTTATTGTTCAGAATTCACGTATATTATCAGCGTTTGGATAATCTTAAACGCTAATTTAACGCTGACTTCGTGATTTATAATGTCCAACGAAATACTTTTTTTTTAAATCTAAAATATTTTTAATCAGCAGTAGAACTGCAGCTCTTACGTCAAAGTGGGCCAGAGAGACCACCAGGTTTTTATTCTCATTTTATACTCATTTATCAATATCATCTGCAGCATCAGAAAATGTTTTTATCACTTACAATATTTTTATCATCACTAAAAAAGCAGGATTATTAAAAGCGACCTCCCGGATTACTTTATTACTTTTCTTTTTTATAAACGAAGACATTAAAAAAAATTATTCATAAAAAAAGAATAAAAAAAAAAGTCACATTTTGACTTAATAACAATGTTGTCAAAGGACCGCGGTTCTTCACAGAATCCACCTATACTTTATTGGAAATACAAACAATACTAATTTACAGGATTAGTTAGTCTGATGGGATTAATTACTAATTTAGTCTTTAAAACACTTTTTAAAATAAAAGATTTTAGTTTTCCAAAAAATAAAACATTAAAAAATAAAAAATATTTTTAAAGTCACGCGTTGCAAAAGATCTCAAAAAATGGTTTGAAAAATTTTATAGAAACTATAGCAAAGAAATAATGTTTGCTAGTAAAAATACTTATAAAAATTAAGCTAAAAAATTAAAAATAAAAAAAAACTTACAAAAAATGTATTTTTAAAATTCGATCGCACATGGCAGTTTTAAAGAAAATTAAGACAATAAAAAATTAAAAGCTTTTTACCTAAAGTTATTAAAATTAATGCTAAAATGTTTTTTGATTCAAAGATGCTGAAATAAGCCCATTTTTAATAAAAACGCTGAAATAAGCCCATTTTTAATTTTAGTTTAATCAAATTTAACTAAAGACGTTACAATCAAAACCGAAGAATTTTTATTTTTTTGAAAGTAGTTATATTTTTGGTGTGGTGTGGGTGTGGACCGTGTGGTGAAACTGGTATTTATAATGTAACTGGTTAGTATCTTTTTACATAATTTTTAGAAACAATATCTTTGATAACTTTAATGAATCTTTACACAAATAACTACGTTTTCAACTGCAATTGAATCTACAATGCCCTTCTCGGTAAACATCAACAAAAAGGTTTCACGCTTGTAGTTAACTACTGAGAAACGCAGCTTAATTTTGACAGTTTAAGTTTAATAAATGCCTTTTCACAGCCTACTTGTGGTAATGAAAGTGTTAATAGATATTCTTTAGCCAGAAACAGATTTTAATAAGCGATTGCATTTAAGGAATAATTGCATAAAATACTATAGCAGTATTTTAAGCATTTTTTACAAGACCCCACTCAACTTTCAAAGTTCTGAAAATCTCTTTCATTCTCATTTACAGTAGTTTTGTTGAAGTATCCAACTCTGAGACTGAATTCGATTTTTTCTGAATCACCTTCACTAGAGTTTGCTAAAATTAAATCTAGTTTTATCTCGTAATGTTTTTGAGAGCCCATCAAAATTTATTGCAAAGCTATGTAATTTAGGTTACAATCTGTCAAAACAAAGATTAGTTAGCTGAGAAAGTTTTGCAGGACTGTTTTCTGCAGGACCATTTTCAATATTCTTTAAAACGTCTGAAATTTAAACATGTGTGTCTTTAATGTTGCCCCAGTTAACTGAAAAGTGTTCATCTATGCTAGTGGTAATCGGATCAATTACTCTATGGAAAACTTCCACTCTGAAACAATCAAGAGGATTCTCTGGTATGTCATTAAAGGCAAATTTCACTGCCATACGTTTCTTTTGATGAAGTCGTTTTAAAGAACTCTATTTTAACATCTAAACCAAGTTCACTAACATAAAGAAGGGTGTTGGTTTCTTCAACAAATGCAATTGTCTTAGAATGGACTTATTCGAAAGATACTGTCTGCATTTCTTGTTTTTCTAACTCCATCATATTCCGAGCACTGAAATAATCGAGATCTTATGTTTGCTAATATTCGGAAGCTTGTTGCAAAATGGTGTATACACGTAGAAGCAGAAAGGCTGCAATTTTTGTAGTCTTTTCAGTTTTGGAGATCCAACCTTTTGTTCAATAAGAACATCCAAAACATTCATTCGTTTGCAATAATCGCCACAATAAGTTGCTGTACTCTAAAAGAGAGCAACGAAATTTTTGATAGCTTATACGTTTTGTAAAATATCTGTTGTGGACAATTTTAGGGCTTGCGCGTAACATGTATGAAACATTTAGTGACAAAACGTTAATGTAACTCCATGGTATATACCATATTTACCAACCACCAATGTATCTTGACTATCATTTAAACACTAAAATTCTAACCACCAATTTCCATCACTATATAATTCTTCATCAAGATTAAAGTAGCAGCTAGAATATTATTAAACGCGGTCTTTGACGGCATTGTTACCAAGTCTCCATATCCCTTTCCTTTTTGTATCAAACATTCTTTCTTTATTTGACTTGCCTGAATTGCTTTTTCTACATGATTCTTAAGTGGAACGTCAAACTCTACTATCAGCAATATTAGTTTCAAGAAGTTCCCGTAATCAATAGATTTATCGTGCAAACTGTCGAGAGATTCACTCTGATTATCTCTGTATGAAAATGCTTACTTTTCAATGAAAACGACTAAATACGTTTGAATACGTTTTATCGTTTAAATACTTCAATATTTATCAATACTTGCACTTTCTGCTTTCCACTTGACATTTGTTAATTAAAGAATTTATATCTTTCTTTGTTTTTTAAAGAACTTTTATCTTTCTTTGCTTTCTCTCAATAGTAAAATGACAGCGGCTTTATATATATATATATATATATATATATATATATATATATATATATATATATATATATATATATATATGCGGGAATCCCACAGATATTTCTAACCTCACTTTTTAATGTATATGGTGTAATTTGTTGGTATAAACAAATTATGCTTGTATTTATTTGATTTTTCTTAAAATCTTTAATTTAAAGTATACATATAAATACATATACAAATCCATAAATATAAACACATGCACATATAAACACATATAAATACACACACATATACATATCTATACATATGCCTTTTTTTTTTTTTACCTTTTAGAGAGTTCGTAGTACATATACAAAATAAGAAATATATATACATAGTCAATAATACAAGTTTAAATAAAGGTCAAAAACTAGCGTAGCAATTGTATTTACATTTAAAGTCCTTCGGTATAATGGCGTAAATAAATAAAGTATATATAAACCAAATATCGTAGTCAATGCAACCTTCAATTATATTCAAATAAATGTATAGAAGTAGTAAATTTAAATTAATATTAAATAAAATAAATCAATATTTAGGTATTTAAGAGCTATGTATCATTTAAAAGTATGTCAGTATATTATCAATTAAAAAAATTACTCCTTTAAGTATTTTCCTAAATAAAATATAACTCCATTTATGAGAAAAATTAAAATTTTTTAACGCAATATTGTTCCATAAGAAAGCTCCGCGAAATGAAATATAGGTTTTACCAAAGTTTGTTTGGATAATTGGTTGTTTAGTAGAATTATAACTTCTTCAAGAGTGTTTATTTTTTCTTTTAAAATATATAAATCAAGAAAGGGGGTTGGAGAGAAATTGGTTTTACACTTGAACATAAAACAAAGTACATTAAAAACATTTACTCAATATATATTAGGAATATTTATATTAATTAAGAGAGGCTTTGAGTGAGTAGGACGATCTTTGAAATTTGTAAGTCGTGCAATGTGCTTCTGTTGACAATAAAGTGGTTTTAAATTATTTTTGTAAGCGCTTCCCCACGCAATATTAGCATAATTAATATGACAATGTATAAAGGAGTAATAAAGTTGAATTAGTAGATATTTATTTAAAACGCTTCTTACTTTATTACATGACTCCAATACTTTTTGCAATTTAATTTAAAATAAGTTTCCGATGTGATTTTTCCAGGATAGATTTTCATCTATAATAATACCTCATAAAATTATATTTTAATAAACATTTATTTGAAATATATCTAGCACGTTCATGTTTTCTAGTAGGGGTTGAGCATGAGTAAATTTGTTTTTGTTGTACACTAGTATTGAAGCGCATTTTTGACGTAAGTAAAGTGGTTCTAATTTAAATTTGTGGGTACTGCCCCAGGCTATATTAGCATACATACATGTATGAGTGAAAAGTAAGTAAGTTTTAGACTTACAATATATATGACAATATATATGTTATTACATATATTGTGTATTACAATATATATGTTACAATATATATGACAACTATATATGACAAATATATACATATAATTTATACAAAAAATAATGCTTCATTAACAAATATAAACATAAAACAAACATGTTTAAACTTACGCTTTTAAGCAATATATTAATTTTTCTTTGTATTGTAATTAAAGCTTCCATATCTAAAATTCTTTTCATGAAAAGATTTTTTTTCAAACAGAAGGTTTTTTTTATGACACTTTCTTTATGATTATTATGGAGCTTTGCCTAGTAAGTTTAAATTTAGACAAGTGTAAATTTAGACATGTGTTAATTTAGACAAGTGTAAGTTTAAATTTAGACTTGGCTTTATTAGCTTTTAATACCATTGAGTTCGTCATTGTAAATTAAAATAAACTTTTTTAAAAAAATTAATTAATTCACAAAAAGTTAACTTTTACCACTATCATTTATCTATCATTTTCACTTAAATATACAATGTTTTTTTTTAACGTGTCCTTAAATTGGTACTCCGTCGAGAAGCATAAAATTTTAAAACTGCAGAATTTATATCAATCAAAAAGACATCGGCGGCAGTAGAAACTTAATTATAAATAATGTGTGCAGGGCAACCGCCTCTGTACTTGACTCTGCAAATATGGCTATATTTACAGATAATGTTTCTTTTAATTTGTAAAACACATTATTTATTCCAAATATTTTCAAAATCAATTAAAACTTTATGCTTCATTAATGACTAAATTATAAAAACGATTTCTGCTTGTCATCAAGAAGTTACGAATGTCTTGGTTTGAAATACAGCATTTGAGATTTTGCATTTAAGATTTGGCAGCCGAGAAGATAAGCGAACGGACAAGTTTATTTGAAAAAATCAAACTTACTAACTTTTAAGGAAATTATTTTTATCATTATCCAATTTTATCGTTATAATCGTTGACTTACTAAACTTATTAAAATGAAAAATATTCCTTATCTCAAGTAAAAGAACTACTCGAAATACAATAATTTTTTGATTATAACCATAAGATTATATAATACCATAAGATTTTGATTATGATATTTTCGCACAAGAATACCATAAATCAAAATCTTCAATGACTGTATATACGGTCATTGATATACCATTGATGACCGTATATACTTCAATGACAATATATATATGGTATAAGTATTCTACGGTATATAGGATAGATTAGGGTAGTATGAGCACCTTGGTAATATTAGCATACTTATAGATTTCTCAGATGTAGGCAGTTAAGTTAAAGTTGCATTGTATTTTTTGAATCGACTTTATGTGGTGAAAACAGGAATCGGTACAATTAGCATAAATTTATATGCAGTAATTAGCAGCTATCATCTAATTAAAACGCTGTTAAATTTTTAGCGTTGTTAAAATAATATCATCACGGTCGATTAAATTTAAGGCGCGAAATTTTAGTGCTAAAATAATGAAATTAATTTTTTCATAAAGAAAAATATGTTAGCCAAAATACCAATCTAATTTTGTTTGAAAAACAATGCATAGACACATTTAGTTTTGACTTTATTAAAAGATGCCATTGTGTAATATGGGGATGCTCAAATTACCCAGTGTTTTTCATTGAATTTACCTAGTTTAAAGTCCTAAAACAGCAGTGGTTTTAATTGCTTTTTGAATGAAAACAACGCATAGCAAAAAATTTTAATATTTTAACAATACTAAATATTTTTCTGTAATTTAAATTCAAAAAATATTAGTTTTTATTGTTCAAAGGTTTGAGTTAATAAAGTTGAAAAAATAACGAACTAATTATTTTTTTTTTTTCTTTGCGGAAAACTTAGTAGTATTGTTTCAAAAAAAAGTGGTTCGAAATTTGATCTTTTAATGATAAGTTTTATTAATAACTACAGGAAGGTACGCCTTAAAAACTTCAAAAAAAAGTGGTACCCTATAACTGAACATTGGAAACTTCTGAAGTGCTGAAACTTTCTGTACTTAAAAACTTTTTTTTTTTTTTTTTTTTTTTTCAATTTTTTTTTTTTTTTTAGGTGCCCCAAGAAGTCCTAACGGTCTTGTCACAGAGCACCGCGGAAGTGCATTTAACCAGGAAGTTCACGCCTCCTTCCTTACCGTGACGCGAAATATGTCCAAAGCTCGTTTCGAACCTGGATCTCCTGCTTATTAAGCAAGCACTCTTACCACTGCGCCACGGCCGCACAGAAAAACTACTTAATATGAATGTCTTCTCTGGCCTTATTTTTTATTCTATTGTTTTTAGTAAAGTTTTGTGATTTAAAGAAAAGTCACCTTTTTGGTTGTTACCCCTTAAATACCGCAATCAGGTTTTTTGCTTATAATTTTAGAGCCGTTGATCAGATTCACTCACACTGCAAAAATCGTTTTGTGAAATTCACAAAAAATTTGGTTGTTTTAACAAAAAAATTTGGTGAATATTTATGCACCGAATGTTTTTGTTAAAGTAACCAAACAATTTGGTAAAATTTATTTTGTAAATTTCACAAAATGATTTAGTAAACCTCACAAAATGATTTAGACAATTTCAAAAAATGATTTTGTAACCAAAACCAAAAATATTTGGTGCATAAATATTCACCAAATGTTTTTTTTATGATAATCAAATTTTTTGGTAAATTTCCGTAAATTTACCTTTTTTGTGTGGAAAGTTAACCAATAAATTTTCTTCATTTTCTAAGACAAAACGGAACTTTATATGCCTCGCAAAAAAACTAAATTATCAATAATATAACTCTAAAAAGCATATAATATTTCCACTTGTATTATTATTGTATAATTATCTATAAATATTATTTTATTTACACATAATGCAACTATAAAGTTAACTTATAGATTTAACTTAGAAGCCAATTCACTTGCTTTCGGACATGATACATCAAAATCGGTGCAATTAAAACAATATATAAATTTTTGTAAAAACATCTAAGCTGGAAAATTTACAGTATTGTATTCATTATCCAAGATCTAAAGACAAATAATTGAATATGATAGAGAATCATCAATAAAATCTGTCCGCAGGAACGCAAAAATCAGTAATAACATTAAACTCACTTGAATCAATTTAAACTATTCATTGCTTTCAAGGGGGTTTCAAACGACCACCTGTGATCTTTGTACACAACAACTGCAATGTTTGGTGGTACAGCATAAACTAAAGGTTTAAGTGTCAGCTTCAGGTCATTATATAACATCCTAATGTTATTAATTGACTGCTCAGCATTTTCAACTGACTAAAAAAATAAACAAATGATAATAATTAAGCAATGTAAGTAACAACATAATTATTTTAATCACATTTTTTTAAATTTTGAATCAAATTTTAGTAGTTTATTTATATTTAATATACATACATGGGCTAGAAAAAGAAATAATTCGCCACATTCTTTAACACTAGGAGTCCAGGGTTTTCTCTTTGCTTCTTTACATAAACGTATTTAACGTTTGCGGCATGTCAATCGTACAATAGCCAAAAGAGCAGCAGTCTCTTCTTCTACCCCTATAATATATATATATATATATATATATATATATATATATATATATATATATATATATATATATATATATATATATATATATATATTTGAAAAAACATACGAACCACGGTACAGCACTCACAGCTACACTAGTAACTACTGGTACAGAAATTGGTGTATATAATAATACATAGTATCATTGTCTAACCAAGTCAGTACGTATCACAATCACGGACGCGTTTTGCCCTTTGGGGCTCATCAGCGTAATGATGTGATACCGTATATAATTGTCATAGTTTTATTTCCAATTGTTATGCTTATTTTTATAATTTCTGTCATAGTTATAAACTTTATTTTGATTATTTTAACCGTAGTTTTCATCATTAGATATAATTTTTATTAAAGTTATCATATTATAGTTATTTTTTCTAATGTTTTTTAATCATATTAATATTATTATTTTAATTATTATTGCTAGTAATGATAATATCATTATTTATTAGTGCTTTTTTTTCTGTTGTTTTTATGTTAGTTTTCTTTGTTTATTGTTTTATTTCTTAATGCTTTCTGTTTTATTTACATTTTTTTTTAAAGATGTCACATATATATATATATATATATATATATATATATATATATATATATCCACATGAATGTATAAATATGATTTTTTTATTTTCAGGTTAATGTACATTCGTAATTTTCCAACCTCTTCAAAACTGTCAATCTGTCAGATCGAAAGCTGTCGTTAATATATTTATGCGAATCATAAATTTTAATTTAAAATAAAAAACTTACTGTACTGCTCCTACAAATAAAAATATTCCAATGCATCTTGCATGGAACATTTCTTGGCAACTAGACCTATCAATTTTTTTGCATGTAATGGGATTTTTTGAAAAAAAAGTTGTTGCAATGCTCATAGTTCTTCTTCATGCTCAATTGAGTAAAATCGATATTTACCTATAAAAAAAGACATTATTTTGTATTTCTGCGGTAACATATAGTCAGTAATATAAGCACATAAGTAATAACATATAACAAATATCGAAAATACTTACCTATGCATCTGCTTTTAGATCCAAAATAAGTTTAAAATTCGGAATACCTTTGGTGCCTGATTGAAAACTTTTCAACCTAAAATTCGAAATTGATTTCCATTTCTGGAACACTTCAGTCCATGGTTGACTATTAAATTTAAGCCAATTAAGGTCATCTTGAAAAAATAAATTTTAAAATTTATTTTTTCTAAAATATTCTCTATTATATGATATAAAATTGTGCAAAGATGAATATACATTTTATCAAAATATAACTTATATCATTTTATCAAACAAAATTTCAATGATTAATTATATATATAAAATTTACTAAAAATATAAAACACAATTTACTACTTATAATAACTAAGTCATATAAAGCATACCATTACTAATTTTATGTTCTTCAACTAATTGTTGGCCATTAGAATTTTTTAAAATACCCACTGAAAGTTACTCACAATCTTTTCTGAAAGAAAACGTGCAATATTAGCATTTGCTGATTTACAGACATCTGCATTAGTTTATGATGAAGTACAGTTTTTGATCCAGAAACTCTTTTATCAGTTGAATCTTGGAATGGATTAGCTTGCTGTATGCAATGTTTATTCAATGGGCTCATTACCTTGTTATTATACAAACTGAAGTCTATTTCACTTTGGCTCAAAATAGCTGATTCTATAATCAAATAATATCATTATTCACATGGGTTGCACACAGTAATACTGGTATTGTGAAAGTGAGAAACATTATTACATAAAAAAATCAAGTGTTTTAAGTATACTCTTTTCAAATATTTAAAAATGTTATAGCCACTGAAAAATATTTTTAAATATGTAAGAAAAATACAAAAGTAGCATCTCCATTTACTTTTTACGGTTTTGAGGTTCAAAGAACATGCCAGACATACTGAGAGAAGCTAAATATTATTTATAAAACATAAGGTATATTTTTGCAAAAAATTTTACGTATGAAATATTAAAAACATCAAAACAAGTAACAAGTAATTTTACTATTTAATGATTTGCTTTTCATTGCTTTCACTAAATATTGTATCAATGTGAATTTTGAAACACATGACAAAAAGTAATATAAATAATAAAAGTACTTGATAATGTGTTCTGTATTGATTTGGTCTTAGAGAAATGAGCTAACTCAACATCTTCAAGAAGATTGAAATTATCTTCCACTAAAGTAGATAAAAAAATTGTGTTATATGTAATATTTCCATAATTATTAAGAAATTCTATTATATAAGAATACTTGATCAAAATACCTTTATGTAAAACTGGTAAAAAATAACAGTAAATGACTAAAGAAACCGAAAAATGAAGTAATGAAAATATATCAATTTAAATGTAATAGTAAAACTTATAGTATTCTATAATTGTATATAGTATACTTATACGTTATAGTATATTTATCTATAATATAATTATTTTGTGGGTTATATATATTATAATACAAAATGTACCAATAAATAGTAAATAAAAAGTAGTCAATTATTTAATGTAATACAAAAAAAATCACATTGTTTTGAAATAAATATATAAAATCAGTTCACTAAAAACAGGTAATACCAAATACATGTATATAGTAAATATATATACATATTACCTATAAATACCTAATTAGTTTCAAGTAAATACATTATTTGAAGAATTTTAAATTTTTCGTTATAACCATTGAAACCAATGTCAAGTGAAGACATTGTTTGAAGATTTTTAAATTATTTGTTATAACTATTGAAACTTGTGTCAGTGAAGGAACCTATTGTTCCTTCTGTGACACAAATTTAGAATGACTATAACTAAAAATTTAGAATGTTACTAACAATGTCTTTACTCCAAATTAAATAAATATAATATCTATTTAATTTGGAGTAAAAACATGGTTTTTTGAATTCTAAATTTTTAGTTATAGGTATTCAAAACCTGTGTCACAGAAAAAATAATAGGTTCCTTCTGTGACAAAAGTTTCAATGGTTCTAACGAAAAATGTGAAATTCTACAAACTTAAACATTTACCTATAAATATTAATTACAGGTAGTATGTAAAGTATTTTTGCCTCCATCTGAAAGTTATTTTTTAATTTCCAATTTAGTTTGCAAACGTTATTTGAACAACAAGACTTTTTAATCTAAAAGAACATCAAATTATTATAAAAATGTTTCTTATTGAAAAAAAAAAATTTAAATGCAACCAAGATCAATAGTTATATTTTGTGCATTAACGACACATATTTTTATTTAAATTTCGTAGTTTCAATGGCCAAGGTGAGATGATGTTATCAAAGTGAGAGCAATTTAAAACAATTAACACTGTTTCAATGTCAACCTCAAAAGATTGCAAGTGATAGCATTCATTTATAATAAACAACTTTTGACAAATGAAATAAAATAAATCAATATGAGATACAAAAATTTGTTTGATTACACAAAATGCAGGATACAATTCTTCAACTGCATAAATAATAACATCACCAATTTTAAAGTTAACGAAGTTAACAGAAACACTTTTTATTTGGAAATATTCTCTGTACAACCCATAATTACCTATCAATTCTGATATAGTTTGTCCATCAATCACATGGCATAGTAAAATAGGCTCAGTTTTAGCAACACAAAATTTATTATTTTTTAAGCCATGTTTTGCCATGAACCAAGTTAACTGATCCATTTGGTGTCTAATAGCTACCGTTTTATAAACATTTTTAAAATTGCCCATAGATGAAGCAGTGCTCTTAAAACCTCTTGATTTACCATCACAACGCATTACCCACATATGACTTAGCGGACCAAGCATTTTAATAATACGTGGATAAGGTTATGAAACTTCAAAGTTAAGCCACACTTAAACACAAAACAGTATTCTTATAAAAATTCAGTGATAAAATAATAAAATATAATAAATCAGGTTTGCTAAACTGCAAACCAAATGAGTAAAGGACAATAAGTCTTAACAATAAAAAAACAACCCAAACATTGTCATTAAAAGGAACTAAATCTCCAACTAATAAAGGAAAGCTTAAAACCAAATTTAGCATTTCAATTGCACCAATATTAATTGAACCATTTTTTATTTGATACTTAGTGGGACATGAAGGAATTGACGAGTGATCGTATGAAAAATTTCTCATTCTGCTATTTAAGTCACCTAGAATGCAGAATTTTTTCTGAAATATTGGATAGTTTAACATTTTTTAAAAATACGTTTGCAAATGCCTTTTAACAAATTGTGCATAATATCACAATAAATATTATCATTAACATGAAATGATGGAATTTTATTAAAGCAACAATTTTCCTTTATACCATTGAGGGAACATTTATGTAAAGAAACGTCATAATGGTAACATTTTTTAGCTCTAAATAATTCAACAGATTCAACAAAAATACTGTCAAAGTCTTTACGTTTCATTTTGCATATTCTGCATGGGTATGTTGCAGTAAAACTTTCCACATAACCTAATTCTCCATTTAAACCAAGATTGTCACCGATAATTTGAGCAAGTACAACATATATTTTAAATTCATTGCCATCTATTTTTATAGTAAATTTTGTTTCTAATTCTGTCATTTCTTTGATGAATATAGAAAATGCCTCTTTATTTGAATATTTAATGCGATCAGAAGAACGTATTATTGCATTTAACAAAATATTCTCAAGCTGTACACAAATCTCCAATTTTGTGAACAACTAGCACTGTTCACAAAATTGGAGAAACTGCTAATCCATTGGGTTCACAAATTGTGAACCCAATGGATTAGCAGTTTCTAAATCATCAAAAAAAACAAAAAACTGGAATTACGAAAGTATTTTGGGAATGAACATGTTGACGGCGTAATTGATGGTTTTGCCACTACTCTCCATCATTAAAGTTTGAAACTAAACTATTAGTAGGTGGTTTTATATTACTTCTTATTTCATCAAGTACACCAGGAAGGCAAAAAAAAAATTATTATATTCATCATTTTGGAGACCATGCTTTTCAAAAATTACTCGGGTTTCATTACTAATTCCTATTACAATTGATGACACAAAGTCTGAACATGCATCCACAATTTTTAATGTAGTGGTTAGGGGAAGATTAGAAGAACTTCTTAGTTTAGAAATATAAGAAGCAGAATCTTCGAAAACACCATAGATTTCATCATATCAAATACCAAATTTTGACATATTATTAAGTACTTAAGTAAAAATTTCAACCTGCTTGAATACTATAATGTTATATATCATTAGAAAGAGGATTATTACAATAATTTATGTTGATAACGAATACTAAAAAGTTGTTCTAGAAAGCCTTCCTCAAGCACGCTAACTTTGAAGAGACTGCGAAAATCGTGGCACAAAATTTTAGCACAAAATTCGGTTCCGTAAAACGCAATTGTCACGTACCTAATATTATCTGTAGAAATAGGTTCTGCATCGTGAACAGCTAAAGACAAGTTATTCGAGGAGAAACATCGTTGCGTAATATCTGCTTCTTTTAAAGTAGGTCTTCGAAGAACTTCTTCATGAGATTTTTCAATATGTTTTTTGCAAGACTTTGGATAGAATTATATTCCATCGGAACCATCTTGACTGCAAACTAATCTTTCGCCATAACTATGTTTGTTGTGAAAAACTTTTAAATGACATTTATAAGAGTTGCTGAAGCTTGCAGTATATTCACAATAAGCACAATTAAACATAACTATAGTGATATCAATAAATTTTTCTTTTCTGTTGAAACTACGATGCCTGAGAATTAATAAAGAAAAAAAATGGCAACAAAATCTCGTTTTTTTCTAGTATTATTTGCAACCCGTTGGCGCATTTGGTGAAAATAACAAATACAATTTTGTAAATTTAGCCAAATAAATTTGTTATACTTTGCGTTAAGGCAAAAAGTAAAAACATCATCAAACCAAATAATTTGGTTAAAATAACAAAAACGATTTGGTAAAGTTCACAGAAGATTTGGTATATTTTACCAAACAGGTTTGTAGCTTTTACAAAATCTATTTAACCAAAAATGTGTGCTTAAATAAACAAAACGCATTTTTGCAGTCCAAAATTTTGTAAACATTTTGTTTTCGGGCCATAGTATTGGTACACACATTATTGTAAACTTATTATAAAAAAAAAGACATAAACAACCCCAAAAAACCCTTAAAAACTACAAAATAAATCCTAACAAATTACAACTTCTATGATAAATTTTAATATAATGTAATTAGAGGGACTATTATTAATTAAAATTTGCAGTTAGTTTAACATATAAGGCACTCTAACTATAAGGCATTATATTTTTATTTAGTAGGAGTATTACTAATGTAATACACACAATTGTTTTATACCATATGTATTTTATAGATAAAAATATTAGTAATTTTGTAAATGGGGAAACCAAAATTTATTATAAAAGTGAGAAAAGAACCTTTTGTTGTTGGAAAACCAAACTCAAAGGCAGAGGCATAACTCCAAAGGAAAAAAATAAATATGAAAGAACTTCAGACTCAACAAGCTGTGTCTTGGTGCATAGAGAACAATAAATAAGGCTATGTTGCTTTGCAAACTGGTATGTTTTCATTTATCAAAGATCGAGGAACAATTGATCGGAGATTAAATGGAAAAACTGCTAATATAAAAAAGCAACACCTGAGAATTTTGAAAGCAGAAGAAGAACACTCGATTGTAGAATTCATTAAAAATAAAAACTGGAGTCATCAAGGTTTATCAAGGAATACAATTAGGATTACTCAACTGTTGGATCAAAGTCCTAATCAGATCATGCATCGTGAATATGATAAAAAAAGAGATAAACTTTTTACAACTTTCCAAACAATAAACCGAGAACTCTTCATGATAATTTTAGGAGGAATGTAGGATAAATGGGCTTCAAGGGACCCATAATTAATGCTGCAAAGAGAGTTGGTTTCTAAAGAAGGTTTAAATGGAAATAATATGCATCAAGATAAATTTCAACAGGCTGCTAACTGTATGGCTCAAAATCAAGAGCAAGAGCCATACAGTTAGCATTGGAAACTTATGTTAGAGCAGTCGCAGATGATTATGAAAGAAAGTTATGAAAAGAGTTTAAATCTAGAAGATATACCAGGTTTGCTTACAGTAAACATGGTTATGAAAAAGTTATGAAAAAAGTTTAAATCTAGAAGATATACCAGGTTTGCTTACGGTAAACAAGTATACGTGTCACCAATATACATGGGTCAATGAAAGCCCAAAACATCATTGAACAGGTCGAGTTGATTGAAATTTGAATAAGGAATAAAAAGGATCAAAAAGAGAAAAAAAGGCAAAAAGAAGATAATGAAAAAGAACAATTTTATAAATGTAAATTAAAATGTGTTTGCAATGGCATTTGTGTGGTAAAGGGTTTTAAAGAGTGCCCAGTCTGCCACGAAGTAAAGAAATCAGTATGCAGCAAAATTTCTTGTGGAGTTAATGGAATGAAGCTAATAATGATTAAAAAACTACATTATTTTTTTCCGTGTCTTTCTCTACCGCCAAAATTATTATTAGTATTATCAGCTTCAAATACCATAAGACCATTTACTGGAATATTATAATTGTTTAACGCATCTCTACAAAATCCTATAATTGTTTTAAATTTAGACCATCATATTCCACGAAATAAATGATGAGTATTGGAAACATTTTCACGTATTTGTGATTACCTGAATCTGTGGAAATTAAAAAAAGAAGCTTTTGTAATTCCTGTTTAATTATTTCTACGGAACGTGATCTGTGGTTCAAACCCCACCTCTAGCAAGTTTGCGACATCGGTTGGGAAGGAGGCGTGTAATTCCTATTAAATGCTCTTCCGCAGCGCTCTGCGATAAGACCGTAAGGGCTTGGGGCACCTAAAAAAAAAAAAAAAAGGTGCTATTAGATTTTTAATTAGAGAAGTTGCTTTTGCTCTTGAAGTAGATTGCGTGCTTGGAATTTTGGAGTCTGGAAACATGATGGAATCGAGTTTAGTTGTGCAGTTTAATCACTGATCTCTATAATAAGTGAATTTAAGAGATCAGTGAGTCTAATGAAGTGAATTTCTGGAGTTGTTTAACAGTTTTATATGCAGTTGTTAATTCCGCAGCCCATGTTTAAAAATCTTTTAGAGAATTACGTATTTTTAGAAATGATGATAAATCCATTGATGAAGATACACAAATTAATCTGGAACTGTGACAATCTGATTTAACGTGATCTCTTTTTCTTAATTTTCCACCATGACTTACCGATATAAAAATATTGCAAATGGAACACAATGCTTCGTATTCATTTTTCCATTATTTTAATATAGGGCCACTTTATTATAAAAGTATCTGATAAGTTACGCTTCTTTTTTGACATGTTTGTTGAAGTACTCAAATTTAAACGAATAATAAAAATACAGAATCAATCTGGTGCTAATAAAAAAAAAAAATCAACGTCAATACTCTACGAGCATATAGTTGCGTCTAACTTAGAATTTTTGAGCACGTTTTGTTTTATTTTTAAAAGTTAACATCTTTAATAAATTTTTATATAATTTAATTAAGTTGAAACATATGGTATAGTATGTAAACTTATCCTTATAAGTTTTTTTTTTATATTAGACTACAATATTTCTAGGGGTTATATATACCCTCGCTATTTAAGTAATATAAAAAACCGTTAAAAAACAAACAAATAATAAAACTTTAATGTTCTTGCGTCTTAAATAAGAAAAATAAAGTTTTTAAACGACGATGTGACGTAATCACCGTTGTTTTCATTCAAACCGCCTTCATTTGGAGAACACCGGGATATTGTATTCCAAAGGACTCTCTCAATTTTCTCTTAAAATGGGCTACCTCTACTTTAATCGTGTTGTTTTTTCTCCAGCCAAAGGCAATTTTTCGAATGCCCCGCTACGGCCGAGTTTTTCCATTTTCTCTCAAAAGTATGTTTTTGATCTTGGCAAGTTGAAATCTTAAGTTTTGTTTCATCTACATGCACATAAACATACACATACACACGAACACTCCTGTTTGTAGACTGTTCGGGAAGTCGAGGCTTGTTTTTTTGAGTTATTAATTGTTGAAGGTTTTTTGGTGATTTAAAAACTGGAGTATAGCCGGCACTTTTAAACATCTTTTTTAATTGATTACTTTTTTTTGGTACCCATGGTAGAGAAATATAATTAAGTTCTAGTTTTTTGATGTTATTATTGTTGTTTTGTTGATTATTTTGCTTATTGTTTTTTTATATTTTTAGGTTTTTTAAGTTTTTTGTTTAAAAAAAAAAACTGAATTAGGAAGTCATTGCACTGCGGAACAAAAGTCTTTCACTTTAGAAAAGTTTCATCAAGTAAACACTTACGTAACAAAAAATATTTGTTATTGTAAAAGGTGTTTCAACACCTTTTACAATAAATAAAAAATATATATATATATTTCTAGCAAGGGACAAATTTTTGACAAAAAGTCAAAAATTTGTCCCTCGCTAGAAATATATATATATATATTTTAACAATTCCAGTTAGTTTAGTTCCCGAAATTTCATGCAAAGAAGTTTTGAACGCGTCGCAACTATTAAGGGGTTGAACACCTCGTTTAGTACAAACTTTAAAGTATTTCAATTATTTCGTTTTATTATTCTATTTAAAACCTCATTCTAAAATTTTTCCTTTTGACAATTATTTTACAAAGTTAGCGCAGACTCATTGGTAAGTCTTTTACTCTTAGCTCAGACTCATTAGAAAGTCTCTATACAAAAATAATTAATAATCGTGCGTTAAATTCATTTAACATGTTAATTTAAATTTGAATAAAATTCTTAACCTGTTAACAGATTAAGAATTTTATTTAAATTTTTTAAGAACGTGGGACTTCATAAACTGCGTCACGCGTATTTTTATTTTATTTTATCACGTTTCTTTAGGCAAAATAAATCTTAAAATTTATAAGATAACTCTGGAATCGAAGTCGCGCGAAAAGTTAAGTATAAAAAAAATTCATCACCTTTATTGATGTCATTTTCATAGACTTAGTATGGATAAAGACACACCTTTCATATAACTACTTGACAATTGTTCTTGAATCCATATCATATTTTCCAAAACGACAGAGAAGTCTTTTAAAATAATTGTAAATGCTTGCCAAATCAAAGTTATTTTTTTAAATTTTCCAATTACTTTGCAATTACTTTGCAATTACTTTGCAATTACTTTGCAATTACTTTGCAATTACTTTGCAATTACTTTGCAATTACTTTGCAATTACTTTGCAATTACTTTGCAATTACTTTGCAATTACTTTGCAATTACTTTACAATTACTTTTCAATTACTTTCCAATTACTTTCCAATTACTTTCCAATTACTTTCCAATTACTTTTCAATTACTTTCCAATTACTTTCCAATTACTTTCCAATTACTTTCCAATATCTTTCCAATTACTTTCCAATTACTTTCCAATTACTTTCCAATTACTTTCCAATTACTTTCCAATTACTTTCCATTTACTTTCCTATTACTTTCTAATTACTTTTCAATTACTTTCCATTTACTTTCCTATTACTTTCTAATTACTTTTCAATTGTTTTTCAAGCTGTTTTTCAGGAACTATCATAACATAGTTTACAAGGTGATCATTTCGTATATTTGAGCAACCATCACTTGAAGTTAAAAAATAAGGACTTTCTCAAATCATAATTAAAGTCAATATTGTAATATTTTTCATACTGATTTCTCAGAAGACTAGTTCTAATAGGTTTGTTTTATGGCATATGGTTTAAATAAGCCGTTCTCAAAGTACCTATAAAATTTTTAAAAGCTGAAGAGTTTATAACATTAACCAAACTCCAGTTCGAAAAACAAAATTTGACAATAAATCATCATATTGCAATTGGTTAGATTTGCTTAAAATGTTCATCCAATTTATTATGGCAGCATTTTTGTTAAGTTCTTTTGGAATATCAGATCTTTCACATTGGTAAATTATCGAAGTAACACCACTATGTTGTTTTCCAGGGTTTGGAATACCGGACCTAAAATCCAATACGGATATTCCACTGTGCTCTCTTGAGACCGCCAGGGTAAATTTTGGTTTACTCTAATTTTATTTGTTTAATTATTAATATTCGGTTGAGGTAAGTGTTTTAAAATAAGTTTTAAAATCTAAATTAACTTTTAAACATATTTTTTTTGTAAAAATAGTTTTTACCTAAAATAACATTTGGAGGGCAGGGGGTAATATGGGAAGGGCGGGGGTTTTTTCAAAATTTATTGGATATTACACCTCTAAAACAATTTTTTTTAAAAGAATACAACTTTGAAATGAAAAAATGAGATCTTTTATGATAAAATTGAGATAAATTCAGAGTTAACAATATAACGTCAATGCAATAAATGTTGCAGTTTAACATGAAATATTGAAATTCCTTATAAAATAATTCAATCATTTCAAAGTCCACAATAATTGAAAATTTTTAAAAAAGGAGAGAAAAGGACTACTTAAAACTGTTTATATCAAACTTAATCACACTTTTCTAAAGCTGTTTCGCATAATCATTGTGTTTCAAACGACGCTTGTATCGCTTCCATACTTGAGAGTGATAGTGGTGAGCACTTTCTCCTGCCTGCTTGGCATATACACCAAGCCTAAACTGACTATACTGAAGAAAAGGAACAAGATGACATACTAAAATATGAACTTTCCAGCTAATATTTAAATGGTAGTTAAACTTTTCCAGAAGTTGAAGCTGCACATTTTCAAAAGCTTTTTTAAAATCTAAAACTGATTCAGCAATAGATTCTCCAATAAACATGCTAAAACCTTTTGTTTTAATAATTGAAAACTTTTTAAGACAAATAAATACAGGTTGGAGAAATATCATATTTGGTAATATAGAGGCTGTACTTAGAAGGTTAACTTCTAAATTATCTAATTTATCTAAAAGTCTCTGTGAATTGTTACCATTCAAACCAGTTCCGTGGTAACCTCTTAAGATTACAACGGAATCTTAAGAGGTTACCACGGATCAAAATCAGGCCACAGTGCAAATAATATTTTTACAAACATAGAAGTAATACCAACAAGAATGTGTAACTCTGGTGGAGGAATGAGATGTTCTACTAAAGTTTTTCATCAAAATACACACCTCTAGGTGTTAGGTATTTTTAAACAGCTTCACTCTTACAGCAAAAGTGAGAAATTTTTTGCCTAAATAGAAATTTAAATTAGAAAAAACTCTGATATTTTATTTGTAATACATATAAAGATCATACATTAATATTTCATAGACTATGCATTGACTGGCATAAACTCTATGCTAAATTTAAATTATTATTATTTTTTTAAATAATTGAAGAAATAGTTTATTAACTAAAATATTATATAAGTTATACAATATTTTAAATTTATTTAAGGAAATCATACCTATTGTAAAAAACAAGAAGGACATATCTTTTTAACAATTTTATCAACGATATCTTGATTATTTGTTGTGATCTGTTCAGATATTTCACTAATATCAGATGATCATCTGAGTTTTTGTCTGTTAATTTGAGATATTTTCTCAATCCAATCATTTAATTTTGATGTTTCACCCCTGCTCAATGCATATAAATTTGTTTTGCAAGAATTACAAATGTTTTTTGGATACTCTAAATAAATTTTGAATACGGAGTTGTACTGCGGGAGTTACTTTAATAAGTTTATGTGATCCTTTTCCAAAGGAAATAAAGCAACATGCACAAATTAGACATTTTTCATCATTTTTGAAACATTTTGCACCAACTTGAATAGATGATATAATCATTAAGTGACGTAATTTTTTTAGATATTTTGATTAATTAAATCTAAAATTTCTATGTTTAAAAGTTAGTTTAGATTTTAATAATTACTTTAAAATACTTTATTTAACCCAATAATCGTAAATAAATAAAAAAACTTAGAGTAAACCAAAATTTACCCTGGCGGTCTCAGAAGAGCACAGTTATTCCGGTATTAATATTTTTCCTATGCCGGTATTATTATTTTTCCTATATTAAAATAAATGAGTAAATAATTTAATTAAAAAATGGTTTGACAATTAAAAATTTTTTTCTATTTATTTAAAGAACAAAAAAAATAAAAAAAATAATTCAGTAAAATGTTAGTTATATACTAATCATAGAAAAAGGAAGAAAACAAAGAATTTTAAGAATTTTAAGGTTCTACTTTTTCTGCGATGGGTTGTTGATATAAGACTTCAGAAAATATAAATTTTTGAGCAAATTATCTCCTATTATTAACCGAATTCTGGTGCAGATGAAGCCATTTGCCTAAAATGCTCTCTCCGATTCTTTTTATACAAGTATAACATTTATGATGACATTATCATCAATGTCATCATGAATGTTATATTTGTATCTAAGTTTGAAACGTCAGCTGAATTGCATTATAAATCTATTGTTATGTAGTAACAATAGATTTATAATGCAAGTTGGCCACACTCAGATGTTGTATCTGTGGAACAATCCGATAGCAGCTTTGGTAGGTATTTGCGATAGCAGCTTTGGTAGTGATCGGAAAAACATCATAATCTTAATTGGCTTCATCATCGTTTGAAATTTATTTTGTGATCCTTTTGTATGTTAGAAAAGCCTCTGGGTGTTATGGCTTCTCTGATGTCATATGACGTGCAGATCATGTTGAGTGATAAACTATCACATGCAGTCATCCCAGCTATTATAGTTGATAATTAGTCATCCATTTTATCACTTTTAAAAAGGTCGTTTGCAGCTACAGAAGGTTTTGATTTCTATACAAATTCTGAAGAATCTAAAAAAGTGGCGCTACCAATATCATTTTTAATAAATTTAATAGATTTCATGAATTTTTAAATGGGTATGAAGACCGCTTGCAAAACCTCTATATCTTTTCATTAATTTCTCACTCAATTTACATTTAGCACACTGTCTAAGTTTTTTGTCTTTCACACCGTCCTGGTTTTTCTCTTACAAAATGAAACCAAGGCGAATCTTGATCATTTGCTTTGGAATGATCCTCGAAATCTTGAATATTCATATCGGTATAAAATACAAATTTTCCAAAAGTTTGAAACACGCTAATAAAATGTAAGATTCATACTCTGACTAAAAAAAAATATTTTACTCACCGTTTGGAATTTTTATAATATTTTAATTTCACAATTACAGCACGTAAAAATAACTTATATCATATAAACAAATTTAATTTTATATGATAAATTTTGTTTCCATTTATAAGATCAATTAAAATATTAAACTTTTTAAACTTTTGAATGGTGAAATCGTTTTGAATGGTGAAATTATTTCGAATTCCTAAATAACGGTATTCGACCTTCGATATCGGTATTTCTGCTACTTTAAGTCATTTAAAACACCGGTATCCGGTCTCCCGGTATTCCCAACCCTATTATTTACTCATATCAACTTTATTATTTACAGATTTATCAAAAAAAATATGTTTTTCTTCATCAGATATACCAGAACAACTAGTTATGGCTGCGTAATTTATCAAATGACCAATAAACTTCTTCGCGACAAAGAATGCATTTTTTCACAATTTATTTAAACACATAACCAAATCTTTAACACTTTTGTTGTTATATAAAGCTCTAAAAGACTCAATATTAAACTTTAACTTTTATGTAAAACTGTTATATTTTCACTTAGGGGTCTTCCATAAAGTACGTACGCCAAAAATTTTGAAATTTGACACCATCCTCCCCTATTGCCATGCGTACTTTTTAGTCCCCTTCCCCCTTAAAAAGTACGTACGTTTTTCAAATACCTTCCCCAATAACTTTTTTTCAATAAAAAAATTTATTGAAAAAAAAAGGTGGTGGAGTACCTTAGATTAGTATCTTACTTTATACGACCCTAAAGCCTTTTGTTTGCGGCAAAGGATCCCATTTTTAAAAACTTGTTTAAATATGTACACTTTTTCAATGTGATCGCTCGGCCGAGAGGTTAATGCTATGTACTTAGACGGCGGAGGCCTGAGTTTGTTTCCTGTTACTATTCTGTTGTACTTTTTTTTTGTTTTAATAAAGAATTAAATAAAAATAAACTATACTTAATACGGACGTTTTTCTTAAACACCCCTCTTTAGTAAGCCCGTTACAAACAAGTCTTACGCGAGATCATTAATATTGAAAACAAAGCCTGAAACCCAGTGCCAAGGGTAGTCTACCAATACCCCTTAATTGTTGGGGAAGGGGGAGGAGCAGCAAATTTTGTGCCCTTTCACGTTTTTTTGGGGTGCTTCCAACCCATTAGCCACGGCACTGCTAAAACCTGTTTTTTGTTGACTCAAAAAATAGTTTGCCTGAAATATGCTTTACTTAGGGCTAGTATAGAAAGGGTGGCATGTGTGCATGGGCTCCCACAGGATTTTTTGATGTTCCAGGTAGGACACTTTCACACATTGTGCAAACTCCAAACTTAAGTATGTTTATACCTATGCCAAATGAGAAGGCCTTGCAAAAATTTGGAATGGCAGAAGTCTGGGAACAAAAAGCCTTAAAACAATTGCTTAAAACTGAATTTTAACAAATTTTAAACAATTGCTTAAAACTGAATTTTAACTTTTCTATTGATTAGCTGGTTAATTGTGATAAATTAGAAAATCAAAGTACGTACTTTTAAATTGAACCCTCCCCCCCCCCTCCCATACGCTTCCGTCCGCTTTTTAAAGACCTTCCCTCTCCCCCTTATCCCCCTATGAGCGTACGTACTTTATGGACGACCCCTTAACAAGTAAATGCATATAAAAATGTTAAATTACAGAGCATTTTGAGGTGCTTTAGACTTAACTTTAATGTAAAACATCTAAAAATCTCATTCAGATGCTAAGTAGTGGTGTAGTGGTAAAAGCGGTAGTGGTGTAGTGCGGTAGTGGTGTAGTGGTAAAAGCGCTCGCTTCATAAGCGAGAGGTTCCGAGTTCGATCCCCACCACGTCCCTGGTAGTACCGCGCTCAACTTGTTTCTCCGCGCAGCGGCCTTGTTCGCCAAGGTTCGTGTTTCGGAGCTATAGAGTTGAGAGAGGGTTATTAACCATTAATAAGTAGCCTCCTCATCTGTAGTGGCCTTTTCGGCCTTGAGGAGGTAAATATATAAAAATAAAAAATAAAAAAAAAGTAAAAATATAACGATTTTACATTAAAAATGTTACCGGTTAGAAACGTTACCGGTAAGTAACTTGTCGAACCCAAGGTGCAACGTGCGTGTGCATACTAATATTTTATCCTACGTACAATATTGTAGAAGATTTTTTAAATATACGTAATAATTTTAAAATGAGCTGGACAAATAGTCCTTTGACAGGGACACTGGGACACAGAGCTTAAAACCGGGACATTTCCTGGTGTACTGGGACGTATAGCAACACTACACTACATTCGATAAACTTTGCTTTATTTAAATTATTAAAAATTTATTCAAATGATTAAGGGTTTTTGCGAATAATTAAGGCTTTACTTTAACAATTAAGGATTCATTTTTATGTATTAGCGGAACCGAGAGAACCTTTTTGATCAAACGTTTCTGCAACTTTTATTTGCCGTCTAATAGAAAATCAGATCATGTGAATCCCAAAAAAAAAAAAAAGATTTTTTTGACTTTATTACGGTAAACAAAATAAAACCATGCTAAAAACGTTTAATTAAATAGGTTCCACTTATTTTAAAAAATAAATCCTGAAATACGTGTCTCAGCGGTTTTTTAAGCATAGCAAAGAAGAGAAATATTTTGATTTTTTTTAAACTACTTTTTTTAACATTGAACCCGTAGATACTTTTCATTTAATTAATTTCTGCATTTTAAGAGCTTTGTTTCCACTTCAATTGAAATTGGTACCGATAAAATCCAGAAAACCAAATTATCTTTATTGAACCTTTATTTATTCGACCAAAAAAAAAAAAAATTGGTATTCCCTAATGCTTACATTATTTTAAGGGTGTTTCTCTCTGCTTTGCTTACAAATTATACAAGACAAATGTCCTTTTCAACATTAAAGATAGTATAGTATTGCTACAATTTTACTAGTGGGTAGAAACCAGTGGCGGGTCTAGGGGATATCTGCGATGCCCAGGATTCTTGAAATGCAGAAATTTATTTAGAAATTTATGTAGATCTATAAGGTTCTTGGGCACGTAATGTGATTGCAACAGAATTCATACCTGGAAGACGGACGAGGAGTTCAATATTATGTATTTTTGACTAAAAAAAGCGTATTGGGTGTTAAGTGATCTACTTATGCAATGACTAGTAAAAAACATTTCATTTGTTTTCATCAGGTAATACATACCTAACAACAAAATGAGTTGATCTACGTGCGAGATGTCTATGGTTGAATCGACAATGATTGAATAATGTTTGTCAGCTTTAAATTTTATAACTGCCTGCAAGAAACTTGCCAATAAAAAAAATTTACTCTAAAATTGTCAAATGCTCTTTTAAAGCAATTTCAAAGGATATTAAAATTATAAAGTTGATATATAACTACCAATTATTTGTAACAGTGAATTGCTAAGTAACAAAGTTTTTTTGTGTGTATTTATTTGCCTTCAATAAAAATTACAATTACAGAATAGCTTTATTTCAAAGGTAAACGGCAGGACTTCCAGAAGATCATACAATCTTATCATGAAGCCCTTTACAATATCAAATATAATAATAATAATAAATAATAATTTATAATAGTAAACAATTTAACCAATAAAAATAAATCAGCATAAACTTTATATAACTCTGCATTTAAAATACATATATACTGGATAAATTATATGAAACATAAGAACCTAAAACAAGAAAAAATATTTTCTACATAAAAGATAACTTCTATTAATTTTCGTTTGAAAGAAGGTTTAGTCTATTTCAAAGATAAATCAAAACTTGGCAAAACTATTTTTATTTCATAAATAAATAATAACTGTGAATAAATAAGGAATGCGTTAAGAAATAAATGTTCAAATTTAGTTTGGCAGAAAAGTTCTTGTAGATTTTTTCCATTGCAAAGATTGCATTTGTTTATGGATTTTACATTATGAAAGGTTTATAAATACATCAGGAAATAAATGATTCTTACATTTAAACATGAAACATACATAAAATATTATAAACATATAGTTCGTATACATTTAAGACTTTCATTTCTCTCAGAAGTGGTTTTGAATTTGAAAAACAATTTACAAAATTAATTGAGCAAGCTGCCTATTTATAATGCTGATAAAGAGATTTAAGTTTAGTTTTGTGCGCGCTACCCCATACAATATTTGCATAATTTAAATGGCAGTGGATAAACGAATAATATAGTTGTTTTAATTGTTGTTTATTTAACCCTGGTGTACACAACCAAATTTACTAACATTGTTAGACAACCAGGGTACCGGGGTACCCAATTTTTCGTAATTTAAAATGTAAATTCTATGCAAACTATAATTTAAATTATTTTTTTATTGTTTATTGTTATACATTGTTTTATTTAAAATAGTTTTTCCATTATTATTCAAGTTATAATGCTGGAATAATATAATATTAAGATAACAATAGAAAATTAACAACTGAGTTATGGAGGAATTATCAATAGCAGAATTTGAAAGGTAAAATAAATTTAATTCTAGAGTATTATTTTATTGAAGAATCACAATATTGAATAATAAAACTATAATTTTATATCAGATTATGTGATGTAGAAAAGGAGGCCTATTTGGTTGCATTGATAGGATCCAACAGTGATATTTCTAGCAATAACTCTGATGGCGAGGATGGTGATTGGGTGCCTAACAATATGTTAGAGCATGAGGTTTCTGATAATGATGATAATGTTTATATTTCAGGTTAGTTTTAATAAAGTCAGACCAAATTATATATATATATATATATATATATATATATATATATATATATATATATATATATATATATATATATATATATATATATATATATATATATATATATATATAAATATATATATTTATATATATATATATATATATATAAATATATATATATATATATATATATATATATATATATATATATATATATATATATATATATATATATATATATATATATATATATATATATATATATATATATACGCTTATTTATTTATTTGCAGATCCTCAAGAAATTCCAATGCCAAAAGAATTAGATATATCTGCAGAAGAAGGTGCTTAACTTACTGCATTTTGCAAATCTTAATCACAGAATTAACTAGTATAAATATTTCCATTTTTTACTTTTTAAACTCATTATTTTCAGACAAAGAAAATGAAGAAGAAATAGAAGCATCCCAAGGTGAAAATAGTGACAATGAGAAAAATGATAAAAAAGCAGAAGCACAAGAAGATAGTTAATAAAAGTGATATACAAAAAGTCATTATTTTTTTTATTTTATGTTTATGAAATAAATGTTTCTTCTTAATTTTAGCAGAATCACAGAGTACTTACAAAGCTAAAGGAATTGTATGGAATAAAAACCCTTCTCAACAAAATAAAACCCCATTCCGAAACATAGTGTGTCAGTGAAGTGGTCCTAATAAGAGCACCGAAACACTCTCGATTAGTGACATTTTCTTAAAGATATTTACTGTGGAAATGGCAGATATTGTTACTCGACATACAAATAAAAAAGTATTCTCGGTATACTCATCACTCAATCTCAATTCAGATTCTAAAAGAAAATGGAAGCCAGTTACAGTTCAGGAAATATATTCTTTTATGGCTATTTTGATTTGTTCTGGTGTAAATAACTCTAATACTGACCACGTTAGTGATATGTGGCATTCTAGCTCATACCCACTATATCGAGCAACAATAGGAATCAATAGGTTTCGAAACATTATGCGTTTTATTAGATTTGATGATGCCAATACTCGCAAGCAGCGCAAAAAATCAGATAAAGCAGCTCCAATTCGTGATATTTGGACAATGCTTAACAAAAATTTATCGCAAATCTATAAGCCAACAGATAATTTAACAGTAGATGAACAACTTTATCCTTTTCGTGGTCGCACAAAGTTTACTCAGTACATTCCCTCAAAGCCAGCCAAATATGGCATTAAAATATGGTGGGTTTGTGATGCTGAAAATGCTTTTCCTCTTAATGGTATCATTTACACTGGGAAAACTGGTCATACACGAGAAAAAAACCAAGGTGAAAGAGTTGTTAAAGAACTTGCAGTTGCGTACAAAGGCAGTGGGAGAAACATTTTCATGGATAATTTTTTTACTAGTTTATCTTTTGCTCAACAATTGCTCTCATGGAACTTGACTATAGTTGGCACATTAAAGAAAAACAAACCATACATTCCACCGATAATGGGTCCAAATAAATCAGGGGAATTATACTCATCTTTATTTGCCTTCCATGAAAACATAACAATGTGCTCTTACGTACCAAAAAAAAAAAAATCAGTAATTCTTTTATCAACAATGCACTCTGATATTGCTGTAAATGAGGATCTAAAAAAAAAGCCACACATTATTACTTATTATAACAAATGCAAAACAGGAGTTGATACCATGGACCAAATGATAAGTAGATACACTACACAACGTCGCACTTTGAGATGGCCACTGGTAATGTTTTTTAACATGTTAGACATCAGTACACTTGCATCGTATTTGATTTATTATGAAAATAGAAAGATGATGAAAAAAAAAACCAATCAGCGAAGGTTGTTTATGCGCCAATTAAGTGAAGAGCTTGCTAAACCAATGATAATCATTCGGTATCAAAACTTGCAGGTAAGAAGGCATTACAATACTAAGATTGCTATTGAAAGTGTGATTGGACAGCAAAGTGTTTTAGTGAAAGAGAATCATCTGGAAGAAAAAAAATTACTGGTTCTTGCCATATTTGTTACCAACAGCCAACAAAGAAGAGAAGAAAAACAAGAAAGAGTTGCTCTCAATTCAATAATCCTGTGTGTGACGAACATTCATTTGGTTTTGTTAAATGTGTTGAATGTAATATATGAGTTTTTTTGTTAACTTTTTTTATAAACTTTATATTTTATTTAGAAAAATGTAGCAAATTGATAACTTAGTTTTTAAGTTCAACCAATCTTGAGATTTCTTATTGCGGGTACCAGGGTACCCGGTTGCGTCCACAAACCATGTTCACTTCAAACTTATATATTTTAAGAAATTTTTTTGTTTCTGGTATTTTTTATGCACAACTATGTTAAATTTTAGCCATATAATGTGTATCTAAATGCCCAAAGTAAAATATTATCTACAAACTTATTTACATTAAAAAATGTGCTATAGTGGGCACCCGGGTACCCGGTTGTGCACACAAGGGTTAAGATATCGTGACCTTAGAATAATATGGTTCTATCTCCATATTTTAACGTTGTGAGAATATAACTTTTGATTTTTAATTATTTAATTGTTTCACAGTTGTTGTTGTTTATAATAATAAAATATATATTTTTTATTCTATTTATTTTTTATAATTAATCTTACAATATTATTTTCATAATTTTTAAAATTGCTTGTTTACAAATTTATAGTTAATTCCAACTTTATTAAATAAGGTTGAAATTAACTATGAAAAAACAAAAACTAAGAATTTTTAAAATTATATAAATAATAATAATAAGATTAATATATTATAATTATATAATTTTGAACACAAAAATATTGTTATAACTAACAACAGAAAATTAAATTTATTTACCATGAAAATTTGGAGATAGATTCTAATAATTTGAGCAGCCGTGGCGCAGTGGTTAGAGTTCTGGCTCAGAACTCAGAGGTCCTGGGTTCGACGCCGGCTCTAGCCCAATAAGCGAAATTGGTAAGGAAGGAGGCGTGAACCTCTAGTTAAATGCTCTCCCGCGGTGCTCCGTGATAATACCGTAAGGACTTCCTGGGAGCACCTAAACAACCTAAAAATAAATAAAAAAATAAAAAAAAATAATTCTCATTTACCGATATGCTTTTTGTCTAATCCCAACTTATACACTGAGGCATATTCGTTGAGACGCATCAATTTTTTTCTCTTTGTCTTAATTTTTTTCTATGAATTGTCAACTGATATGCATGCAAGTTATTTTCAAAATAATTGTTGTGTTGTGGGCTAATAAAAATCACAAAAAAATTTTTTCTATGTGTCTTTATTAACATGAGAGTATGTTTGATATTCGAAAGTACATTTTTTAATTGGAATATATCTATAGACGCAGTCATATTTTTGACATTAAAAGATGGAAATTAGTGATGCGTATGCCCTCCATTACACTGGATCACCTCAAAAATTCTGCCTTTCATTGACTCCACTAGTCGTTGAAGTGTAGTTTGATCCAACTCAGACCATGCTTCAAGGATTTTACACTTTAACTCAGTAACAGTTTTAAATTGGTGTCCGGCTGCTTTAGCGTCATAAACTTTTCTTGATAGCATTCCCCACACGTTCTCGATTAGATTTAAATCCGGGCTACAAGCTAACCATTTGAGATCCGGGATGTCGTGGTCTTTAAACCATTTCATAAAATGCCTAGATGTGTGAATTGCAGCATTATCTTGCTGAAATATGGCATTATCGTCCATGTTTTCATCCATATAAGTTATGAGAACATCATCCAACATTTCTGTATACTTTATCGAGTTCATTTTAGGTAAACCACAACACTGAGTCAATTTTCCTGAATAAAAAAATCCACCCCAAACCATTAAACTTCCTCCTCCATAATTTAGTTTTGTTTGTGGGTCATTTATTCCTCTTAGATCACACCAATACAATTGTAAGAGTCCGGACCATCTAAATTTAACTTTTTTTTATCTGAAAATATTACGTTTTGCCACTCATGAGTCCAATGCATATGGTTATTAGCAAACTGTAATCTAGGAATTTTATGGTGTTTTTTTAACATTGGTTTTTGGTGTGGTTTCTTCCACTTTACGTTTGGTATTGTACGTAGAATATGTTCAACAAGTTTATTGGTGACAGGCAATAATAATTTATCCTATATTTGTGTTGCATTCAATTTATTTTTGGTTGCTTCGAAGCAAATTCGATTAATTTGCCGATTTTTTAATACTTTGTTGCCGTTTGTTGCTTTTTTTTACACCGTAATTGTCAACTTTTGCAATGTAGTTTCGTACAACATGGTCAGATCTTCCAATTTTTCTTGCTATTTTTCGTATAGAAAGTGCTGGTGAGATTTCTGAGCCACGATATAAATTAATTTGTATTTGTATCTGTCAAATACTTTCCTTTAGACATTTCGTAAAATGCAATAAAAATGATACTGGCAGAGCAAAAGATCAAATTACACTAAAATTTATCAATTTATTTGTGTAAAAGTGATTAAAAATCAATAAATACCGTTATTAACCTGATTACGTCTATAGATATATTCCAATTAAAAAATGTGCTTTTGTATATCAAACATACTCTCGTGTTAATAAAGACACATAGAAAATTTTTTTTTTGTGGTTTTTAGTAGCCCACAACACAACAATTAGTTTGATAATAACTTGCATGCATATCAGTTGACAATACATAGAAAAAAATTAAGATAAAGAGAAAAAAATTGATGCGTCTAAACGAATATGCCTCAGTGTATTACTTAATAAATAATAAATGATGTGTATTCTAAGCAATCAGTTTAGCAAATATGATATTTTGAACTTTTAATTTAACAAATTTAACAAGTTTTTACTTTTAATTTTTAAGATTTAAGATAGAATAACAATTTTTGTCAAATTCTCTCAAGAGTACAAAAGGGAGATTCTAACGTCACGATATGTAGAACTTTATATATAATTTCAATATTTTTAGCAACTTTCATGGAGATATTATTGATTTGTTGTTTCCAAGATAAGTTTTCATCTTGAAGAACTCCAAAAAGTTTTGTAATTTGGTAAACATTTTTTTCTGGATATTTGATAAAAAAGTGTCCGTTTTGTTTTATCAATATTAAGGGGCAATCTGGTTTTCTTAAACCAAAATGAAATTTATTTAATTCTTGTGTCATATTATTAAAAATTGTATTTATGTTTTGATGAGATTGGAATAGGCAAGTCATTGTGTCATCAGCAAAAATTATAGTGGTTAAGTTAGAGACTTTGTCAAGGTCATTTATATATATTAAAAATAATAGGGGCTCAACTTTGGATCCCTGTTTATCCTGGACTCTTCTTTGCCTTTGTTAACCAATGTAAAATGTAGTGGGACACTACATTTTACATTGATTAAAAAAGGCGAAGAAGAGTCTCAGATATTAACGAACTGCTCACGATTACTAAGATAGCTTTTGAACCAGCTTAGATATTTATCTCTAATTCCAAAGAGTTCTAATTTTTTAATAGCATGTGGTAATCGACAGTATCAAAAGCTTTAGACGAATTGATGAGTACTTCTAGGGTATAATAAGAATTTTTAAAACAATCAGAAATGCTACTTGTTAGTATGGCGTGTTTAGTAGAATTGTTTCTCTGGAAACCAAATTGATTGTTATATATAAGTTTAATATCAACAAAATAATTGCAGACTCTTTTATACATTATTCTTTCTAATATTTTAAAGAAAACTGGAAGAAATGAAATCGGACGATAATTTGTAATGTTGCAATGGTAATCTGATTTAAAAATAGAAGTTATTTTGTTACTTTTAGAGAGTCTGGAAAAGATCTTTGAGCAATAAATGCTTTATAAAATTTAAAGAGTTTAATAATTCAAAGAAATTAATAGAGTATTATAAAGAGTATTATAAGTTGCTTGCTGAAAAGCAAGTTTTACCTGATAGGGAGAAAGTGCTAATTTTACCTTGGATTACGTAACTGGTAATATGTTTAACTTAAAGAGGGTCCTATTTATCTAGTCATTCTAAAAAGCCAAGAAAATTTTTGTTATGACATGATCCAGTTTCTAGTTTGATCCACGAAATGCATATTTTGTGATGTGTCATGCGTAGAAAAAAAAAATCATTAGATTTTTTTTTATAAGTCTACCTAAATACATCTATTATTAGATGGATATTTCTATTCATCTAATAAAATATATCTATTTATTAAATACATCTATTATTAGATGGATTATTAGGAGGCTAAAAAGACAACTGATATTTATTATTATAAATATAATTAAACTTTACACTGTAGAAAAGTGGTGACACTTCGCAAAGTTCCAGCCTTGTCACAGGTTTTGGACCTTAAAAAATTATTGGCGTTGACGTCTCTTTTTTATTGATTTGTCATAACGTCAGTCCATCGATCAGTCCACGATTTTAGCGTATCCAGTTGGTAGGGTCGATAGAAAATACTTCAACGTTCTGAGCTAATTTTTTGCTAACAACACTAATAGACTCTAAAACTATTACCTCTTTATTTAGATCAGAGGCGTCCTCGAGGGTTTTTTTTTTTTTAAGTCTGCAAAAATATTTTTCTAGGCCTTGGTCAGCAAAATAACAGATGTCACCCACCCTTCCTTTAAGATCTCTTCGGGACGGCGGCTCTGATTAAGATTATTAATTAACGAACCTGGAGGATAGCTGCTATTGTATGGTAGGTAATCCATTGTCTCATGTGATTAAGTACCAGATTGTTTTTTGCGAAAAATGTTATCAACTTTGTTGTGACAAAATAATATTTTTTTCAAAGAAGTAACTTTAAAACAAATTTAAAATTCGTTTTAAAAGTACTTCTTTTTTCTTTTGCCTCCCCCTCGAACTTTTCTTTACCTCATTCAAATTTTAATGTCAAAGTGAAATAAATTTCCTTCCGTCTTTACCAATGTTAAGCATATGCAGCCGCTGAGGGGCAGAGCCACCAGCAGCAAAGAGGCCAGCAAGCAAAGAATCAAGTAATTTTAAAACTAGTTTTAAAAAAAAGATAACTTTTGTTATAAGAGTGTAGTTTTTTTTAATTAATTAATGTTATATTTCGTTTTAAAATAATAAAAATAATAAGCTTCTATAGAATTTTAATATAATTAAGATTAGAATAACTTATTAAGTTATTTTCTTTGCTTGCTAGCCTCTCCAAACGCACTGACCCCTCAGCGGCTGCCTATGTCCAGCATTGGAAAAACAGGTCTGGTACCATATTTAAATTGTTTGAAGAAACTCATAAATTAAAAAGTATTAAATGGAACGGACACATAATACCGGAGCTAGAGGCGTTAAAAAAGCTAGATCTATTGTTCAAATTACTTAGTAATTACCCAGACGGCTATCTATTGTAAATACTCGGAGAATTGATCACGTATAACATACCGCCGTTGATACCAGAAAAATACGCATTTAGTTTTAAGTTTCGAACTCGAGTTCAATACCACTTATTTATCAAAAATACGTATTATTTAATATTTGATCAAAATCGGATACGATATCGTACCCGATTTTGATCAAATATCAACATAACGGAAAAACGAAAATCTTTGCTTTAAAGCGCATGCTTAAACTGATATTGTGAAAGCAAAATTTACATTAAAAAGTTTTCTCTTAAGAAATGTAGTAAAAAGTTTGTCTGGAATGAAAAGGAATAGTCAGGAATACATGAAAAGTTGTATGAAGAGATATCGTTCTGCTAAAGCAGTATCGCATATCTCCAATACATTTATAGTACTTTTTTGTACTAAAAAAGTTACTAAAACTTTATCATAAAAATATTTATTACTACTTTTAAATTTATTTAGTTTTATGAAGTCCTAAATTAATATAATTCAAATATATTATAAATCCTATCATTTCATTCCTTGCTTATTTTCTTATGTTGATTATTATTTTATTAACATTTCTGTTATGCTATTACCTTTTTTTTGTACTGTTTTAAAAAATTTAGAAAAATAAATTAAAATTTCGAGCCAACACTGACATTTTATTGTTGCTAAACGTTAAATTTTGTTATAAGGATTGCAGTTCTTCTATCTGTTTTTTGCTCCTTATTCAATAAGTATTTGATTTGAATTAAATATAATTATAATTTGATATTTTATTACAAGATATATGTTTTTATATATGAATATATATATGAATCTTTTTAGATTTTTTCATGTTATTTTTAGATTTTTTGTTCGCGCAATTCAAGTTATATATGTTTATAGTTTGCATATATGTTTATATTATGTTCAAAGTTAAAAAGTTTTTGATAAATATATGTATGTGGTAATATGTGTTATGTAATTGTTTTATAAATGTGTCATTAAAATAGTATAAAATGTATCTATATAGTGTATATAAATATTATATGAGGTGTTTATATATGTTATATAAAGTTAAATAAATGTATTGTGTTTTATAGTTATTATATATGTTTATATTATGTTGTTTCCATGTTTTCAAAGTGTGTGACTTGGCTAACGTGTTGAGCAAGATTTTGCGTAAAGTTGTTATTTATGTTACTAATGTTGTTACATTTGACTTACCTTTATGTTGGTGTCTATTGTTAAAAATTATAAGTGGTTTTATTATTGAAACTCACTGCTTTTAATCATTCACTAAAAGCCACTCAAGAAAAATCATTTTGCCGTATATACATTTTGTTTATATCTCAATTTGAATTTTTAGAACCATGAAGTACCAACATGATTTGTTTTCTGAAAGCTAACATGAAATAACAATATTTAACAACTACTACTCTCTTATCATGACATCTTATCTCTATCAGATATATTGATTTTTGATTCATATTTGATGTTTTTTTTGTATTTACTTATCAATTACATTTTTTCATTTCAGATTTATCATATGATGGATTTATGCGATATAAAAGAACAAATGTATGTAAATTTTTATAAATTTTTTCTAGGCTTTTCTAAATGTGTTTCTTATTCACATTTTATTTTACAAGCAAGGTCTGCAAGCAAATTTGAGCTGAAAATTTTTTTTAGCTTTTAAGGAAAATTGGCGTTATTCTTTGTTTAATTTAATTTGCTTAAATATAGTAGTTCTAACAAATAAATGTTTGTTTGTTTTTGGTTTTTTACTTATCTGTTTTCAGATTCTTATAAACTAGGCAACTCAGCTGAGCAAGTTTTGTTTTTGCATTTGTAAAGAGCTGAAAGTTATTTTTTAGAGTGATTGAAAAGAACTGAAGTGTTTTTTAGTTACTTCACACGGTGTAACTGATACTGGTTTGAGTAAGTTTACTATTTTGTTTTATTTTATATTGGATTTATTTTATATTTGATATATATTATATTAGATATATATTTTGTGTATTTAACATGGAAAACTGACTGGAATTTGTTGACACGAAAGTTCATAAACATAAATCTGCCTATATTTTAGTATATTTATATATATATATATATATATATATATATATATATATATATATATATATATATATAATTACTTTAGAGTAAAATATACTGACTGACATTGCTTCAATTTTTTATATAAGATTGTGAATTTATTATTTTTGTTCATTAAGGTAAAAATAATTTTGTGCATTGTAGATTCTTTGTTATATTAAAAATAATTGATGTAAATAAATATTGTTTAATACTTTTGATAAACGACTTATGTATATAAACATATAAAAAGATATGGATTTCAATAATTCTTAAGTTTAAATAAAGTCTTTGATTAGAAAAGATCATAATTTGTAAGATTCTTTTACGTTCATTTATTCAATTGTAACAATAGTAAGATTACTGGTAATATGTTTAATGATAACAGTGAAATTGAAATAGATAGTATTAGGCTCAACAAAGTTATTAATGTAAAATGCTAATAGGCAACTTGAAAATAGTTGTCAAATGAAAAAAATAGATCTAGGCAGGATGAAATTAATCGTTGTTGAAATGTAAGAAATGTAACTCGACATGCAGAAAACTTACTTGACAGAATTCAGTGTCAAGCAGTGTTAATGTCTGTTAATTTGATTTTACTTTAGACACTTCATAACAAAGCAAAGTATGAGTTTAACTATATATAGTAACAATTAACACTTTTAAATCTAAATAATTTATTTATTTTTTATAATTTCTATCATAGTTATGTTATTTTTTTCATTTTTTTTTTTTAGTTTGTCTTCCCTTTGTCATCTTTTGATTAGTTAGCTAACTGTTAAAACATGGTTTTAATTTTGTAAATTTAGTATGATGTGAAATTTACTTAATTAATCATTAGTCAACAGTTAGAAAGAAGCTGGAGCTTAATTAAGAAATGCTGGAAATTAGTTTTTAATCAAGGTAAAAATAATTTTGTTTACTGGTAACATAATAAAACCAGTTACTACTATTTATTCCGTGCTTTTTTACATTTGTTAACATGCTGCTTTGGAAACACTTTCTTTCTTTCTCTCTCTCTCTCTCTCTCTCTCTCTCTCTCTCTCTCTCTCTCTCTCTCTCTCTCTCTCTCTCTCTCTCTCTCTCTCTCTCTCTCTCTCTCTCTCTTAGATGAGTGGGAAATTTAATAAAACTTTTGTAATTACTGAGCTCTTACGTATTTCTTAATACCACAAATGATAATGACCATTTATAAGAAATATTTTACCAGTTGCTCGCTATTTTATAATATAGTTGCTAAAATTGTTTAACTATAATTATCCTTTGATTGTTCAAATATTGTAATAAATAAAGTCTTTTTAGTCCAAGTATTTAAGTTGATAAAATATCTTATTAAGTTGTGGTGTTATTTGCCAGCGTTACTATAGTAACAATGTATACATTGTGTTGTCTAGCCTTTTTATAATCTTTTTTAATTATTCTGTAGACAGAATATATGAACCTGTCATTTCGAAAAGGACATAAGTCCAAAACTTTTAGCAGTTAGTTTATAAGTCTGAATTTAAAATTTCTGTATGATTTATGTTTTTTTTATAAAAAATAAAAAATACATAAGTTATATACGTTCTTTATTTATCTACTTCTATATTTAATTTCTTTAGCAACCTAGACATTATTTTAATAAAAATCATATTTTTGTTGATTTTGAAAAGTTTTAGTAAATGGACTTGTGCCCTTTTCGAAATGACAGGTTCATATATTTTCTGTTATTATTATCCTAATTCTACTAACAATAAAATGCAAATAGTACTTTTGTAATTAAAATTTGTAATTTTTATTTTTCATGTCTTTTTTTAGGTATTTGCAGGCTTTCCTTGACTTTCCTTTTCTGGTACTTGTGTTGTGACAGATTTTAAAAAGAACTCAACTGATGTTAATGCGGTCTTTATGTCGTTACCTATAAGCAATGACGTTGCTGATACGGAGTCAAAGTTAAAATATTTATAGATAAATTTTTATTTAATATTTTAGATAATATATCAAGTTATTAATGTGTTTTTATTGTTATTAATGATTTAATAACTCATAACCCGTATTACGGATTGCTTACTGCTAATTAAAATTGTATTGAATATTCTCCGGTTATCGTATTTTATACGTGTTTAAATGCGAGTTTGATACTCAGTAGGCGTCGTATTGTATACCTGTCTTTATACGCATCTGATGCCTATTTTTAATGCGCGTTTGACACGATAAAATGGCTAACAAATATTCGTAAATAATGCGTATTCTGGAAAGTTTTAAATGCGCATGTAATACCAGGAAAATATCGTATTGAATATTCTCTGATTATCGTGTTTTATACGTGTTTACAAGAGTTTCAAATGCGAGTCTGATACTCAGTAGGCGTCGTATTGTATACCTGTCTTTATACGCATCTAATGCGTATTTCTAATGCGTATTCGACACGATAAAATGGCTAACATACATACCACATCGATACGTATTTAAACGAGTTTCTAATGCGCATTTACAACTAAATTTGCCGACTGGGAACATATATTTGTTAATAATGCGTATTCTGGAAAGTTTTAAATGCGCATGTAATACCAGGAAAATATCGTATTAAATATTCTCTGGTTATCGTATTTTATACGCGTTTACAAGAGTTTCAAATGCGAGTCTGATACCCTGTAGGCGTCGTATTGTATACCTGTCTTTTTACGCATCTAATGCGTATTTCAAATGCGTGTTCGACACGATAAAGTGGCTAACATACATACCACATCGATACGTATTTAAACGAGTTTCTAATGCGCATTTACAACTAAATTTGCCGACTGGGTACTTAGTTATAAAGATAAATATTCTAACAAACTCTCAGAAACTAAAAGTGAAAAATGTTTTCATCTACAACATTTATTGGGCGGAGGCAACACAAATCCAAAAAAAAATTACCAGTAAATATGGAAAAACAAACAAACGAGAAGTTGGAAAATTTGCATGCATATCAAAGGACGTTGATCGTTTACGAATAAACACTAAATAAAAAAGAAATATGTTATAGATCTTTTAGCTTAAGAGTGTTCTTATTTGTTTATAGTAGGCTATTTTTCTGGTTTTAATTTAACTTTGGGAGATGGAAGTTAACCTCTAATATAATATGAATGCTGAAAATGACATCGTTAGCAATAATGACTCTTAATTATAGTCATCAAGTCATCTTAGAAAGTATTATTAAGTTTCTCTAATATCTTTGTGGGAATAAGAATAGATTTTCAATTTTGCATAACAATTTGCATAATATTTGAAGTATGAATAAAAAAATTGAAAACTTTAAATGTTCAAAAGATGAACTTAACCATGAGTTTAAAATTGTGTCACGCAAACTTGGCTTAAAACAAATAAAAAAATTTTTCTAGCTTAACTATTGATGTATCAGTCCATCAATAGCGTAACTGATGTATCACCCAGTCGGCAAATTTAGTTGTAAATGCGCATTAGAAACTCGTTTAAATACGTATCGATGTGGTATGTATGTTAGCCATTTTATCGTGTCGAATACGCATTAGAAATACGCATTAGATGCGTATAAAGACAGGTATACAATACGACGCCTTCTGAGTATCAAACTCGCATTTGAAACTCTTGTAAACACGTATAAAACACGATAACCAGAGAATATTCAATACGATATTTTCCTGGTATTACATGCGCATTTAAAACTTTCCAGAATACGCATTATTTACGAATATTTGTTAGCCATTTTATCGTGTCAAACGCGCATTAAAAATAGACATCAGATGCGTATACAGACAGTATACAATACGACATCAGATGCGTAGACAGGTATACAATGCGACGCCTACTGAGTATCAAACTCGCATTTAAACACGTATCCCAGTCGGCAAATTTAGTTGTAAATGCGCATTAGAAACTCGTTTAAATACGTATCGATGTGGTATGTATGTTAGCCATTTTATCGTGTCGAACACGCATTAGAAATACGCATTAGATGCGTATAAAGACAGGTATACAATACGACGCTAATATACTGAGTATTAGACTCGCATTTAAAACTCTTGTAAACACGTATAAAACACAATAACCAGAGAATATTCAATACGATATTTTCCTGGTATTAAATACGCATTTAAAACTTTCCAGAATACGCATTATTTACGAATATATGTTAGCCATTTTATCGTGTCAAACGCGCATTATAAATACACATCAGATGCGTATAAAGACAGGTATACTATACGACGCCTACTGAGTATCAAACTCGCATTTAAACGCGTATAAAACACGATAACCAGAGAATATTCAATACAATTTTATTAACTAATATGAATTCATAACATAATTATAATGACTAGCAGTAAGCAACCCGTAATACGGGTTATGAGTTATTAAACCATTAATAACAATAAAAACACATTAATAACTTGATATATTATCTAAAATATCAAATACAAATTTATCTATAAATATTTTAACTTTGACTCCGTATCAACAACGTCATTGCTTATAGGTAACGACATATGACCGCATTAACATCAGTTGAGTTCTTTTTAAAATCACAACACAAGAACCAGAAAAGGAAAGTCAAGTAAAGCCTGCAAATATCTAAAAAAAGACACGAAAAAAAAATTACAATTTTTAATTACAAAAGTACTATTTGCATTTTATTGTTAGTAGAATTAGGATAATAATAACAGAAAATATTTGAACCTGTCATTTCGAAAAGGGCACAAGTCCATTTACTAGAACCTTTCAAAATCAACAAAAATATGACTTTTATTAAAATGTCTAGGTTGCTAAAGAAATAAAACATAGAAGTAGATAAATAAAGAACGTATATAACTTATGTATTTTTTATTTTTTATAAAAAAAACATAAATCATACAGAAATTTTTAATTCAAACTTATAAACTAACTGCTAAAACTTTTGGACTAAAAAATGACAGGTTCATATATTCTGTCTACAAAATAATTAAAAAAGATTATAAAAAGGCTAGACAACACATTGTTTTTGCTGGCAAATAACACCACAACTTAATAAGATATTTTATTAACTTAAATACTTGGACTAAAAAGATTTTATTTATTACGATATTTGAACAATCAAGGGACAATTATAGTTAAACAATTTGAGCAACTATATCATAAAATAGCAAGCAACTCGTAAAAAATTTCTTATAAATGGTCATTATAATTTGTGGTATTAAGAAATACGTAAGAGCTCAGTAATTACATAAGTTTTATTAAATCTTCCTCTCATCTAAGAGAGAGAGAGAGAGAGAGAGAGAGAGAGAGAGAGAGAAAGTGTTTCCAAAGCAGCATGTTAACAAATGTAAAAAAGCACGGAGTAAATAGTAGTCTCTGGTTTTATTATGTTACCAGTAAACAAAATTACTTTTACCTTGATTAAAAGCTAATTTCCAGCATTTCTTAATTAAGCTCCAGCTTCTCTCTAACTGTTGACTAATGATTAATAGAGTAAACTTCACATCATACTAAATTTACAAAATTAAAACCATGTTTCAACAGTTAGCTAACTAATCAAAAGATGACAAAGGGAAGACAAACTAAAAAAAAAAATGATATTATAAAAAAAAAAAAACTTATTTAGATTTAAAAGTGTTTGTTATTACTATAAATAGTTAAACTCATACTTTGCTTTGTTCTGAAGTGTCTAAAGTAAAATCAAATTAACAGACATTAACACTGCTTGACACTGAATTCTGTCAAGTAAGTTTTGTGCACGCCGAGTTGCATTTCTTACATTTCAACAACAATTAACTTCATCCTGCCTAGATCTATTTTTTTCATTTGACAACTATTTTCAAGTTACCTATTAGCATTTTACATTAATAACTTTGTTGAGCCTAATACTATCTATTTCAATTTCACTATTATCATTAAACATACTACCAGTAATCTTACTATTGTTACAATTGAATAAATGAATGTAAAAGAATCTTACAAATTGTGATCTTTTCTAATCAAAGACTTTATTTAAACTTAAGATTTATTGAAATCCATATCTTTTTATATGCTTATATACATAAATTATATACAATAGTCGTTTATCAAAAATATTAAACAATATTTATTTACATCAATTATTTTTAATTTAACAAAGAATCTACAATGCACAAAATTATTTTTACCTTAATGAACAAAAATAATAAATGCACAATCTTGTATAAAAAATTGAAGCAATGTCAGTCTGTATATTTTACTCTAAAGTAATTATATATATATATATATATATATATATATATATATATATATATATATATATATATATATATATATATATATATATATATATATATATATATATATATATATATATAAATATAAATATACTGAAATATAGGCAGATTTATGTTTATATACTTTCGTGTCAACAAATTACAGTCAGTTTTCCATGTTAAATACACAAAAAACATATCTAATATAAAATAAATCCAATATAAAACAAAACAAAATAGTAAACTTACTCAAACCAGTATCACTTACACCGTGTGAAGTAACTAAAAAACACTTCAGTTCTTTTCAATCACTCTAAAAAATAACTTTCAGCTCTTTCCAATAGCACTAAAAAATAAAACAAAACTTGCTTAGCTGAGTTGCCTAGTTTATAAGAATCTGAAAACAGATAAGTAAAAAACCAAGAACAAACAAACATTTATTTGTTAGAACTACTATATTTAAACAAATTAAGTTAAACAAAGAATAACGCCAATTCTCCTTAAAAGCTAAAAAAAATTTTCAGCTCAAATTTGCTTGCAGACCTTGCTTGTAAAATAAAATGTGAATAAGAAACACATATATACATTTTATATTGCATTAATCCATCATATGATAAATCTGAAATGAAAAAATGTAAGGGATAAATACAAAGAAAAATATCATATATGAATAGAAAATCAATATATCTGATAGAGATAAGATGTCATGATAAGAGAGTAGTAGTTGTTAAATATTGTTATTTCATGTTAGCTTTTAGAAAACAAATCATGTTGGTATTTCATGGTTCTAAAAATTCAAATTGAGATATAAACAAAATGTATATACGACAAAATGATTTTTCTTGAGTGGCTTTTAGTGAATGATTAAAAGCAGTGAGTTTCAATAATAAAACCACTTATAAATTTTAAGAATAGACACCAACATAAAGGTAAGCCAAATATAACAACATTAGTAACATAAATAACAACTTTACGCAAAATCTTGCTCAACATGTTTGCCAAGTCACACACTTTGAAAACATGGAAACAACATAATATGTTTATATTATGTTGTTTCCATGTTTTATATAATAACTATAAAACACAATACATTTATTTAACTTTATATAACATATATAAACACCTCATATAATGTTTATATACACAATAGATACATTTTATACTATTTTAATGACACATTTATAAAACAATTACATAACACATATTACCACATACATATATTTATCAAAAACTTTTTAACTTTGAACATAATATAAACATATATGCAAACTATAAACATATATAACTTGAATTGCGCGAACAAAAAATTTAAAAATAACCAGAAAAAATCTAAAAAGATTCATATATAAAAACATATATCTCGTAATAAAATATCAAATTATAATCATATTTAATTTAAATCAAATACTTATTGAATAAAGAGCAAAAAACAGATAGAAGAACTGCAATCCTTGTAACAAAATTTAACGTTTAGCAACAATAAAATGTCAGTGTTGGCTCGAAATTTTAATTTATTTTTCTAAATTTTTTAAAAAAGTACAAAAAAAGGTAATAGCAAAACAGAAATGTTAATAAAATAACAATCAACATAATAAAATAAGTAAGGTATGAAATGATAGGATTTATAATATATTTGAATTATATTAATTTAGGACTTGATAAAACTAAATAAATTTAAAAGTAGTAATAAATATTTTGATGATAAAGTTTTAGTAACTTTTTTAGTACAAAAAAGTACTGTAACTGTAATGGAGATATGCGATACTGCTTTAGCAGAACGATATCTCTTCATACAACTTTTCATGTATTCCTGACTGTTCCTTTTCATTCCAGACAAACTTTTTGCTAAATTTCTCAAGAGAAAACTTTTTAATTTAAATTTTGCTTTCACAATTTCAGTTTAAGCATGCGCTTTAAAGCAAAGATTTTCGTTTTTCCGTTATACGTTGATATTTGATCAAAATCGGGTACGATATCGTTTCCCATTTTGATCAAATATTAAATAATACGTATTTTTGATAAATAAATGGTATTGAACTCGAATTCGAAACTTAAAACTAAATGCGTATTTTTCTGGTATCAACGGCGGAATGTTATACGTGATCAATACTCCGAGTATTTACAATACTAGATATGCCAACTGGGATAAAACACGATAACCAGAGAATATTCAATACAATTTTATTAACTAATATTAATTCATAACATAATGATAATGACCAGCAGTAAGCAACCCATAATACGGGTTATGAGTTATTAAATCATTAATAACAATAAAAACACATTAATAACTTGATATATTATCTAAAAAATTAAATACAAATTTATCTATAAATATTTTAACTTTGACTCCCTTTCAGTAACGTCATTGCTTATAGTTAACGACGAAGACCGCATTAACAACAGTTGAGTTCTTTTTAAAATCTGTCACAACACAGGTACCAGAAACGGAAAGCCTGAAAATACCTAAAAAATAAAATTAAAAAAAAAAATACAATTTTTAATTACAAAAGTACTATTTGCATTGTATTGTTAGTAGAATTAGGATAATAATAACAGAAAATATATATTCCGTGACTACAGAATAATTAAAAAAGATTATAAAAAGGCTAGACAACACAATGTAGTAACACTGGCAAATAACACCACAACTTAATAAAATATTTTATTAACTTAAATATTTGGACTGAAAAGATTTTATTTATTACAATATTTGAACAATCGAGGGACAATTATAGTTAAACAATTTAAACAATTATACCATAAAATAGCAAGCAAATCGTAAAATATTTCTTAGAAATGATCTATTTTTTTCATTTGACTACTATTTTCAAGTTGCCTATAAGCATTTACATTAATAACTTTGTTGAGCCTAATACTATCTATTTCAATTTAACTATTATCATTAAACATATTACCAGTAATCTTACTATTGTTGCAACTGAATAAATGAACGTAAAAGAATCTTACAAATTGTGATCTTTTCTAATCAAAGACTTTATTTAAACTTAAGATTTATTGAAATCCATATCTTTTTATATGTTTACATACATTAGTCGTTTATCAAAAATATTAAACAACATTTATTTACATCAATTATTTTTAATTAAAAAAGAATCTTGACTACAATGCACAAAATTATTTTTACCTTAATGCATAAAAATAATAAATGCACAATCTTGTATAAAAAAATGAAGCAATGCCAATCAGTATATTTTACTCTAAATTATTATTTAAATATATATATATATATATATATATATATATATATATATATATATATATATATATATATATATATATATATTATATATATATAGGGGAACATGGGGTAAAATAACGAATGGGGCAAGATGACAACCTACAGTTATCTCTTAAGCAAAACTAAATATAACAGTTAACTTTAGCTGAAAGGGAAGTAGATTAATTTTACTAGATTTATCAATGGTTTCTTTTTAAGTATTATTTTTGTGACGAAAGCTAAGTATTAAAAAAGTTTTTCTGACATTGAGAAAAAAACTTATTATCCTCGTTTGACTTGATTTATTACATCGCTACATCACCAGCTAAAGGTAAATTTTATTTTTTGGACAGACTAAGATACAGGCGTTTTTCGAAACAGTCGTCATCTTGCCCCATGTTCCCCTATATATCTATTCACATACCTTTAAAAAGTGGTATTACACTTTACACAATGAAATATGGAAATACATCATCATTTTTTTTAACTACTTTCAAAGAAATTTATTTATTTTTTCTAGTCTGTTTTTTTCTAAGAAATTTAAATATTTTTTCTAAGAAAGAATATTTATAAAGATACAGAGAAATATAAAATATACTGAAATATAGGCAGATTTATGTTTATAAACTTTTGTGTCAACAAATTACAGTCAGTTTTCCATGTTAAATACATAAAATATATATCAAATATAACATATATCAAATATCAAATAAATCCAATATAAAATAAAACAAAATAGTAAACTTACTCAAATCAGTATCAGTTATACCGTGTGAAGTAACTAAAAAACACTTCAGTTCTTTTCAATTGCTTTAAAAGTAACTTTCAGCTCTTTCCAATTGCACTAAAAAGAAATAAAAAACTTACTTAGATAAGTTGGCAAGTTCTTAAGAATCTGAAAACAAATAAGTAAAAAAACAAAGAACAAACAAACATTTATTTGTTAAAACTACTATATTTAAACAAATTAAATTTAAAAAAGTGTAACGCCAATTCTCCTTAAAGGCTAAAAAAAAACTTTCAGCTCAAATTTGCTTGCATACCTTGCTTGTAAAACCATGTGAATAAGAAACACATTTAGAAAAGCCTAGAAACTACTTAAAGATGACATATGCAAAATTGAAGTTTGAACGTTGACTGGACTAATTATTAGCAGATGTTTTTAAAAAATTCATAAAAATTTACATATATTCGTTCTTTTATATTGCATAAATCCATCATATGATAAATCTGAAATAAAAAAATGTAATCGATAAGTAAATACAAAGAAAAATATCATATATGAATCACAAATCAATATAACAGATAGAGATAAGATGTCATGATAAGAGAGTAGTAGTTGTTAAGTATTGTTATTTCATGTTAGCTTTTAGAAAACAATTCATGTTGGTACGTCATGGTTCTAAAAATTCAAATTAAGATATAAACAAAATGTATATGTGGCAAAATGACTTTTCTTGAGTGGCTTTTAGTGAATGATTAAAAGCAGTGACTTTCAATAATAAAACCACTTATAATTTTTAACAATAGACACCAACATAAAGGTAAGCCAAATGTAACAACATTAGTAACATAAATAACAACTTTATGCAAAATCTTGCTCAACACGTTTGCCAAGTCACACACTTTGAAAACATGGTCCATAAATATTATAAGAAGTGTTTATATATGTTATATAAATTTAAATAAATATATTGTGTTTTATAGTTAGTATATATGTTTATATTATGTTGTTTCTATGTCATGGAAACAACATAATATAAACATATATACTAACTATAAAACACAATATATTTATTTAAATTTGTATAACATATATAAACACTTCTTATAATATTTATATACACAATAGATACATTTTATACTATTTTAAAAATTCATTTATAAAACAATTATATAACACATATTACCACATACATATATTTATCAAAAACTTTTTAATTTTGAACATAATATAAACACATATGCAAACTATAAACATATATAACTTGAATTGTGTGAACAAAAAATTTAAAAATAACATGAAAATATCTAAAAAGGTTCATATATATTTATATATAAAGACATATATCTCATAATAAAATAATAAAATTTAAATAAATATATTGTGTTTTATAGTTAGTATATATGTTTATATTATGTTGTTTCTATGTCATGGAAACAACATAATATAAACATAAATACTAACTATAAAACACAATATATTTATTTAAATTTGTAACACATATATAAACACTTCTTATAATATTTATATACACAATAGATACATTTTATACTATTTTAAAAATTCATTTATAAAACAATTATATAACACATATTACCACATACATATATTTATCAAAAACTTTTTAATTTTGAACATAATATAAACACATATGCAAACTATAAACATATATAACTTGAATTGTGTGAACAAAAAATTTAAAAATAACATGAAAATATCTATAAAGGTTCATATATATTTATATATAAAGACATATATCTCGTAATAAAATAATAAAATTTAAATAAATATATTGTGTTTTATAGTTAGTATATATGTTTATATTATGTTGTTTCTATGTCATGGAAACAACATAATATAAACATAAATACTAACTATAAAACACAATATATTTATTTAAATTTGTAACACATATATAAACACTTCTTATAATATTTATATACACAATAGATACATTTTATACTATTTTAAAAATTCATTTATAAAACAATTATATAACACATATTACCACATACATATATTTATCAAAAACTTTTTAATTTTGAACATAATATTAACACATATGCAAACTATAAACATATATAACTTGAATTGTGTGAACAAAAAATTTAAAAATAACATGAAAATATCTAAAAAGGTTCATATATATTTATATATAAAGACATATATCTCGTAATAAAATATCAAATTATAATCATATCTAACTTAAATCAAATACTTATTGAATAAAGAACAAAAAACAGATAAAAGAACTGCAATCCTAATAACAAAATTTAACGTTTAGCAACAATTAAAGTGTCAGTGTTGGCTCAAAATTTTAACTTATTTTTTTAAATTTTCTAAAACAGAACAAAAAAGGTAATAGCATTACAGAAATGTCAATAAAATAGCATGCGCTTTATAAGCAAAGATTTTCGTTTTTCCCCTTATTTGTTAATATTTGATCAAAATCGGATTCGATATCATATCCGATTTTGATCAAATATTATAAATACGTATTTTTGATAAATAAGTGGTATTGAACTCGAGTTCGAAACTTAAAACTAAATGCGCATTTTTCTGGTATCAATGGCGGTATGTTATACGTGATCAATACTCAGAGTATTTACAATACTAGATATGCCGACTGGCTGCAGCCAGTCAAGTGCGCAAATTGATGTATTAGTCCATCAAATGCGCAATTGATGTATCAGTCCATCAATTGCGCAAATTTGCGTAGGTATTTATGCCAGAATTTTTATTCACAACTCGACAAAACATTCTTAACTCAAACGAGACAGCATGTGAATTACACGTTGAAATTATAAACAAACTTACTTAAAAATTCGTCATCTATGCTATTTATATACAACCAGCTGGCAGTTTAAAAATATTCAAAACTTATCTGCCACATTTTTAACCGAAAAAAAAAAATATATATCGCAAAAGCTTGTTTACATTATAAACGGACTTGAACATTTACTTCATCAATCACGCAAGTTGCAAAGCCAAATGTTTTAATGATACTTTTTCAAAGAAAACCTTATCCTAAATATTAACCGAAAATTATTACGAAGCGTAACTCTTAATAATACTTCTCTCAAGTCAACAGTATTCATATGATAATTCATTAAAAAACAATCAAATTTTATAATATGTTTACGTTGACTTGAATTTTATTCTACAATCACTTAAGGTATTCAATGCTAATGATTTATTCTTGAAACAGTTTAGTGAAATGTATTTTCAATTGAAAAAACAAAAAACAACTTGCTACAAAAATCTTTTAGTATATGAAACTCAAATATAATAAATTATTAAAAACATTGGTCCAACTTAACAGCAAAGATTCCATTTGGTAAAAATTTGTGTTACCTTACAACAACTGATATCATTTTGGATAAACTTAATTTGAACCAGAACTTCGTATTGTATTAATTAGTCTGAAAAAATGTAAAAGTGCAGGAATAGACCAAATAAGTGTTAATGTAAATAAATCGATATTATTGATTCTTCATTACTTTATTTTTTTAATCTTTCAATTTAATCAGACCATATTCCGTATAAATTAAAATTGCTTAAAAGTTTCTTCTATTTTCAAATCTGGTGATGAGACTATTTCAAACCTGTTTCAGTCCCTGTTTTTCAAAACTAAACTAATGGATTATGTAAAACAGACTTTATAAACAAGTAAGATGTTTATAAACAAGTAAGATGTTTATAAACAAGTAAGATGTTTATAAACAAGTAAGATGTTTATAAACAAGTAAGATGTTTATAAAGTTATAACTATTAGCATTATTTACTTCAGCTAGTAACTGTAAAATATGTTTTACTGTAATCAGTTTGGTTTTAAAAAAAAAACATTCTATAGACGTAGGTCTCTAGAATGTTTTTGGGGTACCTCAAGTTTCTATTTTAAGAACATTATTGTTTTTACTTAATATAAATGACTTATATTTATTATCAATATTATATTTGTACTTATATTTAGTATTAAAAATACTAAATGTTTAACGGTGAGTTATATCTTTCTTGGAACTCTTGTTTTAAATACATTAAAAGCAACTTCTCAAAAAATGTTTCTAATGTTATATAAAACAAAATCTTTTATAAATAATACATTTTATTTATTACGTTATTTTTCGTTTGTAGATAGCAATCCTTCTAACTGTAACATTATCTAGGGAAGAATAATCACACTAAAGCGTGGCTTGTCCCTTTTAACAAAATTCTAAAAAACGACTTTGTCGTTCCGATAACCTACCTTAAAATAAGTTCTTACCAAAAAGTACATATTTAGCCTCGTAGACCTTTTATTTGGAAGAAATATCTTCGTATTTTGAATAAAAAACTATGACTTTGTCTTAAACTGTACTTAAAAGAACATTAGCTTGAATCAAACTGAAGTTTACTTTAGATGAACTTTGATATATTAGATTTCAAATATATTTTCAGAAAATAGCTTAAAAGTTTCAAGGTAAATAAGTAACAAGTAAAAGTATATGGCATGATCTTTAACTTTTGTTACTAAAATTTAATAGTTTAATTTTTTTATTGTTTTTGTTTTAGTGTCTTCCCGGTGGGAAATCGGCTTGCGAAGAGCTAGCCATAATCGTAACGATAAAGACAACGATTTGGCCACGAGAACTGCTAACTTTTTTAGGTTAGCGAAAGGCTACCGATGTTTGTAAAGATAAAGACAGCAATTCGGCTACGAGGGCAGCTTAATAAGCTAAAGACCCATTTGCTATTGTAGCTAGCGTCACATCGTAATAAAATCGCTGTTTAAAAATTTTTTAATATGTAGCTATCAACCAGCAATAAATTTGTCGATAACGACACATTGCTACAAAATCGCAATGTTTAAAGTTTATTTATTCTCGTAATTATTATAAACTCAATACTAAAAATCGAATTTTTAAAAGATGTTTTAGACATCAAGAAAAAAAATTAAAATTAAAAAAAAAACGCTTGAAAATCGCTATAAAGCTAGCTAATCGCATGCTCATTTCCCACCGGGTATTTCCTAATTTATTTCATGGAAATCTTGCTCCCACCGGGTATTTCCTAATTTATTTCATGGAAATCTAATTTGCTGAAGTATTTTGCTAAATTGTGTATATACTAATTTATTAATTATTTCTTATTTATATTACTGTTGCATATGATATTATTTTGTTATTTATTATTAATTTACTTATTATTATGCAAATTTTATTATTTTATACATATTATTGTATATTATGTTATACTATTGTCTATTATTTTATTTCTTATTTACATTATTTCTTATTTATATTATTTTATTATATTATATTGTTATTAAAATTTTTGAGTTAAAAAAAACGCAAGTGTAAAGGGTCTTTCATCTACTTTTTTAAGCAAGAAGATGACAAGTTGGATTTGTATTCTCGTAAATTCTTTTTTTTTTTCTCCAACGGCAGAAACAAAGTAAATAAATTGAAAATTAGATAGTACGTGAATACGTGACAAGATCAAATAAAAAAGTGACGGAAAAAAGCTGATGGCTCTCGAGTATTTTTTTTACCTTTAAAAAACATTTAAAGTTTTATAAAAGGTAGAAAATAAAATATTTAACTAAAAAAAAGGTAAAGCATAGCCTTTAAGTATTTTACTTCCATATGAAAGTGTTCAATTAAATGCGCTGTTTTAAATAGGACAACATAATTTATATATTTTTAAGATTTATTCGGTTTAATTGTCAGTATTTAATAAAATCTTATAAATTGTATTTATAAATTTTATTTATAAATTATATTTATTAATGTTATTTTTAGATGCATTTACTTTGTATATTCAACTTTTGTTTTAAAAACTTTTATTTTGACTAGCTCATGTATTATTTTGGACGTATTTTAGACGTATTTGCTTTGGATTATTTTATTATTTTAGACGTTTGACGTATTTGCGTTGCATTATTTTATTGTTTTAGACGTTTGACGCATTTGTTTTGTATTATTTTACACGTTTCTATCGTATTCATGTATATTTACATATGTATATAACTTATTTACATGCATTGTTTATAGTATATTTACTTATAAACTATACATATTTTATGTATAGTTTATAAGTAATTAAATAAAGAAAAATATTTAAGTTTCATATTATTTAATAAATATTTAAATTTCATTGATCACATGGTTTTCTACATGCTCCGCAACCTTTTTATAAAGTTAGCAAAGTCTGTAGTTCTTATTTATACATTTATGTTTCTCTTTCATTCATTTTATTGTAATAAATAAATAAAAATAAATTTAAAAAATTAAGCAATGCACTCATAATCTCAACAATTCATCATTGGCCGATCACTGGCCACTTTAGCGAAAAATAATAGTTAATTGTTACATGATGTTCTGTAAAGAATAATAACAGCCGTTGTCTAGCTAGTTTGTGGCTCAGATTGAAAACCATTTTCAAAATTTACAATATGTAAGCAACTATAACACATTCTAGATAAGAACAACCAGGAACGGGTGCAGCATTTTTTGATGTTTGAGGTAACTTCCAGACATGGAGCAAAATCAAAAAGTTTATATTTTTAAACTGATGTCAAATAAGGATGCTATGCAAAAGTTGCAGTGGTTGGAGCTTGCGAACAATATTTATATTGTGAAAACTGCCCTGAAAGTGAGTGCTACAAGTTGATAAAATATCTTTATTTTACTTTTCTCCACTAAAGTTATATTCATTGATAAATTCATACAATAATCTCTACGCGTTTAAAATGTATGACCATACAAAGTTTAAATACTTCTCAATTTTAGGGGGTTTCAAACTTTATAAAGCTATTATTTTTGAACGCTATGAGATTATATTATGAAATTTAGAATTTATGATAAATATAAATTTAGAATTAAGAATAAATAAAAGTAATATTATATCAACTTGTTGCTCTCACGTTTGTGGCAGGTGTCGCAAATATTATAGTACTTCTTCATATTCCCAGGCTACAATCATCGCAATTTTTAGAAAAGCATCATTTGTTGACATAAGTATAAATATATAAATGTTTAGAGTTTGCTCCATATCTGGAAAAGTAAATCTCAAACATCAAAAAATGCTGCATCTGCCCCTGATAACAACTAATAAATAACCAATCTGTTAAACAAACCTGAGCAACGCACTTTAATTGGGCCAATTAAAGTGCGTTGCTCAGGTTGGTTGTAAGCCTGCCAATATTCTTCCCCAAACTAAAGTTTCAAAAGAAAAAAAAAAGATACAGCTAAACTTGATAAAACATTAAATCAAATCGATTAAAACTCAAATTAAAACTTGGTAAAAATTTTATAAATATTGAAAAAAGTTGATAAATGAATTTTAAGTAAAGTATATTAATGTAAAACTAACTTGAAACTGTTTGAATCAAAAAATTCCAAAATTGGATTGGAAAAAAAAAAATTTTGTATTAAGAATCATAGATCGCATTATCTATCTTTAAGAAGGATAACTTTCAGAAATGAAGTGAACTTTAAACTGAGGTATATTTGTGTCTACATCAATTAAAAATGTTTAGCAAAAAATTGCTTTGATTGAACACGAGACTAACAAAAGCCATATAACTCATCCCCCCCTAACCCTAATTTTGCAGAATATAATTTGTTCTACTATTGAAAACAAATTCCATAAAAAGATTTCAAATTTTATCAAATAATACTTAAGTGTTTAAAAGATGAAGCCCATGTAAAGTAATCGAACCCCTCAAAACAATTAGGTTATAAGCTTTTCATGGTCATAACTTTCAGAAACAAAATTGCTCAGACAATTTGTTATATTTTTGCCGGAGAAAAAAATATACTCTTGAAATATGCACAAGACTTTCTTAATTACTTCAACAAATAAAAAAACCCAGTAGTAAATCAGTAATTGGTCATTTGAAAAGAAAAAATCTGGGCATTTTTTAAAGACCGTTTTTATGTAAATATTTACAAAATTAACCTAAAGCAAATTACCCAGCTAAAATAATTCAATAGATTTATTCTTGGCAATAGATAAATATTAGAAGTTTACTATGTTTTGTAACTTATGAGGGGGAATAGAGTAGTAGTTAAAAAATTTAACTTATCGAATGAAAAGTAAAAATGTTTTTCAAAAGTTTAGAATTGTTGTCAAAGATTGAGATTTTTTAAAGCCTTTTGTTTTAAATTTAAATTTATTTTTCAACATTTAGAATCTCTACAAGCACTTGCAATTGAGCCTAATCTAAAGTTTATAAAAGCCAAGTTAATTTCATATTAAATAAATAATTTAATAATGACGCCAAATAATCCAGTGCAGTGTTTTCTTGATTGTAAGAAAGTAATAATTAGAATTACAATTAAAACATTTCAAGCAACATTGTTTTTTTTTTTTATACATTTATAATAGTTTTGTTGCACTGTTTAGAACATGGAATTTAAAAACTGTTTAAAAATTATTAAGTAAACATTTGATTTATTAATAAATAAAGACGAAGTCAATGGTTCATTATTTACAAAATGTACTATTGACAAATAATTAGCCGTTGATTGAATTTTTCTTCATTTTCCAACTAATTTAAATCTTTAATTTTTATATTACATTTATTCTACAAAGACCTTGGGTCGGTGGTTGCAGGTTATGGCAGATTATGATTTTTTTAGGTGGTCAACTAACTGGAAGAAAATAAACGAAAATAGCAATAAGTAAAATAATAACATCAGATATTAGTTATAGATTTTATGGAGATGTGCATTTATAGTACTATCAACCATATGCTAACGTTGCGTTAGCATATGGTTGATAATACCATAAATGCACAACAACTTTGCGCAATGAGCAGTCAACCATATGCTTACGCTAAAGGACGACATTCGAGTAAATTTGATAAATCATCAATTTTAGCTACAAATAAGATCTTTGAATCATTAAGCATGGTTAATATTTCATGTAAATAGTCGACAGATGGCACATCAGACCAAAATATATAGTTATTATTAAAATAATAACAATTAAGGATATAAGATGCTTTATAATAACTTTGCAATTAGCCTGACGCCTCCTGGGCAATAATGTACTTCTCTGTCAGTTTACTTAGAGATTATATTTTTATAATAGTTCATGAGCTATTTTTTCTATTTTAGTTCTTACAATGGCTGCCACCTGTGCAACTGATATTTTATGAGTTTTACAACCGCTACATACAAAAAGATCTTATATAATTATGTATAAAACTTTTTTAATTATGTAAAAATATTAATTATGACTACTTATTGGTGTCTCTTATTATTCATTGGTCTATTAGCTAATTAATCACATGATAGCTAACTAATCACATGATATTCATTGCATAGTTGTTATCAATGTTTATTTTTCACGCAGTTGTGCTAACTTTCCAGCAACATGGGTTAATAAGAATAAAAATGAATCAATTGAAAATAAAACAACTGTTACTTAATATTAAACTTTTTTATTAAAATTTCTTTATAAAAATATTGTTAACTTTTTCTTATGTTATTGAATTTATTTTAGCTTGTTATCATAAATTACAATTCGTGGGCGTTACATGATTCGTGGGCGTTACTATACGTCAGTTTTTTTTCTTGTTTTAAAACTTTCAGCAAACTTAACATTGAGCAAAATTAAAACTTGTGCACGTTCATACCATTATATTTGTTAAATCATGGAAACTTTAAAAAACCCTCATACTTTGCTCTTTCTTACTGTTTAAGAAAAAAATTATGACCAAGAAAATTTTTCAATCTCCAAAAATCATCGAGTTGCAAATTTTCCATCCCCAAAAATCATTGAGTCGCAATTTTTCCATTGTTATGTCTTCTTATTGCTAAGATTAAAAAAGCAATTATATTTTTTTATTTTTTTTTGTATTTATAAGTCAATGAATACAAGTTTAATTAGAATAATAACTCACCATTTTGTTGTTTTTTAAGTTTAAGATTGTAGACGAGGGCAATAGTTTATAGTGTTTTTGTCGTCTCCAGGCTTTAATGTGTCCTTTTTTTTAAAATATATCATTTGACAAAAGTAAACAAACAAAAAAATTTGAATTGACGATCTTTGATAACTTTTTCAAGAACATTTCTCTATGCATTGTGGGATCGCCTGGGAAATAACAAAGTATAAAAATCAAATTTCGCATTACAGCTGTAAGTAGCTTATGCTTAATGTTGTTCTTATTAATTTAAACTTTGAAAATTTTTGTAAATGGAAGCTCAGTGACCTTCGATATTTTTTAAAATTGTCGAAGAATTATCATGGTTTTAGTAATTAAAGTAACGAATAAGTATTTAAAAAAGTTATTTACGTTTGGAATAGCACAGTTTCAAGTTGTAATCTCTCTTCAAACATTGATTTTGCAGATAATAGTAATTTTCCCACACCAAAAGTACCAATCATACCATCATTGAAAAAACCCTAAAAATTTGAAGAATGGATTATAATCCATTCTTCAAAAAAGCTTCAAGAGTATTAAAGTGATCACGGTATCAATAGGAGTGGTAACAAGCAAATTTACATTGTTATCAAGTTTTAGACCTTTCGCAGAAAACTCATTCATTAAAACCTTTACTAAATTTCCGCAGTCATCTTCATAACACTTTGTCTTTAAATCCATTAATAAATTTTCAAAGTTTAAATTAATAAGAACAACATTAAAGCTACTTATAGTTGTAATGCGAAATTTGATTTTTATACTTTGTTATTCCCCAGGCGATCCCACAATGCATAGCGAAATGTTCTTGAAAAGTTATCCAATATCGTCAATTGGTTCATGTCTGAAAGTTTTGAAACATTATTAAAAGCTGTCAGAAAAGAATAGAACATAATATATTTGATAAAAAAAAAGTAGGTTATTTTTTAATTTATTGAATTTAAATTTATTTATATTGTACTTTTTAAATTTATTTTTAAATATTAAAATAATAATATTGCTGTTGCTAAAATAATTACCCCAATTATAAGTTAATTAATGTGCCAGTGCCATTAGTTCCCCCATTAAATCATCAAGCCATTAGTTCCCCGATTAAAATCCTATGTGAAAGTGTCATTAGTTTGTTTGCGTAAGCGTATACATAGAACATAATATAAAAATAACCCAGTGGGCACGGGACGTAAAAAAGAGGTTTTTTAAACGTCTATTGAACGTTTTAGACGTGTTTGGAATGTTCAAAAAACGTCTTTTAGTTCCCGTCCCACGTTAGCCAGCTTTTTAGTTTAAGTTTTTTTACATTCACTCAAGGAATAATTTTAGACAAAAACTTCAGATACTTATTATTAGCATTCTTTATACACTCTAATCTCAAAAATAAAGAAGTATAAATCAATTAAAAATTGAAAAATGAAATATATATATAAAAAAAAAAATTAATTAAAAAAGAAATATAAATAAAAAATAACATTTATACAAATGTTTATTTGATAAAAGACATTTTTTGTCAATACTTAGCCTCTTAAATTTAGTAGATAACCTTTTCACTACTAGTTGTCAGTTGTACCATATTACATTGTCAAATAAATCAATGTACATATATTTTGAGACAGTTCCAATGGTTAAGTCGATTTACTGCGCTATTTATGATAGATTTAATAACAAAACGACTGACTAGTGGAGCATGGCTGATCACTGGTATTTCTATCCCATATTATTTTCATAATTTATTGCGTTAAAATAAGTGTGTTATTTATACTTTTTTTTTCTAACATCTAATTTCAATAATGTTTAAAATTTTTTGAAACATTTTAGGCTGACGCATTTCGCGGTTTATGGCAAATATTTTTGGAAGCAATTTTTGTCATTTCAATAGAAAAAAATCTGCTTATGCAGTCGAGGTTTTGCGATTTGAACCGCAAGTCAACTTTACGTACGTTAAAACTTGCGCGACTCTGATTTTATATTTTCTTTATTGGTTAATATCTTTATATTCCGATCATTCTAGGTTATTTTCTTTTTATAGATGCAAAGAAAGCGAATCAAGTTGATCAAGAAAGTTTTGGTAAGTAAAATTTAGAGGTATTTAAAGTGAAACGTGGTGTTATATCAGTAATTATAACAATTATTGAGAACTACGATTGCGAAACACAGTTGACGAAGGAAATACTTTAGGCAGGTTGTGTAAGACTGAAAATAAATTTTAAAATACATTAATGCTATGAGCTCATTAAGTTTGAATTTACTGAAGCTAAGACTTTAGATAATCAGTGAAGCCTAAACATTACCGCTAAACATTACCGGTAATAACTAAGTTACACATTACCGGTAATGACTAAGTTGGTTGTTAAAATAACTAAGATCCAGTATAATGATAAAACATTTTAAAACCAATACTTGTGTTCTTAATATTATAAAAGTTAATCTATTTAATAAATTTATAAGGTAATGTTTCTGAATTTGGTTATTACTTCTAATATTGAGCAAATATGCTTGTAAATTTCAGGGCCGACAACACGGGTTTCGAAGTTGGGGGGGGGGGTAAGGATAGTGAGGGGTTCAATCGTTAACTTTTAAAAAATTCCTTGGATTTTCTAAAAAAAAAAGTCCTTTATAAAAAAAAGTGGGGGAGGGGGGGGGGAGGGTCACGTGCCTCACGGTGTCGTCGGTTCTGAATTTACTATTATAATCTTTTTTTCTTGCTTTTCTTGTCTCGTTAATTGACACATGATAATTTTTTCATTAAAAACTAAAAAATAACATTTTTATTTAGTATGTATGACTTGTTTAATATGTTTCATTAATGCTACCAGCTCATTGTATTTATTCGTTATTGCATGAC